>NC_069129.1:5306108-5667775 GCF_026914265.1 Mya arenaria
TTCTGACCCACAGCAAAAGCCATAGATAGCCAGGACAGGTTGTTTTCATTTATGAGTAACCATCATTTCTGAACCACAGCAATATGAACTTAGTTCAAAGAAAGTTTGATCACATTTCAAAACAACTGTTATTTTCTATTTACAGCAATAGCCATCGAATGCCCGGGTATCAGGATCACTTTCATAAACACTGCTATCTGTTTAGCGTCGACAAGCATAATTGGTTCCATGCTTCGGTAACATTCGGAGAATAAAGTTGTCCCAAAGAAATGCAATACGTATTCGCGTTTTGTTATTATCCGATATATCTTTTTCATTTATTTTGAAATACTCTTCACGCATAATAACTTTGAAAACGTTACAATGAACCACAAGAGATGTGTAACACAATCAAAACCCGTATATATTGTTGCGATGCCAAATGTTCAATACAAAAATAATATAACGTTCTATATCAATCACACACGTTCCCGATGGATTGGACCGTTTGTCAAAATAGGAAATATCCGCTTGTACCATATGTTTCCAAACCGCAACAAAGTGTTTCACTTAAAGTATAATAACTTACAGGTTACCTAAGTATATTAAAATCATGCAAGGATAAAGAAGCACTAATCCGCGGCGGAAAACACTTTTTTGAAACAGTCTATAGTGCATTTTCCGTAACGACAGTTAGTACAATACTTTCAAAGTTAAAAACTTTGATTCGATCGTTATTTCAGTACACAACGTTGACATGCAATGCAACACATACTATCAACTGTTTCTATAGTGACGCTGTGTCTCCAGCTAGCGTTGGGTCTCAAGGAATCCGACTAACAAATAACTGTGTTCTCTGATAGTTACATTAAGCTTATCTGAAATATGTCGCCAGGTGGTGCCATATTTTTTGGTATCATTTAAAAGGGATTTGGTTGTAGGTTACAAATATGTAAAATAAAATAACTAAAACTACATTTAAGTATGTTATTACAGTTTTTACATTTTGGCCTTTATTTTAATTGGAATATGACGTACAATGAAAGGCAATGAATTTTGCAATAATCGTTGCTCAAAAACATTTGTTGTATTGTTTTAGGTAATACCATGTTTGCATTTCCTTTTTCTTCACACATAGCCCTTTCAAATGATACCAAAATAACATGGGGTCGTCGGCTATCCACAATTTGTATATGACTTTGTGTGCGTCAGATTCCTCTGGGCAAAATAACAGTTAATGTTTAACTTCTGGAATATTTCTTGTAGTTATCATTGTTTTCACCTTAAAACCATGTTAATTAACTACAATTGAAAAGGTTTTGTGTGAAGAAAAAGGAAATCCAAATGTTACCTAAAAAATACAACAAACGTTTTTGACCAACAAAGATTGCAAAATAGATCATTATACTTCTAATAAAATTAAAATAACTTAAATGTGCTTTTGGTTATATATTTTAAATATTTGTAATCTGCAAGGAAATCTTCTTCGTGTGTGACCCGGTCTGAATTGACCGTTTGTAGTAAAGCCGATTGGAATAAGTCAGTTATGTTCTCGCGAGAGACGGCATTAGTTCTCGAGACATCAGACTTCCAACACGTTGGTCAGAGCTAAAATCTTATAAAATATTTAACACCATCCTTCAGACTACTTATTTAAACAGGTTTGTGGTTTATTTCATTACATATTATATTGGTTTACTTGTATCTCTTTTAAATAAGGTTTTGTAGTTTGAACAATGGCAATAATATGTGACTGAATATTTGGAATTTGATAGGTGGGGATTTATAGACAGATCCGACTTTATTATGTCACTTGCATGTTATTAATTATGCATTTTATTGGTCACAGAGAGCCGAGTGTGGCAGGCAGTGCGTTTGAGGATATCCAAGGGTTGTGAGTTTATACATTCATGTAAGTATTTTTGCTAAGTCATTGTTTTTAACTCTTTCTGTATTTGTTCATAATAATAACTATAATTAGAATGTGTAACAGGGTTGTGTTAATATCATTTATAAATGACATTATACTTAATTGAGTTGACCAGTCTAGAGTTAGTGTTTTGAAGGACAAGTGGTGTTTTATTATTTGAATACCATTTATATAATGCATTTTAGGGTTCATATTAATTTGTGTATTTCAGAACCGACAAAGGAAGGCACAACCTTTTTTCTGTATTCATATCGAATAATTATGTGTAGAAACTTGAATGTTTTCCTGATATTGGATCCGGTTACATTTTGGGGGCTAGTCCGGGATACATCCATTCGGCAATAGAGTACGGGATCCATCCATTCAGCAATAGAGTCCGGGATCCATCCATTCAGCAATAGAGTACGGGATCCATCCATTCAG
This sequence comes from Mya arenaria, assembly GCF_026914265.1. Taxonomy (NCBI): domain Eukaryota; kingdom Metazoa; phylum Mollusca; class Bivalvia; order Myida; family Myidae; genus Mya; species Mya arenaria. Next base: position 5,308,441 of record NC_069129.1, read on the forward strand.
CAATAGATTGCAAGACTCATCTTGGCTGTGGGAGTCGGAAGCTGTTCTGTGGGTTGGACGGTTGACGGTGTTGCATAGGAACTTCTTCATAGAAGACCATTACTTGCCATCGTAAATCGACATGTATGAAATGTTGAGAGCGTATATTCAATCCAGACTGGTTTTAAGGTTTGCGTGTATATATTTGTGTAGGGAGAGTGATATTGTTGTAGTCAGAGATTGTAATGTGAGCTTGAGAGTAAATCACAGTTAATTGATAGTGGTAAATGGGAATTCTGCATGTTTAACAGTCTCTAATAATTGTTATTTACTAATAAGTGGTTGTGGTTAATTATTCACTTGCATTTTATAAGGAATTGTCTGAATAACAAAACAAAACATAATTGAAAAATAACAACAACTGTCAATTCATGTTATTGCCAAAGTTCACACTCAGGTAAGTTTATACTGGAAATTTAATTTGATAATTTACAATAAGGGATTAATTTTATTATCTAATTTAATCCAACATTAGTAAAAGTATTCTGTCAGAACTTTTAACAGAAAGGTAAGTGTTTTACCAAATTTCTAGTGTGTTTTAGTGAAGTAATAGTTTGTAGTGAATACATGTATATGTAGAGTTCCAGTTAAAGATTAGTACTTAGCCGCCAGTAATATTTGGGGGTATAGCACCGAATAATTGTATTAAATTAAAAAAAATACATTGTCATTTCAAGACACTCAAGGGCACATTTGGTTCCATTGTGATTAATGATATTTTCAGGTATCAGGTAATACTTTATATATATTTCAGTGTAGCAGTAATCTGTTTATATATCATTTTTAGGTGATTGCAGTAATTTTTATTTAATCTATTTTCAGAAGTAGCAGTAATCCGTTTAGTTATTTCAGTTGTAGTTCTTGATCGGATTTGAATTGGTGCACATACAAGACAGGTCTACAACTTGAACCACACCTGTAGCATTTTTCAAGAGAATCTTCAAATTGTTTCACAGAACTTAGGAGCCAGTTGTAATTTTAGTGATTTTGCCGTCAAGTGTCACATTTAGCATAATTTTTCATTTTTGTAATTAAGTAATAATATCTTGTTAAATCTAGGTTAATATGTAGTTTACATTTGAATTAATTTGATTAAATTTTGATTTTTGTATTTTAAGTAAAAAAAATAGAATAAAAAAAATAAATAAAAATAGAAATAAGAGTAGATTCTAACAGAATTGTAAATTTTACATTAAGCTGTGTTTAGCTGTAACAATATAAAGTGATTTTGTTGATAACTATCATTTAAGTAAATTGTTGACAATTTTTCTGTGACACAAAATTTTGATGTTATGTTATGTTTTGTGAATTGTTATATTAGTCAAACTTTGTTTATAGTTAAGTTTTAATGGGTTTTTAGGATGAATTTATTAATTTAGGTGTTTAAATCTGAATTTAAGGGATCTGGGAAGTAGAAGTGAATTTTCCTACATTTCAATTGTGTTTAAGTAAAGTGATTTGAAAGTTAGAAAGTGAAATAACTGAAAATAATAGTGAAATAATTGAGAAATTATGGAAGTGTCTGAAGAAGAAAGAGGTTGTTAGAACAGTTTAGAAAATTTCAGTTAAAACCCAAAGCTGACAGTCCTGAAGACTTGGCACAGTGGTTATCAGATTTTGGAATATCAGTAAAGGAGGAGGTTAAGGAACAGCCAACAGATACAGAAAAAACACAACCTAATGTTGTGGTGGGGGTTTTAGACACCTAGAACTTCTACTTTCTATGGAGATACGAGTACTTTGACAAAAGGTGAAGTGGTGTATGAGATGTAGAGATATGAAGTGGAAAGTTTAATGTTGGCGAAGACATTTAAACCAGAAGTTCTTCTGCAAGCTGTGAAGAGATCATTGAAGGGAGAAGCAGGCCGCATACTGATGAGACTGGGGATAAACACAACACTGCCAGAGATTGTTGAAAAATTTGAAAGTGTGTATGGCGTTATTGATTCAAAAGAAAGTATACTCGCACAGTTTTTCTCAGCCAAGCAGAATGAAAATGAAGATGTAACTTCGTGGTCATGCAGATTAGAAGAGATATTGAGTCATGCAGTGGAAAAGGGAATAGTTCAGAAGAAAGATGAAAATACAATGTTAAAATCTATGTTATGGAAGGGTATGAAACCAGAAATGAAAGATATTTGTGGCTACAAATTTGAGCAGATTGAGGATTATGATAAATTAAGAGTAGAACTAAGAAAGATGGAAAATGAGCATTTTGCAGACAGAAAGGAAGTGAAAGAGGATGTAAAGCAGTCCAAGGAAAGGGTTTGAAGGAGGAAATAGAAGAATTGAAAGTGGCTGTAGGAGAGATGGCCAGTAATATGTCAACATTGACAGCTCAACTGAACTCGGTTAAATCCTAGCAGTGGCAACAACACCACCTCCAATAACAACTGAGGTATCAACAAAAACAACAACAACAACAACAACAGGGATATCAAAGGGATTTCAAAAAAGGTGGCCATAACAGAAGTAGAAACAAACCAGGGAGACAAGGTAGTGAAAGATTCCATCAGACTGGGAGAGGAAGTTATCAAACACCATCTGGAGGACCTCAACAAAGACAAGACACAACTACAAAAAATTTCAAACAAGAACAGCAACAATCAAAATTCTTTAAGGGGATATTTTGCTTCCAATGTGGCCAAGAGGGACATTATCAGTATGACTGTGCACTTAGACAAGATCATTAAAACCATTGAAGGTTCTTATGAAGGGACGCATGAAGAACCAGGAAAGAGAGGAAAATCGTCCACAGAAAGATGACCTTGTGGGACATTCCAATGACAGTCAAATATGGTTTCAAAAAGAAGATCTAACTACCAAGTCTTCGATCGATACAGGAAGTTGTGTTGGTTTGATTAGCAAATCATTTTATGATAAACATTTCAGTCAATATGAAATTGAACCTTTAAGTTTTGCTCTGAATGTTAAAGCTGTAGATGGAAAGGACTTGGATTCATTAGGCTAGATTTCAAATTACTAGGAATATCATCGCCTGAAAGTCAAGAAGGTTTATTTTTGATTATTCCAGAAACAAAAAGTGATATTTTAATTGGTACCAACATTCTCCAAATTCTTCTAAATAGCTGCAAAGAAAAGAATGGTGAAAGATTTCTGCAAACAGTAAAATTGGACACTGCAAGTTATTTTGGATTTAAATCTTTAAACATTAGAAATAAAGAATTGAAGAGAAAGAAAAACAGGATAGGTATTGCAAAATCAGCTGAAGATCAGACTGTATTGATTAAGCCAAATTCAACACTGTGTATAAAAGGGTACATATATGAACAAGTTGATTTCACTGCATGTTGTGTAATCACAGAACCTACAGAGGCTTCGGTATTACCACTGGACATCGATATCAGTCCAGTTGTTACAAGTTTTCAACCTCGTAGATCAAAATTTATTGATGTACATGTTAGTAATTGTACTGTTCGTACAGTAGCTGTTTCATCAAAGACTGTTCTTTGTGAAATACAGCCAGTGAAGATTGAAGATCTGAAAATTGAAACAGATAATGAAGAAAGTGATGTTCTTGAACAGATGAGGATCGATAGTGAAGATATTACCGAAGAACAACATCAAAGTTTAAAAGACCTCTTAAGAAGAAATTCCGATGTATTTTCCAAAAGCAACACGGACATAGGGTATTATATTGGGATTCAACATGAAATTAACCTAATGGATGAAAGACCTTTTAAAGAACGATACAGAAGCATTCCACATTCAATGATTTATTGAGTGCGGCAACACTTGGAAGAGTTAGCAGCAGATGGAATTATAAGAAGATCATGTTCACAGTATGCATCAAATGTTGTTTTATGTCGAAAGAAAAATGGAACTTTGCGTATGTGCGTCGATTATCGGCTTTTAAATTCAAGAACTATTAAAGATCAATATGCACTTCCCAGAGTAGAAGATATACTAGATGTAATGAAGGGATCAAGATATTTAAGTGTAGTGGACATGACCTCCGGTTATTATCAACTAGAAGTCAAACAATCTCATAAAAGTAAAACAGCATTTACTCTAGGTCCATTAGGTTTTTGGGAGTATTCACGTTTACCGATGGGTATGACAAACAGTCCAAGTTCGTATCAGAGAGCCATGGAACACATTTTAGGGGACTTGAATATGAAAATTTGTGCTATATTTTTAGATGATTTGATTATTTTTTCCAGTACGTTTGAAGAGCATATGGAAAGACTGGAAATGGTTTTTGAAAGGTTGAGACAAAGACATTTAAAGTTAGCTCCAAAGAAATGTACATTCCTGCAAAAAGAAGTAAAATATGATGGATTTATTGTATCAGAATCTGGAGTGGCAACGGATCCTGAAAAAATAGAGAAAGTCACATTGCTTTCTTGCCTTCTTCTATCTAACATTTCTTACTTTCTTAACTAACACCCAAAAAACAGAAAAAAAAACACAATATTTTCTTCATGATTGAATTTGGAACACGACATTTGTATACTTTATGAATATATGTATGATGTACATGTATATTTGAGGAAATAAAATTGAAAAAAACAAAAAAAAAAATAGAGAAAGTAAAACATTGGTCTAGACATCAAGTCCTGTCAGAAGAAGTTTGTCAATTTGTGGGATTTGCTGGATTTTACAGAAGATACATAAATAATTTTAGCCAAATTGTAAGACCTCTTCATCAAGTTATGCCTATACAAAATCAAAAGGCCAGTAAGAAGACAAAGTCATTTGAAAATTTTGAATGGGGACAAGAACAAGAAAAAGCGTTTCAGACTATCAAGACGAAACTTACAACAGCTCCAGTTTTGGGATATCCAGACTACATTTTACCATTTGAGGTCAATACGGATGCGAGTCAATCTGGATTGAGTGCTGTATTGAGTCAGAAACAAGATGGGAATCAGCATGTCATCAGATACCCCAGCAGAGCATAAGATAAATCTGAACAAAATTATCCAATACATAAACTTGAGTTTCTTGCCATGAAATGGGCCATCACAGATAAATTTTCGGACTATCTTTTAGGACACAAATTTACTGTTATCAAGGACAACAACCCTTTGCTTTATGTGTTAACTACAGCTAAATTGGATGCTACTGGGCAGCGCTGGGTGTCGGCTTTGAGTTTGTATGATTTCAACATTGTTTATAAACCGGGAGCTCAAAACAAAGCTGATCTATTGTCAAGTATACCCCAAAGAGTTGAAGATTTAACAAAGATAGATGAAGAAGTTGTGAAAGCTGTATGTTCTGTAGCCAAACCAATATCTGTCATTGAAGAAACTAGGCAGGAGGGGGAAAGATGTTTTGATATTTTAGAATCCATGGAAACAGGTCCCTTAACATCCCCGATAGATATAAGGGAAATACGTTAAGCACAGAGGGATAATCAGATCATAGGACCATGGATTGCAGCTGTAAGATATAAAAAGTATCCAAAGAAGAAAGATATAGGATTTGACAAGAAACAAACAACAATGACCAAAAACTTTGATATGTTTATTTTGAAAAGAGGTGTATTATATAGACAAACATTTGTAAAAGAAGAAATGAAACAACAACTAGTGTTACCTTTAAAATATGTGAAAGAAGTGTTATGAGGTTGTCATGATATTGTGGGACATCCAGGCATTGAAAAAACTCTTGCAGTTATAAGAGATATATTTTTTTGGCCTGATATGGCAAAAGAAATTGAAGATCATGTTAAAGCTTGTGATAGGTGTATATGGAGGAAAAGTAACTTGAACATTAGAGCATCTTTAGTGAATATTCAAACAACTTATCCATTAGAATTAGTAGCCATCGATTTTTTGAAGTTAGAGCCTAGTCAAGGAGGAATTTAGAATGTGTTAGTAGTCACTGACCATTTTTCACGTTTTGCTCAGGCTTATCCATGTAAATATCAACTAGCAAAAACTGTGGCAGATGTGTTTTATAAAAACTTTGTGCTAAAGTATGGATTTCCTACTAGAATTCATTCAGATCAAGGCACTTGTTTTGAAAGTGAAATAATTAGACATTTATGTGAACTTTAAGGCATTAAAAATCAAGAACAACTGTGTATAGTCCAAAGGGAAATGGAATGACTGAGCGAATGAATTAAACTTTGATCAGCATGTTTGGAACTTTGGAAGAGAAGCAAAAATACAATTGGAAGAAATATTGAACCACTTGTATATGCTTATAATGCAACCCCACATGAAAGTGCCGTGATAACTCCATTCGAAGTTATGTTCGGAAGAAAACCAAAGTTGCCAGTGGATTTTATATTTGAAACAGAAGAGCTTACAGGAAATATACATCATAATGAATATGTGGAAGAATTGAAGAAAAGACTTAAAGTAGTGCATGAGCTTGCTAGGAAGGCAGCAGATAAAGCACGAGAAAAGCAAAAGTATTATTATGACCAAACGGCGAAAGCAGCAGATTTGCAAAAAGGAGATATGGTATTAGTAAAGATTTTGAAGTTTGATGGACCACACAAATTACAAGATAAATTTGAGAAAAGTGTTTATGAAGTGATGGACAAGCCAAACGCTGATATTCCGGTGTTTAGAGTTAGATCACCAGAAGGAGTGGAGAGAGTATTGAACAGGAATCATTTACTTCCAGTTGCTACTCGTATTAATTCATTTGGAGATCAGGAGGCTCAAAGTGTAAGAAACCAAATTGAGGACAATAATTCAAATACTGTTGGAAATGCTACAGAAGAACTGAACAAGTCCACAGGGGAAAAGGAAAAAAAAGAAAAGCGTCGACGCCGAAGAAGTGATGGCTGAGAAACAGCAGAATGAGTATGAGGTACCAGAAGAGGAGTACATGGATATCATGTATGCTCAAAGCACAGATGGGGACGCCCACAAGTGTACCCGATAGTGTGATAAGTGTATCAGATAATCTGAATTATATACAAGGACAGAATTAGAAAGAGGAACAGAATTTACCTGAGGTATTAAAGGAGCCTGAAAATGAGATTGAAAATAATGGTCCGGAACAAGAACATGAAGATACTGAGGAAGAAAATCAAGATGAAGTAAGGGAGCTGCGAAGATCATCAAGGAATCGAAAACCACCAGATAGATGGGGTTACGTAAAATCATTGCTATTACCAAAGAGAGTTGTTGAGTTGAATACTAGGATTCAAGATGTATAATAGTTAAAACCATTTTGTATATAGATTTATGCTGAAATTTTGTATACATTACAAAGTCTTGTTGTTTGTATTTCAAAGCCTAAGATATATTTTGTTTTGCATAATTTTTGTACTAATTTGGATATGTTGCTGCTTAGAGAATTTTCGTAATGTCATCTTTGAAATTGATTGTTTCAGGATTTCAGATTACTGACTAAAAGATTATTATTTTCAGATGTGCTGCAACAGGAGTTATTGATATTGTGTATTTCAGACTCTGAAGATGTTATATTTTATTAAGTTATGTTTTCTGTTTTCTGTGGTATATTCTGAATAATGATGGTACAGTTTACTTCATAGCTAGATATACTGTAGTATACCAAACTTTTTAGTTCATAGGTTAGTTTTTAGTAAAGTAATTGTCGAGACATGTTAGTTTTTAGTAAATGTCAAGACGTCATTTTATGGTAGGAGGGACTATGTGACCCGGTCTTAATTGACCGTTTGTAGTAAAGCCGATTGGAATAAGTCAGTTATGTTCTCGCGAGAGACGGCGTTAGTCCTCGAGACATCAGACTTCCAACACGTTGTTCTGAGCTAAAATCTTATAAAATATTTAACACCATCCTTCAGACTACTTATTTAAACAGGTTTGTGGTTTATTTCATTACATATTATATTGGTTTACTTGTATCTCTTTTAAATAAGGTTTTGTAGTTTGAACAATGGCAATAATATGTGACTGAATATTTGGGATTTGACAGGTGGGGATTTTTAGACAGTTCTGACTTTATCATGTCACTTGCATGTTATTAATTATGCATTTTATTGGTCACAGAGAGCCGAGTGTGGCAGGCAGTGCGTTTGAGGTTATCCAAGGGTTGTGAGTTTATACATTCATGTAAGTATTTTTGCTAAGTCATTGTTTTTTACTTTTTACTGTATTTGTTCATAATAATAACTATAATTAGAATGTGTAACAGGGCTGTTTTAATATCATTTATATATGACATTATACTTAATTGAGTTGACCAGTCTGGAGTTAGTGTTTTGAAGGACAAGTGGTGTTTTATTATTTGAATACCTTTGAATACCATTCATATAATGCATTTAGGGTTCATATTAATTTGTGTATTTCAGAACCGACAAAGGAAGGCACAACCTTTTTTCTGTATTCATATCGAATAAATACGTGTAGAAGTTGAATGTTTTCCTAATAGTGGACCCGGTTACACGTGTATACGTTTTTAAATTGTCTAACACATTTATTGAGGTTCACTGTGACATTCTCACCGTTGCAATGAGTTAAGAGTATTACACAAGAAATGAAAAGGATATATCGGATAATAACAGAACGCAAATACGTATTGCGCTTCGTTGGGAAAAAAATAATTCTTCAAATTGAACCAATTCAGCCTGTCGACACTAAACAGATAGCGGTGTTTCTGAAACGTGATCTAGCTGTCCAGTCATTCAATGGCTATTGCTGTGGATAAGAAATAACAGTTGTTTTTAGCTCGACTATTCGAAGAATAGGTGGGCTATACTACTCGCCCCAGCGTCAGCGTCGGCGTCCGGTAAAAGTTTTAGGGCAAGTTGGGATATTCACTTATAAGTCCAATACCCTACATTCAATTGACGTAATACTTCACGCAGTTGTTCAGGGCCATCACATGATGAGGTTAAATAACTCCATATTATTCTTTACACAGAATATGGCCCCTGATTGACTATGGAACTTAAGTTCAAGTTTTAGGGCATGTTGGATTATTTATTAATAACTTCTATACCCTTCATTCAATTGACTTAATACTTCACACAATTGTTCAGGACCATCACCCAATGAGGTTACATAACTCCATATCCTTGATACAAGTTATGGCCCCTGATTGACTTAGGTTTAAGTTTTAGGCAAGTAAAAGTTAAGGGCAAGTTTGGATTTTAATAAAAAAAACTTCTGTACCGTTCATTAAATGCACTTAATAAAATTCAAAATTATTTACGACCATCTTAAAACTCCGTTTTAAGCCTAAATACAAATTATGGCCCTTGATTTTTTTATTTTTTTAAATTTCCTTTGAAAGGCATATTTGTATATTCTTAACCACATTTTCATAATGGGAAATCCAGTTATTTGAATGACTTGCGTCATTGTTTGGGCGGGCTGGTGGGAGGGCAGCATCAAAGTCGCCTTATGTATCGAATAATTTTAGTTAGGTTTGACATAAAAAGACCAAACTTGATATTATTACATCGTTATTGTATTCTAAGTCAAAGCGGCATAGTCGAGCGCGCTGTCTTACGACGGCTCTTGTTATATGTGATCCAACTTTCTTTTAACTAAGTAGCTATTGCTTTAGATCAGAAATAATAGTTGCTCTGAAATTTGAACTAACTGTCCTGGCTATCTATGGATATTGTTGTGTATAAGAAATAACAGAAATAGCCGAAACAGCTGGATTACATTTGTAAACAACTGTTATTTCTGATCCATGGCAAGAGCCATTGATAGATTGATATTTATATTTAAAAAAATTAATGTACGTGTTTACGTTGCTATAGAGCTAAAAGTCGGTTATGGGTTTGTTTGGCATTTGGTTTAATTAATATTCAGCGATATATTTGTAATGTCTTGAGTCAACAATGTTTACAGAAAAAAAGGCGGTAAAGAATCATGCACTTATCGGAACAATTTTTTTTCAGTGCATTGTGGAAGGTTTTTGCGTTTTGGCTTATTATAAGTTAAAGTTAATCCAAGATTGATAACTTATCCTCTGCGTGTATATACGCAAAGTATAAAGCGGTTAAATTTTGGATCAAATGGACAAAATATAGACCAATGTTTTATGCAAACGACTGCAGTTAATTTACTCTGGACCGTTTTTTTACCTCCAGTACAAAACTATGAGCACATCCAAAATGCACACAACATAGATATAATGTACTTAGATCAGATATCAAAACTGAGTTATGAATTTGATTTGGAGTTAAATCAAGGCAAATCACACAAATCGTATTTCAGATAGTGTACCAAATTAAAGTTCGTATGTTTTTGCTGTTTGTCATTCATTTCTTTCCATACGTGGCACACGAGCGAATACCATGCAAAACGTAGTGTGCGGGTAAAAATCAAAGAAATGCAATTTCTTCACGCTACTTATTGAGGTCAGAGACCACTAAATAAATCTCCTTTATATTCTTTGGTCAATTGATAAATTTGCACGCGAAATAACACTGCTTTTTAGGAAGAAAAACGCCATGTTAGAATGAGTAGTAACTTCCGAGTTGGTTTATTTGCCTTTTAAGATTGCCCTTTTTTGTTTTTAAAAAAAACTTCATTTGTTAATCATTTCCAGGTAAATCAAAGTTTGATTCACATTGCAATATATTTTAGAGCCTTTTGAAAATAGCCAGTCTCAGAGTTGAAATCGTGTGATTACAAAAACAAATATATATTTTTATATATTTCTACCTGTATTCTCTTTTATTTAACTGTGCTTACAAAATGTAGCTATTTAATAATTTAAACTAAAACAGTCACCAAAACGCATGATTTTACATTTAAACATGCAAAGTACTTAATTTCATGATGAACCCAATGCTATTACATAGCTTTTATCGAAAATCGAAAATCCAAAAAAATAATTTTTGACATCACAGTGTTTAATGCAAAATATGCTTACAAATTTGATAAATCACAAAGTAGACATTCATTTGTTTAATTTCCATGAAATTCGTAGCTTAAAACGCGCATCATGTGAAATGGTTTTGAATGAACAATGAAACGTATCTTCTTTGGCAGACTTAATCTATAAAATATGAACAGTTTTCAATTTTGGTTTCAAAAAATACAAAGAGTTGTTTGTAATAGTATGTCCTATTTTTGTCAAACTTCGATTCTAAATATAATCAGGCAGTGTGTTATATATTTAATAGATATCATTGGATTTTTTATTCATCAATTTGTTTGACAAAATAAAAGAGTGATATACTGCTATAAAACACATGATCTTGAAACATATCGTTAACTATTTCACATCAATCATTTGACAAAAAAAGAGATTAATTTCAAATTGATTGTTTATTGAAGTTAAGCATTTATCATACACTTTTCTTGTAAATCGTAGAAGATAAATTAAATATTCTCACATTTTTTTTTTGATTAAGGGCAAAATTTATCATTATCATATCGCTTAAAATATTGTAAACTATCACAAATTAATGGCTTTCTCTTAAATTCGACAAACAATATAACAATGTTATTATCATATGAGATTAAGTATTCCGCAAACAGTACATAATCATTTAAGGGTGACAAACTATCTGCAAAATATAATACAACTATATATATTTTTAAATAAGCTCATTTATTGCTTTACTTATACTATTATTGTAAGTAGCAATGAATGATGCATGTTGTGTATGTTCTAAACCATGTATTTTGCGTGTTGATAATAAAACGCAATAGAGCAAACACATAACTGCCAAGACAATGAAGCCGACAGACAGCTATTTACTTTTGGTGGGACCTACATCTAATGGAGGAAATCTAAAAACTAATTAAGATCCATTGTTTGAGATATTTATTCATTCTTTTCGGTAAATTAAAACAATTGTATTAATTGTGTTACAACAAATTTGGGAGTAGGAGTGCATCTTTAACAATTCTGTTTAAAAGCAATAAATATCAAATCCAAAATAGTTTGTGTTGTCCTTTAACTGTAACCGAAAAGTGCCTGTCATAACCTAAGAAAAGGTAATGTAAATTGATGATTTATTTTATACAATAAGCTAGTTTTTATAAAAGTAAATGATAAACCTATATATAAACATTGCTTTCATCTCGAAAGTTTATTGCTAGTGTAAAGTTATTAAAATGAAAGCAGATATTTCATTTACATCTATAAAACCTATTCCCCTCGGTTCCTCGCCAAGATTTATTTAAGAAGTTTCGGCTTGCTTCATATTCAAATAAACGTTGCAATGCTATGAACGTTTGTAAAATAGTGGCATTTTAATTCGCAATATTTTAACCACATAACGCTTATTTTGTAATCTCGGTGCATTGATTCTTTTAACATGTCATGTCAGTAGATCTGACGATACCTGATTTCGAAAACAAAATCAGTTTACAGTTGATTCAGCATTGATTTGACCACACATTACAAGTATAAAAGCTGGGGAGGTGGGGGTGGATTTTTGAAAAATCTGAATGTAAGAATACCAATGACAAATAAATCAGATGGTCAAACATATATCATCAAAATGCCCACAAAGGGTGTTACACCTTTTGCTCAACATAGTTTATTTTACACTCATTTAAAACAATTCATTCTGAGTTAATATTTTACGTAAAATGTATGAAATTTGAAGGAGAAAATTTATTGAATAAATAAAATTAAGCTTTATCACATACTTTACCCTTCTTTTAAGTGTAATATACCCATTACGAATATTTTTATCTTACACATGTGTAAGATAACATATCAGACAATTCTACTGGCTGGACTAATCAAACGCTACCTAGATATCCCTCCGCATTGTTTGTAAACAAAATGGTTTAAACGCCGACCAATAAACACCTCAATAATGAAGCAGTAGGACTTCCGGGAGACAAATGGCTAACGAATCATAGTGCCAGAAAGCATCTTGTTCAAAAACGTTCTGATAACAATGTTCCGCCAAACCAGATATAGCAGATCACTAGTCACAGAAATATCCAGTCAGTCAACAAATACAGCCAGGTAAGTGACAAACAAAACGAGAACATTTCAAACATCTCCATCTTCACAAACACAGGCAATATGCAATCAATGACATTTGTTTGCCAGTTTAATCAGCTGTCGTTTACCAAAAACACACATACGAATTCCGCTTTTCAATGCACATTCCATGACGGCTAGAACATCATGTCCGCTGGAAACATTCTTGGTGGAACATTTTCAACATCAACATCCAGACAGGACAGAGTAAGGCTTGGTCGTAATTATCTGCATGTTGTGAAACTCCATGTACACAATAATAATGCTGCAAAATCATCGTAGAAAGCGACAGCAAATAATTTTTAAATCCGTGCACACAGTAAAATTTGACAGACCGATGTAAGTCACATAAACCGCGTAAATGCATGTACTCTCAGTGTGACGTCATCAACTTGTGTACTTATTGTTTTTTTTTATTAAAATAAATTGATCGTTATTTTTGTTGTTGGATATTTTACTACACATTTTTATATTTGTGACTTATTAAGCGCTTTTTCAGAATAAAAATTGATAACTGCTTGTCATTTTTGTCATTTTCATTTGGAACTATTTATATGGCGCATCGAAGACATTCCACTCTGAGTTCTTTGGCGGTCAAACAATGGGTTCAGAAAGTGGAACTAAATTGGTAATAAAAACACCGTTTTAAGAACGTGATAAAAAGATCTAACACTCGTTGTACTTCTATACAAGTTTTTTTTTATTAAACTTGTCCATGAAAGATGTTAGTAAGCTAATATTAAGGCCAGTTATATTTGACTTGTGCTCCTTAGCCAAAGAAAATTCGTTGTTACTAACATGCAAAGCTCTTGTTTTTTTCGTTAAAAGTACTTAACATTCTAAAAAAAAAGAATTTTGCATTTTAAAATGTTGTGTGATATATTAAGCATGTTGGCAAATATCCGCTTACCTCTTTAAGCACCTTCAACGAAGTAAGACCTTTTTGTCATAAAATCATTGTTTTAATTATAACATTTATACTTATTTCGTTGTATTTTTCTTAAGCTTTGGAGTAAGTGTTTGGTTGCCACTCCCTTCCTATAAAGTCTGATAGACGGAGACTTCAAAATAACTATACGTTGAAACAGGTTAAGCGTTTGATGATTAGTTCAGCAAAGATAAACAGTTATAGATATATTCACTTGTCGAATTCATGTCGAAAACTTCAGACAAGGATCATGTAGAGATTGCCCATCCTCTAAAGCCTGAAGAAGAGTGATGGTTTCCAGCCGTTGTTGGTGTTACACTTACCCAACAGCTGAAACAAGTTTGAGGGGTATTTCACTCCTCTGCACGTTCAAATGTGTTTTTATTAAAGTCCGTTTTATTACCAGACCTAACCAACAGTTGCTAGGGGTATTAATGAGATTTAGGCAATAAGATGTTCCTGTTATGGCAGATACCGAGCAACTGTATCATACTTTTATGGTGGACTAGAAACAAAGAAACGTTCTACGGTCCCTGTGGTACTGAAACTACAGTTACAATCTACAGTTGTTTCAATATCGGATGTGTGTTACTGTTTTTAGTAATAGCCCATCTCCTGTGGTAGTCACATACGGTTAACGGAAGACAGTGAAATGATGATGTTGGTGTTCATTATTTGTCAGTAAAGACTCTATGTCGTTGATGGGTTAATATCGCAGTCATCTATAGAAAGTAATGTAGAAGGTCTGAAAGGCTGAAGACTGTTAAGTCTATCACTTAGAATCGCTAGTCGGCGTCCAATGTGTATCTCTAGCGGAATTTATTCTTGAAAACATGAATTACAATCCGATAGCTATCGACATCTTTTCAAATAATGTATGTATCACATAAAAATCCTACACTTTTAATTCCTGTATAAGCCTAGCGTTATAGTAGTGAGTTTGCGTAAATCTGAAACATACAATCCGATTTTAGCAACTGAATAGCCTTCAACGTTAACATCCTTTCATTATAAATAAGTCAGCGTATTTCTTTATGATATATGCATTAATCAATTATTTAGATTAAGTCATGAAAAGGAAATATTTAAACGTAGGTTTAGCTATTATCGTTTATTTAAATTCCATTTCCTGAACTATTCGAATGCCAAATCGCAACATGGCGGTCTACTGACGTCATCTACCAAATTAGGGTAGCGACCAAAGTCAGGTGGTGACCGAGTTCGGGTAGCGACCATGGAAGGGTAGGCGTTAGGCACGATCTTCCCACCAATTATTGGAAGTCTTTTCTTGGGTGTAGAATCTACCGATTTTATACCAAATTTTGGTAGGCATCGTCGGAAAGCTGGGTATATAAGGCGTTGTCGGGGTCAAGTCTTTTAAACATCACTAAGAAACGCAAAACTTGCAACATTTAGATTTGTAAATTTACATTTTACTGTCCTTTCCAATGCGGTACCTAACAATTCTTGATAAACATTCCTAGTTTTTTATATGAAGTATGTATGCACTGTGCTGTTTGTGGAGTTTTGTGCTGTTCTTCTATGTTTTTTGTTTGTGATTTTATGTTCTATGTCTTTGGCGTTTACCCAGTGCCATTAAACCGGGTTTATGTTTAAACGTTTTGCTACTGAGCTTGTTTCTTTAGCTTTTTGCATAAATATTGGGTAATAATAATATATTCTAATCATTACATTAGAACATCATGAGAGTTTAAAGCAAGTAACGAATAAAATTATTGCTAAACTGTTTTATTAAGATAATAAATCAGTAGTGTCTGTAGTCAGGTTGATTTGATTTAAGAACTAAAAATATATAGTAATTCTAATGAAAGATAATAATTGTATGACGTTTGCTCAATTATAGTATCTACACTTGTATGAACTGTTTCGTTCAAATCGTGAAACAAACTATGTTTAGTCCGCTGATCTCGATTCTATAAATGAGAAAACAGAGAACTTTCGCAATACTGCTAAATTGCAGAATTTTGGATCCAATGCCTTCAAATACTTAACAATTTAGTCGCGAAGTTTTGATAAAAAACAGTGACTAAAATGCTCATAAAATTCTTTTCCTGGTTATTCTACTTCTATTACTTACCTATCACGTTACAAATGGTTTAAGAAAATGCATAAAACATCAATTTTTGAACTTAAATATAAACAATCTGCGTTCTTAGTTTTTGTCAGCAGTCTTATTTAACTGGTAACCATGGATTTTCGCAAAAATTGGCTCGTTCCAAGACAAAAATTAAAAAAAAGTGTCAACACGTTAAACTGTGAGAGTGCAGCTTTAACTTAAACTCAAACTTTAGTATTTTGTTCACCCAACCAATGTTTAAATTTTCTCACACAATTTCTTTTTCATTTTGTTTTACATTTAAAGTTGGTTATTTGGTATATGACGTCATGTTGAACACAACACAATACTATCAGTAGAAGTATTAGAGGGTGTTTACGTAAACCTGAAACCTGAAGTTTAGAGATATTCTTCTTAATTAACTTAAATAAAGCTACTATGCATTTGAGATCAAGTACACAAACGCATTTGAGGAATATGTTACAAACAGAAAATAAATAAAAACAAGAGCTGTCACAGAGACAGCGCGCTCGACTATTCCGCCGCTTTTCGGTGTATGGACTGAAACGTTTTGGCGAAAAATGCATTGATCACTGTTATATTAGATTTCAATGCAATAACATGATGTGCTGAGATATTTACATAAATTGAATTGGAAAATATTTGAGGTGGAACGCAAACTTTAACATAAATTGTAAGTTGAAAAAGGGGCATTCTTTTGTAAAAATGCTTGATAGAGTTACCTCCTTCTGTGTACAGGTTGGGGGCATGATGGTAAACAAGCGTGCAAAGTTTCAAAGCCAGATGTCAATGGACTTTTAAAAATATTTGAGGTAGTATGCAAACTTACACGTAAATTCTAAGTCAAAAAAGGGGGCGACAGCATGCTGTGGAATGTGATACCTGCCATCGCCGGCAACACCGTATTTGCGGAACAGGTAAGACTTTGAGATAATACATATTGTAAAACCGAATAACTCCATAAGTCCGATAAAATCAAACAACGTTATATATAACACATTTAATGCATGTTTTGGAGGTAAAACAGACATTCGTGAAACCGTGTTCCGGCCGGCAATGACGATTGCGGAAGAAGTTCTTCTCGAGCACCGTGGCCCAGACTACGTGGCACGTCCAAAGAAATCTTTGTTGAAGCGGGCTGCCAGCCGTGCGCTGGCACAGCTCAGACCAGATGAACCGACGACTCTTAATTTCGAGGTAATACGAGCTCGTGCAGATGTATGTAGAGTCGGAGGACTTGGAGCGAGGAGGCAACGTCCGTTGTCTGCGTCAAGACAACACCATCAGGTCGTTCGCAGACGACTTCTTGAATGGAGACATGAGGACTTCTAAATATCTTGGAAGGATTGGAGATGTATATCGGCTGCGTATGTGATTTGCCGCCACATCTCTCAGTCAGCAACTCTGATTTATTGTTACATTGTTAAAAACATTCACATTAACCTTGTGAAAAATGTATTATTATGTCTGTCAATAAAAAAAGTTAATATCATGCCGTTTGATTTTTTTCTGTACCCACTGAAAATGGTGCAATTCCGAACTCCTGAAATGATTAAAAAGATTATTTAAAACATCTTGCCATTTTTAATAAATAATCACTTCTATATATCTAAGATAAACACAGTTTTCTAAGATAAAACATCAAACTGGGCTTTTCTGGACCGGGCCTTTCTGGTACCGGGCCTTTCTGGAAGTGGGCCTTTTTGACCCGCATTCCTACAAATATGTAAAGCTAGGAGCCACATGTCAGAAATGATGACAGAAATATGGAATATTGTGGAAAGAGCTTTAAATCCCAGCGCTATCTGAAGGAGCATGAAATGGGATATACTAACCCGGAACGCTACCAGTGTGCAATATGTGGTACATTCTTTAAATACAGAGGGCCATTTTACAAGCATAAGAAACGCACAGGACATAATCAATTGACAGGGGTTCGACTTCCAATAAAGGCGGATGTTTCTTTGTTAAAACTGATCATGAATAGCTTACATAAATAATTTCCAAGAGTACCTTGTTATGGCCAAACAAATTAATGCTGTGGTTTCGGTGAAGTGAAACCAATTCATTTTTGGAAGTATTCATTGTGTTATTAGTACATTATTTTTTGTTTTCGTCCATGCAATGTTCATACAGATTTGAACGATATCACTAAAACAACAAAGTAGATGGGGTTACTGGAACCATAACATTTATTATCGAACGCCAAGGTGGGCCGGTCAGGAAACAAATCCTTCACAAGAGTACCTTGTTATGGCCAAACAAATTAATGCTGTGGTTTCGGTGAAGTGAAACTAATTCATTTTAGGAAGTATTCATTGTGTTATTAGTACATTATTTTTTGTTTTCGTCCATGCAATGATCATACAGATTTGAACGATATCACTAAAACAACAAAGTATATGGGGTAACTGGAACCATAACATTTATTATCGAACGCCAAGGTGGGCCGGTCAGGAAACAAATCCTTCATCTATTGCAGCAATCTTATATGTTTTCTCTTTATTATTTCCCTTTATAAAAATGCCTAGGTGGTATCTTGTAAATGTTTTATACGGCCAGCTTTTGAGTTATGTTGATTTTTGTTTTCACTGTTACAGTATGTTTGTTTTTGACTATTAAAACATAAGGAGAGCTATACTACTCACCCAAGCGTCGGCGTCGGTGTCACACTTTGGTTAAGGTTTTGCATGTAAGCATGAATGCACACATGGTTTATTATCTCAGCAACTACTTAATGTATTGCATTGAGACTTTATACAATGGTACTCAACCACACAATCTACTTGAATAACCAAGTTAGATAAATGTAAAAATAGCCCTTTATTATTGGACTTAGAAATTCTGGTTTATCAAATTCTAATTCTTAAAGGAAAATACATCTTGCAAAATATTTGAGTAAAATCAACTTAAAATTAGATAAAACGGATATAAACAATTTCTTTAATAACTATGCACATCGAGTAGTACAGCAAGGTTTGGAAACTAAGGTTAAACATATTCAATTATGGTATTTAATGATTGTATTTGCGCTTAATGAATATTTCAGAAATTGTTTTTCAATTATATCCATTTGCGCTGTATTGTTTTTATAACAAGGACAATGCCAAGTTTAAAAGTGCAGACACGGATGGACAACCAAGTAAAACAATTGTAATAGTGTTTTTCATGACTCGTTCTTTAAAAAATAATGCTATCAAAAACATCAAATAGTTATTTTTATGTAAGATGTTTACTTTCTAAATTTTCTGACATTTGAAAGGAAAAACAACAACATTGTTTAATAATGGCTGAAATTATCTTTGTACCAAAAGGATACGCATATATAAGCGTCTTGTTAGTGTTCAAAAAGTTAAAATTGGTGATGAACTATATTATATGAAATACATTTCACCTAACACACGAGGCAAAGCATACAGAATGAATAAGCACAATAACAAATTGACTCTTAAGAAGTACGTTGAATGTACGAAATCATCCAAATGATTGTTTCTATACAGCGTGTCCAAAAAAAGAAAGAGCTGATTGGGGACAATGATCATTTCTTATCACGGCAGCCTATTGCCACATTTATGTAAGCCAGGGCTTATGTAAGGATTGATTCTTATTTTTTGCGCGTTCATGCAGTACGCTCGGCCGCGATTGTCCATATCCATAAACTGCGCTAGCGGTTTTTGTATTTATCTTGAAATATTTTTGCGCAGACTTGACTTAAATATTTGGAACGGATATTGATCAAAACTGAATTTTTATCTCTAATGAAGTTTTTTGTTTCAATTGCCTTTTTTACTTATGAACAGAGCTTATTTTAAAGTCTTACCTGTTTTAAATTTAACTGTTGTCGTCTGATTGCTATTCAACGTTTATATCAATGTGATATTATTCACTGTTTGAAATATTTGCCCGTTCTCACGTCCATACGACACTACAGCGCGCTAAGTGCTTACACACACTTTAAACAACGTCATTTGTGTAAAATGTCTTTACAATTGTATACTTTGACGCGCGGTTCTAAAAATAACAGAAACAAAACTACAATGAATTGTCAAATGGAACAAAAATCAACATGTTTAAACAATTAATTGCAAACATCTGTATAATAGCACCACATGAAAACACAAATATATATTTAAGAATGTCCTTTTTTATCGCAGAAATTGATCTAAATATAGACTCGATTAAATATTTTTGCGAAAAGCTATATTTATGCGAAAAGCTACAGAAACAAGCTAAGTAGCGAAAAGTATAAACATAAACCCGTTTTAAAAGCTAAAGCCAAATTCGCTACCGGCCAAAATGTTGCGTCTTAAATGGGGGCCAATGAATCAAATTTGCTGCAAATAGATCATTTTCTTTCCAGGTCAGCAAATATATAATTCAGTATAAACATTCAATGTTAATATCAACTCCAATAATTCAGCAAGTTTAAATTGAGAATTCCGTCAAGGTATTGAAATGATCGGAAAACACATGTACACTCTATATGAATATTATTTTCCAATTATAAGCGAAGGGAAGCTGACCTTAACTCACCATATTTTAATTATTTACGAGTAAGTACAAAACAAACTTTAAGCCAGACTTTACCGAGAGGGTATTACAAATAATATAAGCAAACAAAGTAATACAAGTCCAGTTACCAATAGAAATAGCGAAATACAACATCGACATCCCAGATTTACCAAAAATACATCAACACAGGTTTATAAGAACGTGTAGGGTATACCACCTTTGAACGTTCAGTGAAACAGGAGCTTTCTGTGAGGATAAACTAGTTAATGGGCACACAACAATGTTCTCTCTAATACAAATAGTTTGCTAAAATTGTATTATTTAAACATACTAAATATGGATATACACACTTAACTTTGGTGGTTCTCCAAGAAAGGCAAAAAGTATGCGTGTTTTTGTCGTAATCTAATAGAACGAACTTTCAAAATGTAATTTTGTGAATATTCTGTATTCGATATTTATGTGTTTGAGTAGTCAATATTTTCTGTCTGACAATCACAGTCCGATATAAACCCAATAAATTAGTGTAACTAGAAATTGTTCGGATTACCGCCTTGAAACGGTCGGTGATGCACATTTGCTAAATTATTGTATTCATCTTCTCTTTAGTTAATTTTGATCGCCTAAGAAGAATGAAATAAGTTGTAAACCTTATTTCTGAATGACGCATTTGCACAGAAGTACAGAATTGGAATCGCAAAGTTGTTCAATAAATACAGCTTTGCAAAATAAAGATTGTCGTATTTGTGGATACAGATGGGTTTTCGATGAGAGCGAACAAAGTAACCATTATTGTTGGAATAACAGTTGCCAACACAAACACAGCCGAAGTTAGCGCCATCATTTGTGTTGTTCTTAATGTCCTTTTCCATGTTCTTTGAAAAGCTGCTGTATCCGCGTTTTCGTTTGAAGCGAGAGCTTGCACTCTATGATTCCTCAATTTCAAAAACACTTTTGCGTAGCACACACATGTTATGATGCTACATGATGTTGCAATGCTTAGATATAGCACGTATGCTACACGTTGAAGTACAAGTGTACTCTCTTTAAATGTACAATACCCGTTCGAGTTGTCTGCATTGATGATAAATGAAGGGGATTTTAACCTTAGATATAATATCATGACCCCTCCTCCAAGGATTTTTGCCTGACGGACATAATGTCTCGTTTTCCTGTCATCTTTCTAAATCGCTCAACACTCACAAGCACACTGAGAATGTTCGACGACTTTAAACATGTTCATAAACCGCCGCGTGCAAGGGACAAAATATTGAAGGCATAAATTTGTTCCATACTAGTTGAGAAGCAGTTTCCGACAGTTTTTACAAGTGTTTATTGATTTATTCATACGTGTTAAAATTCCTACTAAAATTGTTTACATTACATTACTACAGCTCAAGCTGCTATTGTCGATATATTTTGCACATGTGTGACGTCACTTATAGTGTATCTAATGGGGGCGCCAAGAGGGTACTTACACTGTTCTGATTAGCTGTTGACGAGAAGCAGTTTCCGACAAATCAAATACGCGGCAGATTTTAGATGCCTATTGTGTGTGTTTTATCCATTTATTTAATATACTAAATAGAAGACTACAGTACGAGAACTATTATTTAATTTTTCAGCATTTACCAAATATTTAACCTAAAAACTTACGCCAGTCAATCATCATTCTAGAAATCAGGCAGACACTAAATATCAATGATATTTTGTTTCATTTCTAATAAGAACTTGTGTTTGTAATCATTTTAGTGAATGTGGGTGTGAAACTAGCATGACAACAGTGTTCGCAAATATGTACACAATGATCATCGTTTGTATAAGTCAATTAAGGACAACCTTGTAGCTATTCATAGATATGCAAATTAGGTTCACACGCATGGGCAATGCGCTGCGCGTGACGATCACCCACGTGCAAGTTTGTGTACAAATTGAAAAATGAACATTAAACATTAAATAATAATAGAAGTTATTTACGTGTCTCGGTAAAAACTTCAACTTTTGATTGCCTAGTAACCATATAATTGAATTACAATACCTTCTTTATGAAGATCAAAAGAAAGTACGCGAAAAAGCGATTTGTCGGAAACTGCTTTCCGTCGGAAACTGCTTCTCAACCAGTATGTGCATATTTGTTAAAATAAATGCTGGTGCGCATATGAATAACGACAGCATATCACACACTGCCAGGTAGAGTATCGACCATTCAACGACGGACCGCTCCCGTAATCTGCGATGGATGTGTACAACAATTGCATTTCCGGGTACACCAAATGTTATTGCAAGGGCTATCCACACTGTCATTACAATTTTGCTCCAATCAGGTACTCGTTGAATGAGCGCTAGTTCTACATCACTTTTATTTCCAACCGTTTCATTCATTTTGTCCAACCGTTTCATTTAGTTTGTTCCTTCGCTTATTTCAGTTTGTTCCACCGGTTGATTTAGTAAGCCCCATCGCTTTAGTTCTCCACCCTATGCATTTACTTCTTCTCATCGCTTCATTTGTTCTATCCAACCATTTCATTCATTTTAGCTTCCCTATGTTAAAATATCTGCGACGACAGCGTCTCTATATACCAACGGTCACATCGCATTATCCTATTATTATATTATTAACTTGTCGCATTATCTTTAATAGACAGACGGAATTGGTTTTCTAGAACAAACTGGTCCAAGCTAGTTTTCACGCCTGTTTTGTAATGCAATAAGAGTATCCGTGTGTTGCGTTTTAATTAAAAATGCGAGGAAGGGGTGTTTATAACATTCTATGCAAGGCGTTACCTAACAATCCTTGAAAAACATACCTAGTTTTTTATATACTGCATATGCACAGTGCTGTTTGTATGTCATATAGCTTTTGTAGGCGACTGTATGAAATTTAAGACACTAACGCAAATGTTAAATCTCATAATTTTATTAACACGAGTTTGTTGAAGAGCATGTATTACATAGACTTTGTTTTTTTAGCCAATGATTCACATGTGTGTTCGTGTTTATGTGTTTTTGCTTGTTTGTTTACATTGCTGTTGTGGTTTTCGTTTCCGGTTCTTCTATGATTATTATCATTACTATTATTATTATTATTATTATTATTATTATTGTAATACACTATCGGCACTGTGTATGCACGTACCTACTATGCACGATTTTTGATATGTATTCACGATTTATTTTTCGTGGATCTCCATTCACGAGATTTGCAAACTTTCTTGTTTTTGAATTCGGCGATTTTTCCTCCAAATCTTTTATCATTTAAGACGGGAAAGATATAAAAATATTAAAGCCAGACTTTTATTCTTTTTCTCGGCCAAATTTGTATAAATAAGAATTGAGGTTCTTAAGCCCTGATCTCTTCATGGTTCAACATACCTTCTTTTACCTTAGATAAGTTTGGTCTTGCGACAGGATATCAGTCTTTAGGCGGTTATGAAGGATCGGAAGTCGATAGTCGGGGTAGTGAAAGGTCTTATGGTGGGTCTGGGTCTTATTTCTTAACAACCCATCCAGGTGAGCGCATAGGTAAATTTAGTATTGCTGAATGGGGAAAGAATGAATGAATGAAGGATCTAATCAGGGTCCAGGATGGGGATCCACGGTCCGTTGATGCTGAAAACGAGAAGCTTTCACATGAAAGTGGGAGGCCTTTTCAGATAACGAGCTTCAGGACCGCAGGGTCTTGGGTGTTCATGAGTATAAATGGGGGTTAGGCAACCGCATGTGTAAGGTATAAGGACACGCAGTCCCATAATAACCAGACAATAACCAGACAACAGTGTACCGACAGGCTCCTCGGGCGAAAGGGAAGGAATATACTAGGAATACTGGAGGTGCATCTTTTGGTAATGAATATAAAGTACCTCAAGCAGGCTCATATGAAAAGTGAAGAGGGATATTCAGATTTTCAATATGATACCAGGGAAATGGATGTCTACAACATTATAGGGAGGGTTACAAAGGCTAGGGCATAGCGTCCATAGGCCACTGCCTTCTCCAGCCGCAACATACCGATATACTAACAATGGTTGTAGAGAGTAACTTAACGTTTGATAGTTGGCGGCTGGGAACAAGGTTTCCTACTTTGGCCAAATGACTTTGTTTATGTGCCTCCTCAAACTCATGGTGCCTCGCGAGTGTCCCTAAATTTTCCGTTGACACATAGCCAAGTGTATGCGTCTTCTTAAACTCATGATGATCCAATTACATTTTTCGGGATCAATCTCTGTCATCCACCGGGCAGGGATTCTCTACTACATTATAGACATTTGGGAATTATGGTCAGCAGGGCAGCATTATTATGTCGCTGTTGATTCGCCACGTTCAACAAAAAGCTAATTCTAGAGATTTCTACATTAGCTCAAACAATGGTCCTTGTGCTATGGAGCGGGGTGGAAAATTATGAACACTGAAAAGAGAGATCAGAGGGTTCTAGGGGTGTATGTAATCGCGAGAGCAGAATATTTTGTTTTCAACCTGTGTCCAAGACACGCCAAGTGAATGCCTATGTTTCTCTGGCCGAAATGAACTTAAACCTAAGGGATTCCCTGGTAGCACAAGGGGTTGAGGTACCAAGGGAAATAGCAGGGATTAAAGCTTAATGGGAATCAGCAAAGGTATGCAAGCATGGGTAGATTTGATGTGGTTCAAGGTAATGAGATGATTCAAGATGGATCAAACAGTCTAAGTCCGATAAGTCAGTCAATGTGGCTCAAATGCCTTCTGGGCTAAAGTTTGATGAGGTATTTGAATCTAAGATTATGCGATTCAAAATTCCCAGTAAATGATCTGCAGCCATTTGTATAAAAGTTGGTTAGATTTAACCGCTGGTTAAAGTTGTCCAACGGTTAACTTTAACCAAGTTGGCCAAATTATCCAAACCGTTTATCCGTTTGTATAAAGGCAAAAAATGCGGCGGCTAAGTTAACCAGCTTGGACAACTTTAACCTAACCAAAACTTCATGAAAATACCCACAATGCACTGATAAACATGGTTCCGGTCAGTGCGTGTTTACCGCATTTTTCTATTAATATCGATGACATTTTCGGCATATATACCACGACATTACAAAAATGTCATTGAATTTTAATGATAAAAATACCGGTCAAATCTATTACCGCGTACCAATTATTTTAATATACACCAATATATAGGGTTTATGGTGTACCTTTAAAAATGAAAATTACAAATGAAAGTCTAATATATCATGGTACAGTAGTACCAATTTAATAAAATCGCACTTACCTGTTTCAAGTGCATATTTCCTCTTTATAGAATTCTGTGCATCGGCAGATTTAATGACAAACTTCATTAAATCTGCCCAGCATATTAAAATGGTAAATATTCAACCAAATACCTGAAAAAACTGTCAACAATGTATACGCTCCTTCTGTCAAAAATAGTTTGATAAATATTACACATGCAACATCTCAACGGATAAGCTCATTCCGGAAACAGGGGTGTTTAACTTTTAATGTGCACAATATTGTTGATATTGCATCAAATAAAAATGCATGAGCATGCAAACATCATTCATATAATCTTCTTTAATATACCGTAACAAGTTTTAAGTGAATACCAGTTGCCAATAAATTGTATTTGCTAACCCGAAATAAAAAGTGTCACTTTCATTAAAATGCAATAGCTTCGTCCATTTAAGTGTGTGTTTTTTGTAGAAGATGCCATCTACGGAATGTATAGTCAGTTTCAACTTTGTCCTTGAAAAAATCAAATGAGTTTTGTATGGGGCCATTCCTTTTGATACCAATTTAATATATTTATCTTGTTTTTTATATGTTGACATTATATGTTATTCAAAGTTGACATTAAAACGTTTAGTTTTATATGTTATTCAAATTAGTATTATTATTAAAATTTAAACTCAGTTATATTATAAGTGACTTTTGGTATCAGTATCAGTACAGAGAAATTATTAGTTTACAATTTAACCCTCTCAGCATAATACAATGTATTATTAATAACTTATTCTCTATATGGCCTTAGATAAACCATTGCGTGAATCCATTTCCACTTACCAGGACCACAAAATCAACAGATATGAAATATAATTTCTTTTCTTTATTTTCATAAAACTATGTAAATAAATTCAAAGTCAGTGTGTAACAACACACACATGTATTTAAGATTAATAAAATCTTTAATGTTAGTGTTGAAGAGACATGCAAATTTAGTTTACAAACAACAAGTCAATAAAACCACACTCTAGCAATAATGTATTTATTTTATCATATTTGTTATAAGATTTTTTTTAAACCAACCATTCATCATTTATACAAAATGTTCTTTACTATCCCCCCCTTCGAAGAAGAGGGGTATATTGCTTTGCACATGTCGGTCGGTCGGTCCGTCGATAGACCAAAGCTTGTCCAAGTGATAACTCAACAATATCTGGACGTATGGTCATCAAACTTGACATGAAGGTTAGGCCTGACCAGTAGCTGACCCCTATTGACTTTGGGGGTCATCTGGTCAAGGTCAAGGTCACATTAACCTTTAACGCATAAAAGTTAACAAATCTTCTCCCAGTGAAATCTCAACAATGCCTGAATCTATGATCATCAAACTTGACATGGAAGCTGGGCCTGACCAGGAGATAACCCTTATTGATTTTAGGAGTCATTGGGTCAAATATCAAGTTCACAGTGACTTTGAATGCGAAAATGCTTCAAATGATAATTCCACAATGCCTGCACCCATGGCCCTCAAACTTGACTTGGAGTTGTGTCTGACCTGTAGATGACCCCTTATGATTTTAGGGGTCATCGGGTTAAAGGTCAAGGTTACAGTGACCTTGAACGAAAAAAACTTGTCTGTGTGGTAACTTGTCAATGCCTGCACCCATGGTCCTTAAACTTGACGTTTATATTTTTGGTGACCAGCTGATAACTCCTATGTGTGTTGAGGTCGTAGAGTCAAAGGTCATGGTCAAAACACACTCTATCCTCAAACATTGAATGGTCATAATCTTAAAACTGCCTCAACGGCATCCAATGTCAGTGACAAATCAGCTGTCATTTCGGTCCATGCATATTTCATACAATTGTCCATATAATCCTGACAACATGGCGCTCAGGGGGTGGGGGACATAATGTTTGACAAACATCTTTTGTTAAAACTATTTTTACAGTAAATGCAGTCCTGTGTCAATATAATTAATGTCAAATACTGTTGTTTATTTTCCAATCCAGCCATTAACTGTCAAATGAATAGTTTACAAAGAAAATCATTAAGAGTGAAATTTAAATATAAAATGACTATTTTGGTACATTCCAATTAAAAACAATAATCAAACTAAACATTGTTTCAACATGACAAGTGGTATTTATTATTTCTTTTATATAACACTCCCCATTAGTATGATAATTTGAATTGCAAGAAAAAGATCTAAGATATCAAATTTGATGGATAATATAATAATTAACAATAATCATTTATTATTTAACCCTATCAATACAAGATAGGACGTTGACAATTAAGCCCTTTGGGAGTAGCAATTTGAAACGTTTTCTATTCCTCTCATGAACTTTTAAGTTCCTGTTTGTGGTGTTTCCTAAAACAGGAGTCTGTCAGATGAACTTGGTCATCAAGTGGCTAGTACCGCTACAATCTGAAGAATAGTAAAATGAATATTTTAAATCATAACAATCGTGTATGTGCGTTTAAATAGGCATTTGAACATATTTTAAAGGTAGATGAATGATATTTTTGCCAATAAAGGGAACGCCCCTTTAAAACACCATGAAAACTAAACTATATAAGTTACAAGAACTGGAATGTCAAAACATGATTTTAATGCAACAGAATGCAATTTGGTCTCTATAGTACTCAAATGTTCAAATTTAAACTATTTAATAAGCAATAAAGCAGAAGTATAAAAATCCATGCTTTACATTTGAATGTTCCTGTAAAACTTTCCCTTAAGTGGAGTATTCAAGACAATTTGACATCAGGCAGTCAAACAGACTTACAAACAGATATTCAACATATTACCCATAACATGTGATAGGGTAGGCATTCTTAATAATTCCTATTAAGTATTGCTCTCACTTTATTTTATGATATTTATGTTCATTGTTTAATGAAGGTTGAATTATGAAGAAGCCAATTATTATATATAAATATAAATGTATTTTCTTTTATTCAAATGACTGTACTGAGTATACTGAGTATTTTTTGAAATATGTTTTCAATTTCACAATATAGTTTTTTTAACAATCTTACCTGATAATGCTATGTATATCCTTACTGCTCGTGAAGTATTAGATCTGGTGTCGGTTCCATTCCCTGCTGTAGCAGACATGTGTAGAACTTATCAACACTGGTTCTTCTGACTTTGGATGGTAAAACCACTCAACTGAAACATACATTTATTATATACAATAAGAGATAAATAATGTATCTGTCTTTTTATCTATAACATGTTATTTGCAGGATACAGTTAGGTCTCAAATCACAATTATGCTTACATTTAGTCATTTATATCACGCACGCACGCACGCAAGCACGCACGCACGCACGCACGCGCGCACGCACACACACACAGACACACACTTCTTTATGTGTTTTCAATAATATAATTACATACTACTGAACAGTAGCAATTATCCTCCTGTGTGCCTCAACCAGGGTGTATTGAAAGAAAGTTGGAGAAATAGACTTTAGAATGGGTAAGATTCCTTGAAAATGACGTCATAGCTGTCAACTTTTCTCAATGTTTACACGCGGTTTAGTTTGATTGTAAATATGTGGAAATGAAACAAAATATGTTTAAAGCAAGGGTATATCTATACACAGTAAGGGCGAGACCTGCAAGCAATTGTTGGTCTCGACCCAGAGTCGTTACTAGTGTAAGATTATGGAATAATATGCACACAATAACAAGGTAAATATCGTTCTCAAAATGCAGCTTGTTGTCACTGTTTTTGTTTCAAGGTTTCTTGGATAAGTTTTATGCATAAATTGGGTCACAAATAAGAAATTGTTTTTTTCTTACCTCTAAATTCATCTGTCATGGATATCTATGTAATACCATTTGTTTTTTATTTAGGCAGAGTCCATGTGTCCGTAAAATCGTTGAAATAAGTTTGGAATCGTGCTTGTTTATGTCTGGTCCGCCATCTTTGTTTTGGATAAGTCAGTTAACCATACTCCCAGTGGTCGGTTAAATATTGTCCAAATATTAGCCGAATCACGCGCTGGTTAGGATAACTTAATTTTTATACAATCGGTTTACGGATAACTTGACCAAACCAGGGAGATAACCAAAAGATAACCGCTGGTTAGGACTTATCCACGTTTATACAATTGGCTGCTGATGGTCACACTTCGGATCAGCTTTCTAGGGGAAAACTGCTGAATTTGATGCCAGTTTTCTAAACCTAGCCGTATCATGTCCTTTATTGAGACCCGTCAATGTACGAGGGAAAGGTATTGGGGGTCAACCATTAAAGAAACAGCCACTTTGGATTCAACAGCATGAGAGTGAATTGGTTGAAGATTGGGCCGATCGAGTCCGAAAGTATGTATATCGGGTCTATGAACCGACAAGACAATCACCAAGGGTTGTTGGGGGGGGGGAGGGTTAAAGGGTAGATAAGCAGGTTGATATGCTGGCCTTCAGCAGCCTAGAACGTTAAGGGCTGGGTAATGTCAGAGAATTTTCCATATGATACCCAGGATAATTTGGTGGTTGAGCAACACCAGGCATCAACCGATGTTGTTGGGGTGTCTCTAACAGAAAACGGGGCGAATAGTGTTAAAACGTCCTCCTTAAATAATGACACCAACTTGCTGGCAGGGGTCCGTCAGTAGAAGCAGTTAGGAAGTACTACTCAAACGGTGATTTAGTATCTTCCACAGCAGGCTCCCCTAGGTGAAGTTAAGATGTCCCGCCCAGAAGGGATACAGTTCTTTCTTCGGCGGAAGTAAGGGAATGGCTTAATACTATTATATCGGAGCAGGCCGAAGCAACACGTCTGAGGGTTAGGTCAACCTATCACAGTGTATGGGGGGTTAAGTTGGGTCGAGATGAGGTGTCGGCTGTATTAGATACTGCGGCAGATGTGACAATCATTTCTGACCATTTAAAAAGGAGGATAAAAAAGCGCTCCCCCAAGCCTCAAATATTCACGCTTATTTATGCAGCTCGAGACTCTTTAATGAAAGTTGATATAGTTGATCCCCTTAGGTTTTGTATCGGGGAAATTGGTTCTATGAAACAGTCAACGTAGCCCCTAATGAAGATGAGATGTTATTTTAGGCGTATGTTCTGCGAAGGGAACAAACAATTGTTAATCTCCGTAGATGTTTGGAAAGCGTTGTAACCAGCGGGTCGCCATACCCACATCAATCCCCACACAGTGTAGATAAACAAGCTGCTGCTTGAGCACAGAGGACTGGACTAGGTGATTCTGGAAAACCTCCTCTTGTGTACTTAGGAACAGTTCCCGACTCCAGCAGTGCATCACAAGGGTTTTTTAGACAGGGATCATGGGCAGCAACATCCTGAAGGCCCCCAACTTGGCAGAGAATTGATGGAGGGGGGCGTACCTGTGCAGTGCTATTTATTTTTACTGTCCATTCCAATCGTGTTCTAGGCTACAGGCATAGCCTTATAATTTGCAGTTCTGTTTTTAGTCATCTTACAATTTTATTAATAATAGCTCTGTTTTCCTTGTCTAGGGGTACTCTGGGAAGTGGCCCTTTATATTATGGTTTATATCTTTCTTCTGTCTCTTGAAAGTTGCCTTTTTCATTATTGTTTACTCTCTACTTTTATATTTGGGGTACTCTGGTAGGTTGCCCTTTATGTTATTGTTATTTCCGTTTTGTGGTGAATTAGCGACTAGTGGGTCCCAAGGGTGCTGCCGGTTTACGGACGCTGGCTTAATCCTCTTGGCCTGAGTGGGCTGGCTCAGGTCGGGCGGTGGGTTGGTCATAATGTTTTTCGAGGTTATGGGGCTGTTTAATAAAATAGTGGGAGTGTTGTGATCACATCCCCACCACGTGCGAACGGGATGTGAGGACACTGTGAGCTGTGGCCTGGTTGGCTGCCTTGCGCATGCGCTGAAGGGAGAGAGTAGAGCTCGTTACACGCAGAACCAGGTCTCAAAACAAGCAAGAAGAAGAACCAACAAGTTACAAGAAAAAAGATGGTAAGCTCCGTTGTGCTTTATTGTGTCCTCAGCCACTGTAGATATAAAATTGAGGACAGATACAACCATAACTCAATGGCATTATTCTGTTATTCAAAAGTTTCAGAAGTTCTTCAAATTAACTGAATGCAAACTAGAATCCAATGTATGTGTAAAATGTCAAATGTACTCATACGCCATCAAAAAGGCGACTGGTGTGTTTACAACGGCAAATATATTTGCATTTACTACCAGAAAGGGAATGAATCTGTTATTTTTTTACTATAAAAAGTTTGAAAAAAATAAACACATATTGGAAAACGTTAAGTTTCAATGAGCGCGGAACAATTTTATCTCAATGTTTACTGCTCACGATATTTGGAGAAATAATCCATGCAGCAGTTTCTTCCATAAGTAGGGAGACCTCACAAAGTGTATTTCGTCTAACAGGAGTGTCTCAAGCGGGAACATAATAGGAAAGCGCGAAAAATGCATGAAATAAAATGACATTTTCAGTACAAGATCATATTTTGTTTCACTTGTAGTAATAGAAAATGTTATTTTGTTAAAATATTTTTTGTGACCACTCATGATATAAAATACAACCTCACACTTAAATTAACAAAATTAATATCCCTTATACGTATGTTGTCAGTGACGGTGATACTGCTTGGGGCGGTGCACAGTAACGTTACGTATGTTGCCAGTGACGTTGATATTACTGGGGGAGATGCGTGGTGCTAGAGACTGTGTATAATGACGTTACAAAGGCATGAAATAAAATGAAATTTTCAGTACAAGATCATATTTTGTTTCACTTGTAGTAATAGAAAATGTTATTTTGTTAAAATATTTTTTGTGACCACTCATGATATAAAATACAACCTCACACTTAAATTAACAAAATTAATATCCCTTATACGTATGTTGTCAGTGACGGTGATACTGCTTGGGGCGGTGCACAGTAACGTTACGTATGTTGCCAGTGACGTTGATATTACTGGGGGAGATGCGTGGTGCTAGAGACTGTGTATAATGACGTTACAAAGGCTGTCAGTAACGTTGAAAGTGTTTGTGGCGGTGCATGGTGACGTTATGTTGGTTGTCAGTAACAATGATCATTATAAAAGCGGGGCATAATGACGATACGTATGCTGTCAGTGAAGGTGATACTGATTGAGGCGGTGCAAGGTGAATTTACGTATTTTTTGTCAGTGACGGTTGTTCTGTTGGGGGAAATGTAGAGTGACGTTATGATTGCTGTCAGAGTAGGTGATACTGTTGGTGGCGGTTCATGATGACGTTGCGTATGTTATCAGTGACGGTGCCGCGGTGATACTGTTACGTATGTCGCCAGAGACGGTGATACTTAGTGTTACAGTGCAAAGAGAGGTTATGTATGCTGTCAGTGACGTTGTCACTTTTGGTAGCGGTGCATGCTAATGTAACGTATGTTCTCAGTGACGTTGACACTTTTGTTAGCGGTGCACGGTCACGTAACGTTTCCTGTCAGTGACCCCGATACCATTGGTGCGGTGCAAGGGAATGTTAAGAATGACATGGCGTTAAGTTAGTTGTCATTGACGGTGTTACAGATGTTGGCGATGCATGGTGACGCTACGTATGCTGTCAGTAACGGTTATAATGTTGATTGCGGAGCATGGCGACGTTACGTATTCTGTCAGTGACTGTGATACTGTAAGGGGGCTGTGTATGATGAAGTTATGCCACTGTCATTGACGGTGACACTGTTTGTGGCGATGCAAGGTGACGATACGTACGCTGACATGACGGTGACACTGTTGTTGGCGATGCAAGGTGACGTTCCTTACGCTGACATGACGGTGACACTGTTTGTGGCGATGCAAGGTGAGGATATGTAAGCTGTCATGACGGTGACACTGTTGGTGGCGGTGCAAGGTGACGCAATGTTTGCTGTCAGTGACGCCGATACCATTATTTGCGACACATGGGGATGTTAAGAATGACTTGACGTTATGTTTGTTGTCATTGACGGTTTTACTGATGTTGGCGATGCATAATGCATGCTGTCAGTAGCGGTAATAATGATGGTTTCGATGCATGGTGACGTTAAGCACGCTGTCATTGACAGTTACACTGTTATGGAGCAATACATGGTGACGTTACGTACGCTGTCATTGTCTGTAATACGGTTGGTCTGTCATATCGCTTTATGCCGCCTCCATTCGGACCGAGAAACGAGATACTATGTGTCTTCCGACTGGCTCGCTTTAGTTTGACCTGCGTTTGAGGTGGATAGAGGTCAATTCAAACCAGCCACCACATACTTAAGTATAAAACATCATTCAATATTTGTCTCACTTGGTTTTGGGGCGTGGGCATATAGGGCACTTTAAAGGCGTGATATCCCCGACAGATGCGATTTGAGCGGGCTCGATTTTTTTGGACCCAAATTCATTAACGTCCACATAGCCGGCCACGCAACGCGACCAATATTCATTTACGTCCATAAACTAGGCCACGCAACTGGACCCAAATTCATTGAAGTCCACTTACCCGACCACGCAGCGCGATCCACATTCATTAACCTCTACAAACCCGGCCGCGTAATGCGACCCATATTCATTAACCTCTACAAACTCGGCCACGCAACGCGACCGATATTCATTAACCTCTACAAACTCGGCCACGCAACCCGACAGATATTCATTTACCTCTACAAACACAGCCGCGCAACCCGACCGATATTCATGAACCTCTTCAAACCCGGCCACGCAACGAGACCGATATTCATTAACCTCTACAAACCAGGCCACTTAACGCGACCGATATTCATTAACCTCTACAAACTCGGTCACGCAACACGACCGATATTCATTCACCTCTACAAACCCGTCCACGCAACGCGACTGATATTCATGAACCTCTACAAAGACGGCCAATCAACGCGACCGATATCCATTAACCTCTACAAACTCGACCACGCAACGCGACCGATATTCACTAACCTCTACAAACTCGGCCACGCAACTCGACCGATATTCATTTACCTCTACAAACTCGGCCACACAACTGGCCCCAAATTCATTAACGTCCACAAACCAGGCCACGCAACTGTTCCAAAATTCATTGAAGTCAACTAACCCGGCTACGCAACGCGATCCACATTCATTAACCTCTACAAACCCGGCCGCGCAATGCGACCCATATTTGTAAACGTCCACAAACCAGGCCACGCAACGCAAGCAATATTTATAAACGCCCACAAAGCAGGCCACGCAACGTCACCAATATGTTTTACGTCAATAAACCGGCCTACTCAACTGAACCCAAATTCATTAACGTCAAAAACAGACATACGACAACAGTAAGAGACTCACTGTGTCATATGACAACATACAATCAATGAGAGACTCACGGTGTCAGTAGACAAAAAACACTCAACGAGAGACTCAAAGCGTCATAAGACAACAGACACTCAACGAGAGACTCAAAGCGTCATAAGACAACAGACACTCAACGAGAGACTCAAAGCGTCATAAGACAACAGACACTCAACGAGAGACTCAAAGCGTCATAAGACAACAGACACTCAACGAGAGACTCAAAGCGTCATAAGACAACAGACACTCAACGAGAGACTCAAAGCATCATAAGACAACAGACACTCAACGAGATGCTCAAAGCGTCATAAGACAACAGACACTCAACGAGAGACTCAAAGCGTCATAAGACAACAGACACTCAACGAGATGCTCAAAGCGTCATAAGACAACAGACACCCAACGAGGGACTCAAAGCGTCATAAGACAACAGGAACTCAACGAGATGGTCATAGCGTCACAAGACAACAGACACTCAACGAGAGACTCAAAACGTCACAAGACAACAGACACTCAACGAGATGGTCATTGCGTCATATGACAACATACACTTAACGAGATGGTCATAGCGTCATAAGACAACAGACACTCAACAAGATGCTCAAAGCGTCATAAGACAACAGACACTCAACGAGAGACTCAAAGCGTCATAAGACAACAGACACTCAACGAGATGCTCAAAGCGTCATAAGACAACAGACACTCAACGAGAGACTCAAAGCGTCATAAGACAACAGACACTCAACGAGAGACTCAAAGCATCATAAGACAACAGACACTCAACGAGATGCTCAAAGCGTCACAAGACAACAGACACTCAACGAGATGGTCATAGCGTCATAAGACAACATACACTCAACGAGATGGTCATAGCGTCATAAGACCACAGACACTCAACAAGATGCTCAAAGCGTCATAAGACAACAGACACTCAACGAGAGACTCAAAGCGTCATAAGACAACAGACACTCAACGAGAGACTCAAAGCGTCATAAGACAACAGACACTCAACGAGAGACTCAAAGCGTCATAAGACAACAGACGCTCAACGAGAGACTCAAAGCGTCATAAGACAACAGACACCCAATGAGAGACTCAAAGCATCATAAGACAACAGACACTCAACGAGATGGTCAAAGCGTCATAAGACAACAGACACTCAACGAGAGACTCAAAGCGTCACAAGACAACAGACACTAAACGAGATGGTCATAGCGTCATAAGACAACAGACACTCAACGAGATGGTCATAGCGTCATAAGACCACAGACACTCAACAAGATGCTAAAAGCGTCATAAGACAACAGACACTCAACGAGATGGTCATAGCGTCACAAGACAACAGACACTCAACGAGATGCTCAAAGCGTCACAAGACAACAGACACTCAACGAGATGGTCATAGCGTCATAAGACAACAGACACTCAACGAGATGCTCAAAGCGTCACAAGACAACAGACACTCAACGAGATGGTCATAGCGTCATAAGACCACAGACACTCAACGAGATGGTCATAGCGTCATAAGACCACAGACACTCAACAAGATGTTCAAAGCGTCATAAGACAACAGACACTCAACGAGATGCTCAAAGCGTCATAAGACAACAGACACTCAACGAGGGACTCAAAGCGTCATAAGACAACATACACTCAACGAGGGACTCAAAGCGTCATAAGACAACAGACACTCAACGAGAGACTCAAAGCGTCATAAGACAACAGACACTCAACGAGAGACTCAAAGCGTCATAAGACCACAGACACTCAACGAGAGACTCAAAGCGTCATAAGACAACAGACACTCAACGAGATGCTCAAAGCGTCATAAGACAACAGACACTCAACGAGATGCTCAAAGCGTCATTAGACCACAGACACTCAACGAAAGACTCAAAAGGTCATAAGACAACAGACACTCAACGAGAGATTCAAAGCGTCATAAGACCACAGACACTCAACAAGATGCTCAAAGCGTCATAAGACAACAGACACTCAACGAGAGACTCAAAGCGTCATAAGACAACAGACACTCAACGAGATGCTCAAAGCGTCACAAGACAACAGACACTCAACGAGAGACTCAAAGCGTCATAAGACCACAGACACTCAACGAGAGACTCAAAGCATCATAAGACAACAGACACTCAACAATATGATCAAAGCGTCATAAGACAACAGACACTCAAAGAGATGCTCAAAGCGTCATAAGACAACAGACACTCAACAAGAGACTCAAAGCGTCATAAGACAACAGACACTCAACGAGTTGGTCATAGCGTCATAAGACAACAGACACTCAACGAGATGGTCATAGCGTCATACGAAAACAGACACTCAACGAGATGCTCATAGCGTCATAAGACAACAGAAACTCAACGAGATGCTCATAGCGTCATAAGACCACAGACACTCAACAAGATGCTCAAAGCGTCATAAGACAACAGACACTCAACAAGATGCTCAAAGCGTCATAAGACAACAGACACTCAACGAGATGCTCAAAGCGTCATAAGACAACAGACACTCAACGAGAGACTCAAAGCGTCATAAGACAACAGACACTCAACGAGAGACTCAAAGCATCATAAGACAACAGACACTCAACGAGATGCTCAAAGCGTCATAAGACAACAGACACTAAACGAGAGACTCAAAACGTCATAAGACAACAGACACTCAACGAGAGACTCAAAGCGTCATAAGACAACAGACACTCAACGAGATGGTCATAGCGTCATAAGACAACAGACACTCAACGAGATGGTCATAGCGTCATAAGACAACAGACACTCAACGAGATGCTCAAAGCGTCATAAGACAACAGACACTCAACGAGGGACTCAAAGCGTCATAAGACAACAGACACTCAACGAGATGCTCAAAGCGTCATAAGACAACAGACACTCAACGAGATGCTCATAGCGTCATAAGACAAGAGACACTCAACGAGATGGTCAAAGCGTTATAAGACAACAGACACTCAACGAGATGCTCATAGCGTCATAAGACAACAGACACTCAACGAGAGACTCAAAGCGTCATAAGACAACAGACACTCAACGAGATGCTCAAAGCGTCATAAGACAACAGACACTCAACGAGATGCTCAAAGCGTCATAAGACAACAGACACTCAACGAGATGCTCAAAGCGTCATAAGACAACAGACACTCAACGAGAGACTCAAAGCGTCATAAGACAACAGACACTCAACGAGATGCTCAAAGCGTCATAAGACAACAGACACTCAACGAGATGGTCAAAGCGTCATAAGACAACAGACACTCAACGAGAGACTCAAAGCGTCATAAGACAACAGACACTCAACGAGAGACTCAAAGCATCATAAGACAACAGACACTCAACGAGATGCTCAAAGCGTCATAAGACAACAGACACTCAACGAGATGCTCAAAGCGTCATAAGACAACAGACACTCAACGAGAGACTCAAAGCGTCATAAGACAACAGACACTCAACGAGATGCTCATAGCGTCATAAGACAACAGACACTCAACGAGATGGTCATAGCGTCATAAGACAACAGACACTCAACGAGATGCTCATAGCGTCATAAGACAACAGACACTCAACGAGATGCTCATAGCGTCATAAGACCACAGACACTCAACGAGATGCTCAAAGCGTCATAAGACAACAGACACTCAACAAGATGCTCAAAGCGTCATAAGACAACAGACACTCAACGAGATGCTCAAAGCGTCATAAGACAACAGACACTCAACGAGAGACTCAAAGCGTCATAAGACAACAGACACTCAACGAGAGACTCAAAGCATCATAAGACAACAGACACTTAACGATATGCTCAAAGTGTCATAAGACAACAGACACTCAACGAGATGCTAAAAGCGTCATAAGACAACAGACACTCAACGAGAGACTCAAAGCGTCATAAGACAACAGACACTCAACGAGATGCTCAAAGCGTCACAAGACAACAGACACTCAACGAGATGGTCATAGCGTCATAAGACCACAGACACTCAACGAGATGGTCATAGCGTCATAAGACAACAGACACTCAACGAGATGCTCAAAGCGTCATAAGACAACAGACACTCAACGAGGGACTCAAAGCGTCATAAGACAACAGACACTCAACGAGATGCTCAAAGCGTCATAAGACAACAGACACTCAACGAGATGCTCAAAGCGTCATAAGACAACAGACACTCAACGAGATGGTCAAAGCGTCATAAGACAACAGACACTCAACGAGATGCTCATAGCGTCATAAAACAACAGACACTCAACGAGAGACTCAAAGCGTCATAAGACAACAGACACTCAACGAGATGCTCAAAGCGTCATAAGACAACAGACACTCAACGAGATGCTCAAAGCGTCATAAGACAACAGACACTCAACGAGATGCTCAAAGCGTCATAAGACAACAGACACTCAACGAGAGACTCAAAGCGTCATAAGACAACATACACTCAACGAGATGCTCAAAGCGTCATAAGACAACAGACACTCAACGAGATGCTCAAAGCGTCATAAGACAACAGACACTCAACGAGATGCTCAAAGCGTCATAAGACAACAGACACTCAACGAGAGACTCAAAGCGTCATAAGACAACAGACACTCAACGAGAGACTCAAAGCGTCACAAGACAACAGACACTCAACGAGATGCTCAAAGCGTCACAAGACAACAGACACTCAACGAGATGGTCATAGCGTCATAAGACAACAGACACTCAACGAGATGCTAAAAGCGTCATAAGACAACAGACACTCAACGAGAGACTGAAAGCGTCATAAGACAACAGACACTCAACGAGATGCTCATAGCGTCATAAGACAACAGACACTCAACGAGATGCTCAAAGCGTCATAAGACAACAGACACTCAACGAGATGCTCATAGCGTCATAAGACAACAGACACTCAACGAGATGGTCATAGCGTCATAAGACAACAGACACTCAACGAGATGCTCAAAGCGTCATAAGACAACAGACACTCAACGAGATGCTCATAGCGTCATAAGACAACAGACACTCAACGAGATGCTCATAGCGTCATAAGACAACAGACACTCAACGAGATGCTCATAGCGTCATAAGACAACAGACACTCAACGAGATGGTCAAAGCGTCATAAGACAACAGACACTCAACGAGATGCTCAAAGCGTCATAAGACAACAGACACTCAACGAGAGACTCAAAGCGTCATAAGACAACAGACACTCAACGAGATGCTCATAGCGTCATAAGACAACAGACACTCAACGAGATGCTCATAGCGTCATAAGACAACAGACACTCAACAAGATGCTCATAGCGTCATAAGACAACAGACACTCAACGAGATGCTCATAGCGTCACAAGACAACAGACTCTCAACGAGATGGTCATAGCGTCATAAGACAACAGACACTCAACGAGATGCTCAAAGCGTCATAAGACAACAGACACTCAACGAGATGCTCATAGCGTCATAAGACAACAGAAACTCAACGAGATGGTCATAGCGTCATAAGACAACAGACACTCAACGAGATGGTCATAGCGTCATAAGACAACAGACACTCAACGAGATGCTCATAGCGTCATAAGACAACAGACACTCAACGAGATGCTCAAAGCGTCATAAGACAACAGACACTCAACGAGATGGTCAAAGCGTCATAAGACAACAGAAACTCAACGAGATGGTCATATCGTCATAAGACAACAGACACTCAACGAGATGGTCAAAGCGTCATAAGACAACATACACTCAACGAGATGCTCAAAGCGTCATAAGACAACAGACACTCAACGAGATGCTCAAAGCGTCATAAGACAACAGACACTCAACGAGAGACTCAAAGCGTCATAAGACAACATACACTCAACGAGAGACTCAAAGCGTCATAAGACAACAGACACTCAACGAGAGACTCAAAGCGTCATAAGACAACAGACACTCAACGAGAGACTCAAAGCGTCATAAGACAACAGACACTCAACGAGAGACTCAAAGCATCATAAGACAACAGACACTCAACGAGAGGCTAAAAGCGCCATAAGACCACAGACACCCAATGAGAGACTCAAAGCATCATAAGACAACAGACACTCAACGAGAGGCCCAAAGCGTCATAAGACAACAGACACTCAACGAGGGACTCAAAGCGTCATAAGACAACAGACACTCAACGAGATGGTCATAGCGTCATAAGACAACAGACACTAAACGAGAGACTCAAAGCGTCACAAGACAACAGACACTCAACGAGATGGTCATTGCGTCATATGACAACATACACTCAACGAGATGGTCATAGCGTCATAAGACCACAGACACTCAACAAGATGCTCAAAGCGTCATAAGACAACAGACACTCAACGAGAGACTCAAAGCGTCATAAGACAACAGACACTCAACGAGAGACTCAAAGCGTCATAAGACAACAGACAATCAACGATAGAATAAAAGCGTCATAAGACAACAGACACTCAACGAGAGACTCAAAGCGTCATAAGACAACAGACACTCAACGAGATGCTCAAAGCGTCATAAGACAACAGACACTCAACGAGGGACTCAAAGCGTCATAAGACAACAGACACTCAACGAGATGCTCAAAGCGTCATAAGACAACAGACACTCAACGAGATGCTCATAGCGTCATAAGACAACAGACACTCAACGAGATGGTCAAAGCGTCATAAGACAACAGACACTCAACGAGATGCTCATAGCGTCATAAAACAACAGACACTCAACGAGAGACTCAAAGCGTCATAAGACAACAGACACTCAACGAGATGCTCATAGCTTCATAAGACAACAGACACTCAACGAGATGGTCAAAGCGTCATAAGACAACAGACACTCAACGAGATGCTCATAGCGTCATAAGACAACAGACACTCAACGAGAGACTCAAAGCGTCTTAAGACAACATACACTCAACGAGATGCTCATAGCGTCATAAGACAACAGACACTCAACGAGATGGTCAAAGCGTCATAAGACAACAGACACTCAACGAGATGCTCATAGCGTCATAAGACAACAGACACTCAACGAGAGACTCAAAGCGTCATAAGACAAC
Organism: Mya arenaria; assembly: GCF_026914265.1. Taxonomy (NCBI): domain Eukaryota; kingdom Metazoa; phylum Mollusca; class Bivalvia; order Myida; family Myidae; genus Mya; species Mya arenaria. Next base: position 5,350,500 of record NC_069129.1, read on the forward strand.
AGACACTCAACGAGAGAATCAAAGCGTCACAAGACAACAGACACTCAACGAGATGCTCATAGCGTCACAAGACAACAGACACTCAACGAGATGGTCAAAGCGTCATAAGACAACAGACACTCAACGAGATGCTCATAGCGTCATAAGACAACAGACACTCAACGAGAGACTGAAAGCGTCATAAGACAGCAGACACTCAACGAGATGCTCATAGCGTCATAAGACAACAGACACTCAACGAGATGCTCAAAGCGTCATAAGACAACAGACACTCAACGAGATGCTCATAGCGTCATAAGACAACAGACATTCAACGAGATGGTCATAGCGTCATAAGACAACAGACACTCAACTAGATGCTCAAAGCGTCATAAGACAACAGACACTCAACGAGATGCTCATAGCGTCATAAGACAACAGACCCTCAACGAGATGCTCATAGCGTCATAAGACAACAGACACTCAACGAGATGCTCAAAGCGTCATAAGACAACAGACACTCAACGAGAAATTCAAAGCGTCATAAGACAACAGACACTCAACGAGATGCTCAAAGCGTCATAAGACAACAGACACTCAACGAGAGACTCAAAGCGTCATAAGACAACAGACACTCAACGAGATGCTCAAAGCGTCATAAGACAACAGACACTCAACGAGATGCTCATAGCGTCATAAGACAACAGACACTCAACGAGATGCTCATAGCGTCACAAGACAACAGACTCTCAACGAGATGGTCATAGCGTCATAAGACAACATACACTCAACGAGATGCTCATAGCGTCATAAGACAACTGACACTCAACGAGATGCTCATAGCGTCATAAGACAACAGAAACTCAACGAGATGGTCAAAGCGTCATAAGACAACAGACACTCAACGAGATGGTCATAGCGTCATAGGACAACAGACACTCAACGAGATGCTCATAGCGTCATAAGACAACAGACACTCAACAAGATGCTCATAGCGTCATAAGACAACAGAAACTCAACGAGATGGTCAAAGCGTCATAAGACAACAGAAACTCAACGAGATGGTCATATCGTCATAAGACAACAGACACTCAACGAGATGCTCAAAGCGTCACAAGACAACAGACACTCAACGAGATGCTCAAAGCGTCATAAGACAACAGACACTCAACGAGATGCTCAAAGCATCATAAGACAACAGACACTCAACGAGAGACTCAAAGCGTCATAAGACAACAGACACTCAACGAGAGACTCAAAGCGTCATAAGACAACAGACACTCAACGAGAGACTCAAAGCGTCATAAGACAACAGACACTCAACGAGAGACTCAAAGCATCATAAGACAACAGACACTCAACGAGAGACTCAAAGCGTCATAAGACCACAGACACCCAACGAGAGACTCAAAGCGTAATAAGACAACAGACACTCAACGAGATGCTCAAAGCGTCATAAGACAACAGACACCCAACGAGAGACTCAAAGCATCATAAGACAACAGAAACTTAACGAGATGGTCATAGCGTCATAAGACAACAGACACTCAACGAGAGACTCAAAGCGTCACAAGACAACAGACACTAAACGAGATGGTCATAGCGTCACAAGACAACAGACACTCAACGAGATGGTCATAGCGTCATAAGACCACAGACACTCAACAAGATGCTAAAAGCGTCATAAGACAACAGACACTCAACGAGAGACTCAAAGCGTCATAAGACAACAGACACTCAACGAGATGCTCAAAGCGTCATAAGACAACAGACACTCAACGATAGACTCAAAGCGTCATAAGACAACAGACACTCAAAGAGAGACTCAAAGGGTCATAAGACAACAGACACCCAAAGAGATGCTCAAAGCGTCATAAGACAACAGACACTCAACGAGATGGTCATTGCGTCATAAGAAAACATACACTCAACGAGATGGTCATAGCGTCATAAGACCACAGACACTCAACAAGATGCTCAAAGCGTCATAAGACAACAGACACTCAACGAGAGACTCAAAGCGTCATAAGACAACAGACACTCAACGAGAGACTCAAAGCGTCATAAGACAACAGACACTCAACGAGAGACTCAAAGCGTCATAAGACAACAGACACTCAACGAGAGACTCAAAGCGTCATAAGACAACATACTCTCAACGAGGGACCCAAAGCATCATAAGACAACAGAAACTCAACGAGATGGTCATAGCGTCACAAGACAACAGACACTCAACGAGAGACTCAAAGCATCATAAGACAACAGACACTCAACGAGAGACTCAAAGCGTCACAAGACAACAGACACTCAACGAGGGACTCAAAGCGTCATAAGACAACAGACACTCAACGAGGGACTCAAAGCATCATAAGACAACAGAAACTCAACGAGATGGTCATAGCGTCACAAGACAACAGACACTCAACGATAAACTCAAAGCGTCACAAGACAACAGACACTCAACGAGATGGTCATAGCATCATAAGACAACATACACCTAAAGAGATGGTCATAGCGTCATAAGACCACAGACACTCAACGAGATGCTCAAAGCGTCACAAGACAACAGACACTCAACGAGATGGTCATAGCGTCACAAGACAACAGACACTCAACGAGATGCTCAAAGCGTCACAAGACAACAGACACTCAACGAGATGGTCAAAGCGTCATAAGACAACAGACACTCAACGAGAGACCCAAAGCGTCACAAGACAACAGACACTCAACGAGATGGTCATAGCGTCATAAGACAACATACACTCAACGAGATGGTCATAGCGTCATAAGACCACAGACACTCAACAAGATGCTAAAAGCGTCATAAGACAACAGACACTCAACGAGGGACTCAAAGCGTCATAAGACAACAGACACTCAACGAGAGACTCAAAGCGTCATAAGACAACAGACACTCAACGAGAGACTCAAAGCGTCATAAGACAACATACACTCAACGAGAGACTCAAAGCGTCATAAGACAACAGACACTCAACGAGATGCTCAAAGCGTCATAAGACAACAGACAATCAACGAGATGCTCAAAGCGTCATAAGACAACAGACACTCAACGAGGGACTCAAAGCGTCATAAGACAACAGACACTCAACGAGAGACTCAAAGCGTCATAAGACCACAGACACTCAACGAGATGCTCAAAGCGTCATAAGACAACAGACACTCAACGAGAGACTCAAAGCGTCATAAGACAACAGACACTCAACGAGATGCTCAAAGCGTCATAAGACAACAGACACTCAACGAGAGACTCAAAGCGTCATAAGACAACAGACACTCAACGAGAGACTCAAAGCATCATAATACAACAGACACTTAACGATATGCTCATAGCGTCATAAGACAACAGACACTCAACGAGAGACTCAAAGCGTCATAAGACAACAGACACTCAACGAGAGACTCAAAGCGTCATAAGACAACAGACACTCAACGAGATGGTCATAGCGTCATAAGACAACAGACACTCAACGAGATGGTCATAGCGTCATAAGACAACAGACACTCAACGAGATGCTCATAGCGTCATAAGACAACAGACACTCAACGAGATGCTCAAAGCGTCACAAGACCACAGACACTCAACCAGATGCTCAAAGCGTCATAAGACAACAGACACACAACAAGATGCTCAAAGCGTCATAAGACAACAGACACTCAACGAGATACTCAAAGCGTCATAAGACAACAGACACTCAACGAGAGACTCAAAGCGTCATAAGACAACAGACACTCAACGAGAGACTCAAAGCATCATAAGACAACAGACACTCAACGAGATACTCAAAGCGTCATAAGACAACATACACTCAACGAGATGCTAAAAGCGTCATAAGACAACAGACACTCAACGAGAGACTCAAAGCGTCATAAGACAACAGACACTCAACGAGATGCTCAAAGCGTCATAAGACAATAGACACTCAACGAGAGACTCAAAGCGTCATAAGACAACAGACACTCAACGAGATGCTCAAAGCGTCATAAGACAACAGACACTCAACGAGATGCTCAAAGCGTCATAAGACAACAGACACTCAACGAGGGACTCAAAGCGTCATAAGACAACAGACACTCAACGAGATGCTCAAAGCGTCATAAGACAACAGACACTCAACGAGATGGTCAAAGCGTCATAAGACAACAGACACTCAACGAGATGCTCATAGCGTCATAAGACAACAGACACTCAACGAGAGGCTCAAAGCGTCAGAAGACAACAGACACTCAACGAGATGCTCATAGCGTCACAAGACAACAGACACTCAACGAGATGGTCAAAGCGTCATAAGACAACAGACACTCAACGAGAGACTCAAAGCGTCATAAGACAACAGACACTCAACGAGAGACTCAAAGCGTCATAAAACAACAGACACTCAACGAGATGCTCATAGCGTCATAAGACAATAGACACTCAACGAGATGCTCAAAGCGTCATTAGACAACAGACACTCAACGAGATGCTCAAAGCGTCATAAGACAACAGACACTCAACGAGAGACTCAAAGCGTCATAAGACAACAGACACTCAACGAGAGACTCAAAGCGTCACAAGACAACAGACACTCAACGAGATGCTCAAAGCGTCACAAGACAACAGACACTCAACGAGATGGTCATAGCGTCATAAGACCACAGACACTCAACGAGATGCTCAAAGCGTCATAAGACAACAGACACTCAACGAGAGACTCAAAGCGTCATAAGACAACAGACACTCAACGAGATGCTCATAGCGTCATAAGACAAGAGACACTCAACGAGATGCTCATAGCGTCATAAGACAACAGACTCTCAACGAGATGGTCATAGCGTCATAAGACAACAGACACTCAACGAGATGGTCAAAGCGTCATAAGACAACAGACACTCAACGAGATGGTCAAAGCGTCATAAGACAACAGACACTCAACGAGAGACTCAAAGCGTCATAAGACAACAGACACTCAACGAGATGCTCAAAGCGTCATAAGACAACAGACACTCAACGAGAGACTCAAAGCATCATAAGACAACAGACACTCAACGAGATGCTCAAAGCGTCACAAGACAACAGACACTCAACAAGATGGTCATAGCGTCATAAGACCACAGACACTCAACGAGATGCTCATAGCGTCATAAGACAACAGACACTCAACGAGATGCTCATAGCGTCATAAGACAACAGAAACTCAACGAGATGGTCATAGCGTCATAAGACAACAGACACTCAACGAGATGCTCAAAGCGTCATAAGACAACAGACACTCAACGAGATGGTCATAGCGTCACAAGACCACAGACACTCAACGAGATGCTTAAAGCGTCATAAGACAACAGACACTCAACGAGATGGTCAAAGCATCATAAGACAACAGACACTCAACGCGATGGTCATAGCGTCACAAGACAACAGACACTCAACGAGATGGTCATAGCGGCACAAGACCACAGACACTCAATGAGATGCTCATAGCGTCATAAGACAACAGACACTCAATGAGATGCTCAAAGCGTCACAAGACCACAAACACTCAACGAGATGGTCAAAGCGTCACAAGACCACAGTCACTCAATGAGATGCTCAAAGCGTCATAAGACAACAGACACTCAACGCGATGGTCATAGCGTCACAAGACCACAGACACTCAACGAGAGGCTCATTACGTTATAAGACAAACAGAAACTCAACGATTACACTAATCAAGATATTCACAGCGTCATAAGACAACAGAAACTTAATGAGAGACACTCAACGAGAGACCCAAAATGTTATAAAACAGCACATACTAAACTCGAGCCTAACAACGCCATAAGACAAAATACATTAAACGAGATACTCAAAACGTCATACGACAACAGACACTCAACGAAAGACAACGATGAGACCCAAACAACGTCATAATACACTCAATGAGAGACACACAAATACTTAACTATCATTGTCAACAAATGCCGAGGCTTTGCACGATCATAGAAACTTTGAAGAATTTGAACTTTTAGAGTTTACCCTGAATCTGATCACTCAAACTCGCATTGATTAATAACAAATACAGATATCACATCATCTTGTAACAGACTTTCTGCTGCTTTATAGCGTTTTGTTATCGTAATGTCGCGTTTTCACCATCGTAGTTTCTTGATGTTGCGTTTCAGATTAACACATTCACAGGCGATGGCCCTAAGGGCATTCCGTCGTTTCCGCAAGTCAAGAGGAATTTATGATTCAACAGGATATGTTAAATGTTATTTACAATAAGGTTTGGACTGGAACACTGAACACAGAAACACGTTGAAAAAGCGGCTAATTGCATGATATGCCATGTACATTGGCCATTCTGATGACTCAGAGCCGAACCCAAAACCATTAAACTATTAAACAATTAAGGAATAATTTCCAAAAATGTATATGAACCAATAGGAATTGAATAAAATTGAAATTAAAATTGAATATGCACTTTTTCAACAAGAAAGTGCGTGGCCACGTAACTGCCCCCCCCCCCCAAAAAAAAATAAAAAAAAAAATAAAAAAAAAAATAAATAAATAAATAATCTAAAAGGCTAATTTGTTGTTTTTTTAACACAAATCATCAGGGTTTTTTTTTCAGCATTTAAGTTAAACGAGTTGGATTGCATTATAATTAAAACAAGTGTTTTACATCTATCATTTGTAAACCTATATTGAACCCCTTAAGTCAATACATTGTACGTTATTGCTATTTACATAAACTACAAATACATGAAAACAGTTTCAACCGCAAAACTCGGTTTTGTTTCATAATCACTTTGCCGACTTGAACCTCTTACTTCATGAATCATCACGTAAATATATATAGTTTATAACCATCTCCAACAAATACTGTTCTTAAGTTTTCAATAGCATTCCAGACCGATATGTTAAAAAACTGCGCATTGCCCCATTACAAATATAATGAAGCTTTTAAATCTTAAGGTTAAAGATGATAGTGAGTCTTATCAAGGCCGGGTTACAAGTATCTGCAAACAGAAAGTACTGTATTGAGAGGGATTTCCTTTCCATTATAAGATTGTTATCTGAAGCACTGAACTTGTGATGTGTGTGATTATTTGAAGAAAGATCAATGGCTAACAGAGAAAGTGATACACTTATTAACACTGGGCATGATGTAGTAAGTATACAGCTTTTCATATACTTTTGTTGTTCATCTATTGATTTCAGATGTTTGATTTAGTTATTATATTACCGCGTATACAAACAAGATAAACAAAGTTAAAGAAAGGAACTATTATTAAAACCAAGCGCCGTTATATACAGACTAAATTTAACAAATTAAACCTACAACTTACCAAACTTTTATATTAAGTAATTTAAATGATATTTTTAGATGGTATATAAAGACTTAATATACATTTACTTCCTGGTTATAAAATCACGCAATTGTCCTTAGATTCAAATTTGTTCGGGTTTTTTCCATTTATTTTCACTTAAAAGGGAAATTTAAGTAAAACTTGTTTATGATTATTATTATTAATATAAACGATAAAGGAAACAAAAATGGTTTTACCTGAAACCATTTAAAAAAAAAGTATTTTTTTCATATTTCCCTCTTAATTGCGTTGACTTAACACGTGGCCCGCGGTTTTATAGGAAAGAAATACTGTCATAAGCCGCCTCGTGATTTTCAGACTCATGCACGTTGTTTTCGTGTTAACGTCCTAGTACAACAAATTAACGAACTGAAAAGACATCTTATGCTATAGCGTCCAGATTTGTTTAGATTGAAACCAAAAGCATTAATCGTTCTGAACGACAGTCTCCCAAGCCAGATGCACAGAAAAACCAGGACGAGCCGAGGAGAACACCTGCATACGGTACCTCCAGAGTTATTAGATCATTATGTAGAAGGAGATCGGCACTGTAATCGTTTTGAGTAATGTATACATAGATTCAATGAAATTCCAAAGACCATGTTTATATATAAATGCTGTAAGAAAACATGTAAATTGAACACAATAATTTCCTGAATGATAATGGTGTATTTCCGCAAATTGTTTTTATTTCAGAAAAAGCTATGACTGTTAGAGAGAGTCTAGAGGGATTGTGGAAATTCAAGCTTTTGTTAAGACTGCTGATTTTCATCCCAATCAAACATTGCAAAGGGTCCTTGTGGATAAGCTTACCCCACTTGTTTTGGATGATCCTAAATTGTGTAAAGCTAGCATTAATTACCAAACTTGTAAGTATGGTAATATCGTATACACATATTCATTCTGTGATTATAATAAATATGTTTTTATGCTGCACAAACAAGTGCTGAATATAATCATAACGTTTTACGTCAAGTCACGTTAATTCTGTGCGTTTCCACCAAGCCTACTTGACAAGGCATCAATTATATGTGTCACCATGGAGTAAAACTGATTATTTGTTATCCGGATAAGACATGAAATACACGTTTCGAAGGAGCGAGCGATATGTTTAATCGCTAACATGTGCAGTGTTATACTTGATAGGCTAAATAAATCTTATTTATTTTATATTTATCATTAGGCATTTAGTGTTGGTGCGTGTCGTTCGAAGCTTAGCTCAGACATCATACACGGTCACCTGACTTTGCGTCACGCGCTTCTCCAGGGATGGGAAGCATGTAAGTCTTTGTTTTTATTATTTCATACATGTAATGAAAAATTGGTACTAGGCGTCAGTTTGAGGCGGATTGCAATACTACTTTAAACAGAGTGAGCTCGTTAGTAGCTGTGTAGCCAAGTTATCTCTAAATTTCTGGAGCTCAAATTCAAAACAGTAAGTGAACAGGTTGGAGACAGTATTCACTATCGGATTTTAGTTGTACATGTTGATGTTAATATAAGGGTGACAAAATTCTGGATACATACAACAAACAACTATTTTTATGTCCAAAAAGATGTCAAGTATTGGATAAGTATATCGGTATGGCGCTGAAAGGAGATGGCCAATCTAGAAACTATTTACAACGTTTTCCTAGTAGAGGCAGATTACATCAGTTCCGAAGTGACTACTTAGCGTAATCAGTGTGTGTATACCACGTGATAAATTGCGTCATAAATGCTACGTCGGACGGCAATATTTGGAAACAGGTTTGCCCAAGTGTTTGATGAAACTAATGATCTTGTCCAATTTCGGTAGTAAAACAAATGCGGGGCTCTTTAAGCGGCATAGACTGCCTTTTGTATTATTCAAAATGTTGTTGTAAAAGAAAAAGCTATCTTTGATTTAATTCTTCATTTTAAGCAAAATGTTGCATTCCGACGTAGCATTTATGACGTAATTTATCACGTGGTATACACACACTGGTAATGTTTGAACCACTTTATCCAATAATCAGTGGTTACGGCAAACCATTTGTTTAAAGATATTTTTATCTAACCTTGCTCTGTGTTGAGGACACAAATGATTTTGACCCGTAAATGTTTTTGGGTTGTACAAATCGAGAAATTGTGTAATATCAATTAACTTAAGAACACATAGGGTATTTATTTTGTTATAACTAACCTTCAACGATGATTTCTTTTATCCCCTTGAACCTAAAACAGTCACTCGCAATCATTAATGTCCATTTTACTAATTTGATGGTGGTTGAAATAACCTTACGGCATCCGAAAAAGGAGATATTTTAACGTACCGGTGCTAGCTTATTTTAAGCAATATATAACAATTTTCCTTATTATTTTTAATTTATGTTACCAAAATTTGAACTTCTTTCTTCTTACTTCCTTTTGCAATTGAAAAACAACTTTTAATATCATTATAATTGTCTCCTGTTTTATGTGTCTCCTCTGTTACTGATGGAAAGCTATAAGCTTTGTTACAGTTGACATAGACTCCAATGGTAAGGGTTTTTTTCCATTGAAACTTTAGAGCTCAAACCTTTGCATAAAGATTTGTTTATACATATCGCTAGAATAAATAGTTAGGTACGCAGTCGCTGGAGTTTAACATGTATACCTTATTTATTGCAGCATATGAAACGCCACCTTACCCGGCATCAATAGGAACATTCGCCTTATACAGCATTGATGACTTCAAGAAACGAATAAATTTTTCTGTTGCACAGGTATCTGGAAATGTATTTACGATCATTTTAAATATTAATTAACAACATGCTGCCTGAAGTGTATACATTTGAGAATTGAAGCATTTATACATAACAAGATTCATTCAAAGAAATTTTAAAATATATTATTTAAACAAAAATATTAGTTTTCAATATTATAACTTTATTCATAAGTTAATAAATTGTTCTAAACTTGCAGGTGAATGTCAAGAATGTGGTACAGTTTCTCATGTTATAGCCTCACGGCGCCAACCAAAGGCTACCGATCACTAACATACCACAGCTTTTTTCATACAAGCTTGCTTCAGTATTATGAAAAATAAAGAGAAAAACGATTGAACGTATCATAGACTTCTTAGGGCCTAGCAATTCGCTTTTCTTCCTCTATAGTTCTTCTACACATTTTGAACGTTATGAAACTGTTGAAAACAACAGTAGAACATTGACTCATAATTGCGGAACCTCGGAAAGGATTTTTATATGATTCTGCATTAAAATGTAGTGACCAGAGTCCTGCTTTTATCGGGTCAACTATCAATTCAATTAAATCTTGTTACGTCACAAAACGTTTTCCGAGGCATTTTAAGTATCGTAAAAATCCATCAATTTCGAATCGAATATAACAACCTTCTCGCAAGTATTTTTCTTATTTAGCATAGACTAAATGTGTATCTAAATTATTTAGCTTTGAATAGTGTTATTTATTTAAGATACTCCAGAAAGGCTTCATATTTATTATTGTATTTGCCCACAATATTGATGGTCAATGATCGGAATAATTAATTCATTGTTTTACGGAAAGAGACGATTTAATGTTTATAGTTTGTAAATGTTGGCCAATTTTCTCCCTCTTGGACTGTACTCTTTATCTAGACATAGTTGAACACAATTTTTTCTAGCTCAACAAGAACTGTTCACGGCCATCATACTGTCAAAAAGGAAGTAGTTCCTTACATAAACGAAACGTATGGGGACGCACTTGACTCTTTTCCTGTCTGAAGGAAGAATGGAGTAGCCGCTCTTACAAATTTTATCGATAAATGGATAATTAAAGTTCTTTTTATCTTTCAGTACTACAACATTCATACAGACATAACAGGGATCTTTCAACGCCTGAGCCATGACACGTTGTCACTTGAATTGAACTACTTTCAAATAAATGATAACAACGAGATTGTTGCAAAAAGTAAGATAACGAAGTTAAAACCAGCTTAAAAATCATAGTAAACTTGTAGCTGTGCTAAACTTGAAGTGATTTAAAAAAAATGGACAAGAAAACGATTCCACGGAAAGATAAATTACAGCAAAACGTATTTTACTCGTAGGACAAAGAAATGCCAATAATATAATTAAGCTATGACTGTACCATCTTTTTAAGTTCAAGAATGTATATATGCATAATTTTGTACTGTCTTTTTATTCTCTCTATCGAATCGTCTCTTTCTGTCTCTCTCTCTCTCTCTCACACACACACACGCACACGCGCACGCGCACGCGCACGCGCACACGCACACGCACACAAACACACACACACACACACACACACACACACACACACACACTTTTTTCTCTGTCCCCCTCTCTTTCTCTCTGTCTGTTCCTGTGAAGTAGTAAGACATACGCATCTAACATTAACGTGTATTCAAATATATTTTTAAGACATAATGTACGCTCCTGGACCTGGCTTGACCAACAAAACAGAGAATGGTGTTATCAAGTATAGTTACAACGTTACGGAGGATCTCCGATACTTGAATCTGGATGATGTCTTTCGCAGGTCAGTTTGAACGGATTTTATTTCAGATAGTAATAGTAGAGTCCCGAAAAACAAAACATCTTAATACACGAATATTAAACTACATGGTTGAAATATAAGTTTGCCATTTTTTTTATTTAAACCGGTTTATTAAAATAAGTCATTTAAGGTTCATATTACACATTATGTCGAACGTTAATGAATATTTTTGTGAATATTTATGTCGAAAGTATTAAGATATGTATGTATGTATGTATGTATGTCGAAAGCAACATTATTGTATTATCCTATGTTTCAGGGTTCTTAATGTGAATATAAGGAGTTCTCTTCACTCTTTTCGTGTCAGTTTCAACGAGAAAAGGGTTACATGCTTTGCCATAGCTATCAATGTAAGTTTGAATAGATTTCCTGCCTCTAATGCTTATGGTGTGCTGTTAGGACGCCATTCAATGTACAGATTCTTTTCTTCTAGAATAAACTACTTTTCTACTAGAATAAATCTACTTACCATCAATATATGTCACTCAATATGCATCACGTGTCTGAAAAATAACAACATATTTGTTCATTACATTCGAGGTTCGTGCATAAAATTTCGTTTTTCCTAATTAACCTAGATACATGTAAAGATGTGTACAACTAATATAATTCAGAAACACAGAAAATAATGCAAAAATCGTGAAGATTATTCTTTTTTTCGTTTAGAGGAATTAATTTTGACAAAAGATTTTATTACAACTGTTTTCTCATTCTACAGTGTACAATGTATCGTAATTCAATCGCCACCTAATCTTAGGTCAATCAATTGCAGAGGAGTACACGTATTTTTAATCTGCAACGGTTTCAGTGAGGATTCTGATGTTGCAGCTCAGATTCGAAATGCCCACTTAAACTGTTGCAGATTCGTTATGCGTGTACCCCCCCCCCCCCCCCGCGGAATTGATAAAGTGTTAACAACTTTTTATGTTGTTATAATGGTATATCTTTTCATAAACGTTTGTTAAACATATTGGGATGTGAGATGCAAAACCCATAACCTAGACCTGGCTCACTTTAAACAGTAACCTATGACTTCTGCTTCGTTTCGACCTTGAGAAATAAAGCATCCAAACAAACTGTGTTGGCTGAATATTACACCATGAGACATAACACAGCACTGTATCGTGATTCGTTGACGCTATTTCCACATTATATCCTTAATGATCCAGATGTATTGCACTGAAACTGGCATATTTGCGATTCACATTTTATTGACTTGGTACATGTATGAGCCGGACGTTATATTTGTTGAATAAAAAGATCGGATATTGTGCTTTGTATAACCCTTAGGGGAGAGGTAGCTTTTCAAATATATCGATGTAGTTTCATGGTGAAATAACAGACAATAAAATGTTGCTTTATATGTCAATGGTCGGTTTATTAATATAGGACTTAAACTATGTAAAATATTTAAAGTGAGCAAGGATTCTTTGTTGGCTCCTGTATCTTACATCGAAATGGTTATGATTTTGATCTACCTTTAAAATTGAGTTCATTTGTTGTCATACGCAAATAAACTCAATTCAAATAAAATATAAATATTGATTCAGTTATATCCCAAATCGTTAATGTCATAGCAAATATAGAGTTCATCATCTCATGTATTCATGGTTTCTGATATTTTTTTGTATATAAAGAAATATGAAAATTGTGTCATTGTTTTTATAGCAAATAAAGCTATGTTTCATATTTAATAAGTACAACTATTGAGTATAGTTCAAGGACCCGTCCCTATCTTTTTGCAGGTAAGTTTTGAAGACAATGATCATAACGGGCAAGTTTGTATTGATATGCAGACTAATACAATACCAATTAACTGTGGCAAGATGAATTTAACAGTTCCAGGTATTAATGCTTACTAACTCAGTTATTGTTCAATTAAGTAATGATATAAGACAGTTCTAAAGTAAGTGTATGTTAAGGTCAAATGCATAACCCTTATACATGGCTCCTAAGCATCTAAAGTTCTTAGAAATACATAATCAGAGAAAACAAGATTTACCGATGTCGGCATATCGTAAGTTGATAATTGCTTACTGTTTTGTTTTAGAGAACGAACATCTTTGTCCAAAGTTAAAACAGACGTTGCTCAATACATGCTTGGTATTCACTTTCGCAACCGTAGCCGTTGACAGTATATATTTTGTGATTTCATTGGCAGTGTTAGTTTTTCTACGCGCCTTTTGGGTAAGTTGTGATATTTATAATTATGAATAGTTGTTATAAAAAGGCAACACGTAATTTAGCATATGTAGATATGGTCAATTATGCTGTAACATGCTTATTTTGTTTTACCTTTCACCACCTGAAAACTTAAAAATTATACGGTAGTGCAGCCTACGTTACATAATATTCACACATTATTCAACGTGTAACATTAAGAAATCCCTTCATCTGTGTGAACATATAGTTCAAGATTTGTCAATCTCAAATTCGGTGGCATTTTACGTCACAGTCTCTGAGGCTTTGCCTTAGTACTTTTACTCTTTGAACATTCATTAATTTGCCTGTTAAAATATGGTCATCAGGGCGAAAATAGAAATACACTTACAAATTATTTGGTAGCAGATATTTCGTTGTTATTTTACTGTTCTAATCTGCAATGCATTGCATCAACAATGGAATGTTTTAGGCTGGTTGTTTTAGAGTGCAATTAGTGTTTTCTTTGATGTATTGATTCTTGTAGGCACAGAGGAACGGTTTTGAACTTACCAAACTATCATATTTGTTCAAGTTTTGGCTGATATTTTGCGTGACAGGGGATGTTTTCATTTTAATTGGTACCTTGGATCTGAAATATGCAATGAATGACCATGTAAGTCTTTAAACCCCCTTTGTATAGTTCAAACAGCAAGTTGATTACAAAGTTGTATAAAATTTGCAAACATAGCGTACTTTAAATTTAAATTAGTGCCTGTATAATAAGCGATTATACATGATAAATTAAAAAGATAAATAATCTGTATTTTTTTTTATTTGTAGAGAGAAACAGTTGCATTACCATCATACGATGAACTAGCGTTTCATATTGGAATGGGGTGTTTACTCGGTTGGATTAGCATATTGCGCTTCTTGAAAATAAATATAAAGTTTTCTGTAAGTTGATTAAAACACATTTATTTTATTGTTCTCTAGGACTTCTTTGGCAGAAAGAAAATCAGTAACACGTTACCTTAGACATTGGTGGAGGCTTTACATAATGGTTTGGAAATATCAAGTGACTGAAAAACATGAAATACGTCTTGGTTTCAAATGCTTTTGTTTTATCAAACCGATATACTTCTAAAAGAGTCTGTAAGACCGATTCCTGACAATGGGACTGGTTGAATACCCATGTATCATAAATCAGACTGATCCCTGACAATGGGACTGGTTGAATACCCATGTATCATAAATCAGACTGATCCCTGACTGTGGGACTGGTTGAATAACCATGTATCATAAATCAGACTGATCCCTGACAATGGGACTGGTTGAATAACCATGTATCATAAATCAGACTGATTCCTGGCAGTGGACTGGTTGAATACCCATGTTTCAGAAATCAGACTGATTCCTAATAGTGGGACTGGTTGAAAACCCATGTTCCAAAAATCAGACTGATTCCTGACAGTGGACTGGTTGAATACCCATGTATCAGAAATCAGACTGATTCCTGACAGTGGACTGGTTGAATACCCATGTATCAGAAATCAGACTGATTCCTGACAGTGGACTGGTTGAATACCCATGTTCCAAAAATCAGACAGATTCCTGACAGTGGACTGGTTGATTACCCATGTATCAGAAATCAGACTGATTCCTGACAGTGGACTGGTTGAATACCCATGTATTATAAATCAGACTGATCCCTGACTGTGGGACTGGTTGAATACCCATGTATCATAAATCAGACGTATTACTGACAGTGGACTGGTTGAATAACCATGTATCATAAATCAGACTGATCACTGACAGTAGGACTGACTGAACACCCATGTTTCATAAATCAGACTGATTCCTGACAGTTGACTGGTTGAATAACCATGTTTCATAAATCAGACTGATTCCTGACAGTGGACTGGTTGAATACCCATGTTTCAGAAATCAGACTGATTCCTAATAGTGGGACAGGTTGAAAACCCATGTTCCAAAAATCAGACTGATTCCTGACAGTGGACTGGTTGAATACCCATGTATCAGAAATCAGACTGATTCCTTGTAGTGGGACTGTTTGAATATCCATGTATCAGAAATCAGACTGATTCCTGACAGTGGACTGGTTGAATACCCATGTTTCAGAAATCAGACTGATTCCTAATAGTGGGACTGGTTGAAAACCCATGTTCCAAAAATCAGACTGATTCCTGACAGTGGACTGGTTGAATACCCATGTATCAGAAATCAGACTGATTCCTTATAGTGGGACTGGTTGAATATCCATGTATCAGAAATCAGACTGATTCCTGACAGTGGACTGGTTGAATACCCATGTATCAGAAATCAGACTGATTCCTGACAGTGGACTGGTTGAATACCCATGTATAAGAAATCAGACTGATTCCTGACTGTGGACTGGTTGAATACCCATGTATCAGAAATCAGACTGATTCCTTATAGTGGGACTGGTGGAATATCCATGTATCAGAAATCAGACTGATTCCTGACAGTGGACTGGTTGAATACCCATGTATCAGAAATCAGACTGATTCCTGACAGTGGACTGGTTGAATACCCGTGTATCAGAAATCAGACTGATTCCTGACAGTGGACTGGTTGAATACCCATGTATCAAAAATCAGACTGATTCCTGACAGTGGACTGGTTGAATACCCATGTATCAAAAATCAGACTGATTCCTTATAGTGGGACTGGTTGAATATCCATGTATCAGAAATCAGACTGATTCCTGACAGTGGACTGGTTGAATACCCATGTATCAGAAATCAGACTGATTCCTGACAGTGGACTGGTTGAATACCCATGTATCAGAAATCAGACTGATTCCTGACAGTGGACTGGTTGAATACCCATGTTCCAAAAATCAGACTGATTCCTGACAGTGGACTGGTTGAATAACCATGTTTCATAAATCAGACTGATTCCTGACAGTGGACTGGTTGAATACCCATTTTTCAGAAATCAGACTGATTCCTAATAGTGGGACTGGTTGAAAACCCATGTTCCAAAAATCAGACTGATTCCTGACAGTGGACTGGTTGAATACCCATGTATCAGAAATCAGACTGATTCCTTATAGTGGGACTGGTTGAATATCCATGTATCAGAAATCAGACTGATTCCTGACAGTGGACTGGTTGAATGCCCATGTTTCAGAAATCAGACTGATTCCTAATAGTGGGACTGGTTGAAAACCCATGTTCCAAAAATCAGACTGATTACTGACAGTGGACTGGTTGAATACCCATGTATCAGAAATCAGACTGATTCCTTATAGTGGGACTGGTTGAATATCCTTGTATCAGAAATCAGACTGATTCCTGACAGTGGACTGGTTGAATACCCATGTATCAGAAATCAGACTGATTCCTGACAGTGGACTGGTTGAATACCCATGTATCAGAAATCAGACTGATTCCTGACAGTGGACTGGTTGAATACCTATGTTCCAAAAATCAGACTGATTCCTGACAGTGGACTGGTTGAATAACCATGTTTCATAAATCAGACTGATTCCTGACAGTGGACTGGTTGAATACCCATGTATCATAAATCAGACTGATTCCTGACAGTGGACTGGTTGAATACCCACGTATCAGAAATCAGACTGATTCCTTATAGTGGGACTGGTTGAATATCCATGTATCAGAAATCAGACTGATTCCTGACAGTGGACTGGTTGAATACCCATGTTTCATAAATCAGACTGACCCCTGACACTGGGACTGATTAAATACCCATGTACCATAACTCTGACTGAACCCTGACAGCGGAAGTGATTGTATACTTATGTTTCATAAATCAGACTGATCCCTGACAGCGGTTGAATACCCATGTTTCATAAATCAGACTGATACCTGACAATGGGACTGATTGAATATCAATAGACCATGTCTCTGACTAAACCCTGACCGTGGAAGTTATTGTATACCCATGTTTCATAAATTGGGATGATCCCTGACAGTTGAAGTGATTGTATACCCGAGTATCATTAATCAGACTGATCCCTGACAGTGGGACCAGTTGAATACCCATGTATCATAGATAAGACTGACCTCTGACTGTGGGACTGGTTGAATACACATGTATAATAAATCAGACTGATCCCTGACTGTGGGACTGGTTGAATACCCATGTATCATAAATAAGACTGATCCCTGACAGTGGGACTGGTTGAATAACCATGTATCATAAATCAAACTGACCTCTGACAATGGGACTTGTTGAATACACATGTATCATAAATAAAACTGACCTCTGACAATGGGACTGGTTGAATACCCCTGACAGTGGGACTGGGTGAATACCTGATTATCATAAAACATACCTTTTTTAAATTAATTCAGTAAATCCAGTCCAAGTCGTCGCCGATCAAAACTAAGTTTGAGTGGCGTCCAACAGGGCAAATGGGTATGCAAAAAGGGCTTTTGGAAAAGTATATTTTATTGACAATAGAGTTCGAAAGAATCCGACAAGTTGTTGATTTCAGTCCAAGTGAGCAGTAACTTAGCAACTCTTGCAGATGTGTTCATCTTTGACACTCGTGAAATAAGATATGTCTTACACTGAACTTATAAAATATCCTCTATCAATAAAACCAAGACTGCGGTTTTTAAGTATAGAATATTTTATGTTCCAGAATGTATTTATTTTCAGCTACTGTTCCACACCTTATATTATTCGTTTTGGAACGTGTTTGCCTTCATTGTTTGTGCAGGGGTTCTTTTTGTCGGATTCTTTGCCTGTGCATACGTCTCACTCGGCGTATATCATGTTAAGGTTTGTAACTATATTTTATGTAATATTAATGTTTGTATTTCGATGGTAACGAATCGAACGTGGACAATTAATAACTACTGTCACCAGAACCTTCGATTCATGTTTGCACATTATATCCTTATAATGTTATACCATGGTTACCAGACAATGTTGCATCTTTAGTATGCCCTGAAGATTTAATTTTCTCTAAACGTATTATATATCATCCTGAAATTATTCATAATGAATAATTGAGTACGTATTTTCAATAGATAATATTTTTTAAACAACCTCCTGCTTTCAAAACCGAGTGTATGTTTATACATGTAATTAGTTGCGTTGTGTTTTGAATAGGGATGGCAACGAGTAGTAAAATTAATACTCGAGTACTCGGATGATCGTTCGATCGAGTACTCGATTACTCGGAAAAATTGATTATGTGTTCGCAAAGGTAAGATTGTGTATTCATGTATCGTTAATGACGTATATTGTGCGTTGGTCGTATTATTGGACATTTTCACCTTTAAAGTAAACTTTCATTGCGTATTTTCACTTTTTATTTGTCTTATTCGCTCACAACAATCAGAATTACAATGAACGAAAATTAATAGCCTACATAAAAATAGTGAACGAAATTCAATACGAAGTTCAGTTGTTTACTCTACATTTTTTTTGATAGTTTTTCGTACTGTGTAATTGTTGTTTACCTCATTGATATTCATAATTCTTTATTTAAAATATCAACCGATCAATTGTGATAATCATTGCAAAAATAGTTAAAATACGCCCATTAAGAAATCAATTCTCGTAACGGTCGATACTCTTTCGCTCGTTAGCGTCTTTTGTTTGGTGGAAGGTCTCTAATTGGTATACAATAGAATTGTGTAGGTGAAAGTTCCGCTATCAAAACTTCGCTAATTGACATCAGTGCTAATTTGAAAAAGGGGTCCTTTGTTGACAGTTTGCAACTATCACAACAACTGTCAACTAATTGACTGAGGTCAATTGTGTACACAGCGGGGATTAGAGGGACCGTAAATTGTCCTCTTGGCAACTAACCAGATCTGATATTTTGTCTGTAAAATGTGTATTGTGATTTTTATAGATTTTTTTCCGAGTACTCGAGTAGTGATTTGGTACTCGAGTACTCGGACGTTCGATCGAGTACTCAGGTACACGTTGCCAACCCTAGTTTTGAAACATCTTATATTTCCAAACAAAGTAAATCAGTTTGTCATCGATATATAAAATCTGACAAATTGCTTAAGCACAGGGCTTGTCCTATACTTCATTTGGAATAACTAAGGTTCTCGTGCAAGTTGTATTGTTTATGGAGATTATTCTTGCAGTTTGCTAGCCAGGAAAGTTCAGCCGAAACCTTGTTTTCACTGATAAACGGCGATGATGTCTACAACACATTTGCTAGTTTAGACGACAGACTTGCAGGTGATCAGAAGACGGTTAAACTTCACAGAAACATCATTGTATACAGCTTTGTTATTCTGTTTACAATCATCATGCTGAATTTGATCATTGCGTTGTTCAACAGTGCGTATGAAAATGTCATGCAGGTAAGAGACAATTTCTAAAAATGAAAACGTTATAAGGGGTGTAGGATATTTTTTACAATTTTGTTCATAGTCAATAAATGAGGGATCCAAATATTTTGAGCGGCTACAAACTGTAACGATAAGTGTCTGTCTTAAACATATTATAAGTTATGTAAATTGATGACTTTTTAACACAATTAGATAGTTCAATTACAGTAACTTATTAACGTATACATACTTGGATATACGAACACTGCTTTCATTTCGCAATAGAATTGCTAGTGTAAAGTTAATTAAGTCAAAACTGTTTACGGGCAGGGTACGTTTTGTCTATATTTTGTAAGAAGAGTAAGTCATTATCTTTCGTCAACATCTGTCATTTTCTACGTTAAAAATGTAATTTTCTAATTCTACAGCCCTTTCAAAGGGTAGACACACTTTGCCATTTCTTACGCAAAACATAAATAAAGATCGTATACTTACGAAGATTTTAAATTGTTATTATTTTACAATGCGTTTCTTTTTACTTGATACGAGTTAATATAATCGATCAAATATTAAAAAAAGCAATGCATGTTGTATGTTTAACACTGCTACATTTCAGAAAGAAAAGAATGAAGATGACATTGATGCGTTCCTCAGTTTGACTGTATTGAATGCTGCTACAAAAGTCCCACTTTTTGCTTACCTTAACTATGACGCTATCAAGAGTACGCACACATCTTCTTTGGGTTGCGTTTGCTGTTGTAACTTGCAGAGTAAATGTTTAGCCAAACTACTCTTAGGTGGCGAAATGAGACATTTGAGATGGTATATAAAAGACTGTTTGTTTCTACGAATATGGATTGAAGAAAAACAAGAAGAACCAGAATAATTAATGGAAGGGGACCTTTTAAAAACACATCGAATAGAAAGGAGATGGTGACGTTCAACGTAACTAATATACGACTTTAAATATAATAAGTATAAAAGAGTAAGACTTTATG
The DNA here is from genome assembly GCF_026914265.1 of Mya arenaria. NCBI lineage: Eukaryota > Metazoa > Mollusca > Bivalvia > Myida > Myidae > Mya > Mya arenaria. The sequence goes on from NC_069129.1 coordinate 5,371,804, forward strand.
GCATAAGATTAATACAAAGTGATTGTACTTGATGATTTCTCTTCTCGGTGAATTTCTTCATCATTTTATATTGGTTTTGATGTGCTCTTAGAGTGTTTTTGAAAGCAAGTATGTTAGTGTGTGTTTATTGTGTGTGGTCTGTGTGATGACTTATGAATGCATTTTGTTAATCTGATAAAATGGAGGCAGTAGGCGGTATTCTTCATTTAAACTGAGTATTCAAACTCAAATCTCTCGATATTACTTCTGCATATGCAAATTAATGTAAATTATCATACAAATGATAACGCTTAAAGGCACAATTAAAAAACTATTCGAACTTTAAAGGTGCAAAAATAATTCGACTTTTTGTTTTATATTTTCTATGTTTGTACTTAAAAAGGCGTAATCTATTTTTTATCGAGTAATATTCTTATTTTCTTCAAACATAAAAGGCATATATAATATCACCAGCATTTAATATTACATGAGTAAAAACAAACACAAATTAAACTAGTTCACGAAAGTGTCGTAGTAACCATGTAGGATTAATGAAAGTACCATTAATCAGAAAGAGGAGCGCTGCCAACGATAATTTGATTCTTATAGAAATGAGGTTGTTCTGGTCAGATTAACTTAACATAATACAACTTTATTGCAACAAAGGATTCCAGCCAAAAATACAAATAACATAACATAGTTAAGATGATGTGTAATTGAAGTTATAATTGATGTAGCTATCAGTTTAATATCATGTATACTAACTGCTACAGCTGACCTGGCAATCCAATCACGCTAGACACATAGCTTACGTTGACTGTTTTAAGAGCTAGACAAGTGAACTTGTCATTTCAAATACGTTTAAGCCCTGACCACAAATTAACTAGAATAAAGTTTAAAACACATAATACGATACAAAACATACACAGCCATATCTAAATTAACAGTTTAATTAGTTCAAACCGATTCCAAACTTTTGTAAATGTACATACAAAATACGTAGGGTAATTTTATCAATTTATAATTACAAAATGTTTGGAAAAAAAACTTAACATATTTTCATACTCCTTAGATTTGTCTTTACTCTTTACTATTTCGTTTCTTACTGCCATCATCGTTTTTGTCAGTATAAAACCCGAATTTAAGGAGGTTGTTTGACATGTGCCTGTTGGCTGCCTTTTGTTCTTCGTAAACAAACCGGAAAATGGTCAGTTGTCGTAATACGTGGGATCCCAACATGCATGCTTTGTAAATATTATATCGTATGAGCATCGTAAACTAAAAACAATGAGCAGGCTAATGAAGGTCATCAAGCTTAAGAATAATTAAAACGACATTGTAAATTTGACAATGCGCGCCCAAAACCCTCGATCTGAATACACTAGCCAAGCAGTAAACGTGTGTCGAGGTTGATACTTAAATAGAACATACGGGTTTCCAAACATATTTTCGGAGAATTGAATCGAGAATTGAGCGTCAATAATTTGAATATTTTGAAAGTAAAATTGTGCCTTTCATTCGTTAAAAAACATAATTTAAGCGCCGTATTAGACGATTTTAGAAAAAAACGACCGCTAGCTTTGAACATTATTAGACCGGACCTCCGATCTACAAGTGAATGTTGTTCGGTCGGTCGTTCATGTCAAACCCTTATATTCATCCATCCATCCACCCATTCATACTTTAGCATGCGATAAATCATTTTGCGCCATAAGATGTCTTTATATTTAGCATTTCAATATCGCTTTTAGTCGGAGTTCGTTCGGTTAAAACGCCGTAGTCGCCGATACTTCTAATACTTTTCTTAGTCATATCACATTCGGTACATCACCAGGATAGTTGAGCATTTGTGGAAACATATGACACATATTTTATTGCCTGCAGCTTTGAATAACGAAGTAAAATTATCAAGCCTTTTAACAACGCTTCTTACATTCACAGGGGCGAAAAAGTGGTGGTTCAGAATGCAAATACATGCTTGAACTCATCTTTTAATTCACTTGTCCATCTATATTTAGAATAGTTAGAAGAATGTGTATGTATATATTGTCATTGTTTCTTTCAGCGTAAACATCGCAAATATTTAAGTTTCAACAATGTGAGAAATGACCCGATATAATACGACATAAACCCAAAAGTCTGACACAAGTTGAACAATATGTGTGGGCAAAAGATAATAGTCGACTACCCGTTTGTCATTGTTTGTTATACAAGTAAAATGGCCCTCCTTGTCACCATTAAATCGACTTGTAGGAATATGCAGTTCATGCTTACAGCCAGGTCAATAAGAGAAGTGCCAAATTTATTCATTACTGTGTCTTTCATGCACCATGGAAAAACAGAAGTCCTCACTGGGGTAACTCGGTTACAACGTTAAATACAAAGTCTGAATTGTCATGAAAAATGAAATCCTGTACATCTTCAACCCTAATATTAAAATCTCCGGCCACAAAAAATGAGGCACTCGGAAAGTTCGAAACAATTAACTTACCATTAAGCATAAAACTACCGTCGTCCTGTTACTCGTCATCGTATATCGCCGACCCCCTTCGGCAAGACATACGAAAGAACATAATGTGATAAGTCTGTAAGTGTGACGCTAATTTATATATTTGTAATACAATATGGTCTTAAAACTGTGAGTACATTCTTGTTATTTAGAATTTTAATATGGTTTCTTAGAAAAGAACAAGAACACCGCCCGAACAAGCTAAAGTCCCTTTGACAATTTCTAAGATATTCAAAAGATGGATAACCCGGTATAATATTCGTAAACGGATATGATTGACATGTTTTAACTTAGCATACACAACGAAATGATTTTGCCGTCGATGATTCACTCTTGTAGGAATGGGTATAGTCCCGACTATTTCCTTGCGATTAATCATGGTAGGTCCTTAACGACTCTCATATCAATCTCCCCGTCCTTCCGCTTGGTCGAGTCTGTCCTAGCTTTGCAATCACAGTCATTCATATTTATGTCTTCTGTTTCAGGCAATCATAACTTGAGCTATTTGGCCTATGCACAGCTTCATAGTTAAGCAAATTAAAAAGTTGGATTTTGTTACCGGCATTAAAAACGGTTTTTGTTAGGAAATGATCAAACTTATCCTCCTCCTGATGATGCTGAAACAGTGTGCAACATAAGTATCATAAAGTCTTAAATTGATTACTGTTAGCCTTTTTTAAACGTCTTGCAAACACAAACCTTATAAATTACGAAATGTAACCACTTTTATAATAACCGTGTACTTATTGGGAAGCATCAATATTTGCGTCAGAGAGTTAAAATTCATAAGAGGACGTTTAAGTTAAATGAATAGATATTGCTTCCATTAAAGGACATCGTTCATTTAATAAACTACTTGGACAAACCAAGTAGCCAACGCGTAAATCATATACCTGATTGAAAGTAAGATCAAATTTAACAATTCCTAAACGAGAGTCACACAACGCAAAATTCAAATCTGAAAGAAACTTAAGGTTAGTCGAGTTGTCATTTGAAATCCGTTCTGTATAAATAGAAGTTGAATTTCTGGGAAAATATGGCTATTTTTGTGAGTACAATATGCTTGTCCCTCGCCAATCTCATAAAAATGAGATCCCTAACACTCGCTTATTGCAGAAGCGTATCCTGTTTGAAAAGGTTGTACAATTTTTGCTCTTCAAAATGCGTAAGAAATCATGTGAAATAGGCGTCACAATATGTCGACAGAGTGTAAATTGTGAAAAGTTTAAGGTTTTTGACTATGTTTATGGATCTTGGAAACTGAATGTTTTTTTGTTTTTTTTGTTTTTTTTCTTTTTGGAATTGCCAGTTCATGACAACCCGTTTATTTTATTTATTTTATAAAACGAACATAACATACAATATGTATAAGTATATATATCGAAGTGGAACAACATCATTTAACAATTGAGGTAAATATTAAACATTTTGAAAATGCCTTAACATTATATTGTAATTTTATTAACAAAATCGTTTAAAAAGCGTTTAGAAATGCTTTTATTGTTCAAGTGAGTTTGAAGAACTTTCAAATCATTATATAAATGGTACATAATATTTTTCGGTTTGGATCTCCTTTCACAAATAAAGTAGGTCTTATAGATGAAATAGGCAATCTGACTTAAAACAATGTTTACAATATTATACTCTTTTTGGTTGATTTTGTAACCTATTACTATATATCTTAAATTCTTAATTTCTTTCTGTATTCCGCATCTTTTAAAGATATCATGTATAGTATTCCAGAAAGTTGTCAAAAATGGACATTTAATAAAGAAGTGTTCGTAGTCTTCTACTTCATTACAATAAATACATAAAGGGCAATCTTTCAATTTCCAAGTAAATAAATTTAAATTCGTTGCTACAAGATTATGCAATAACTTTATTTTAAATTGTTTTACTTTATTATCCACAATGGACTTATGAACAATATAGTACCAAGAGTTCCAGCAAATATGCTCTTGCAACCGCCGATCCCAATAACCATGAATGTAAGGCTTTTCATAAAATTGCTTTATATATATTTGATATATTTGCTTATTCGTCATATCTTTAAAAGGTTTATTTTGGATACTTATTAGTAATTTTGGATTGACGTTTGTTTTTGTAGATATATCCGATGTAAGAGTTTCTTTCCAAGTGTTAGAAATTGCTTGTTTTAAAATATTTACTTCTGCAATCCAATTTTGTTTATTTTTTAGCTTATCAAGAATACAATTAGCGTCTAAGTTGCCCGAATTCGAAAGAATATCGTTTATGTATAGTATGTTGGAATCAATCCAATTCTTAAATAGAAGACTTTTATTTTTTATTTTTATGAGTTTATTACCCCATATTATTTCTTTTCTAATATTGAAGTAACTTTTGGGTGTTTTCGTTTGATAAACTGGAAGTTGCTTAAACTGAATCCATATTAATAACAAATGCTTATAGAACAGTGTGATTTTGTTTGTTTTAATAGGTAAAGACTTAATGGAGTCTAAATTCATATGAAAAATAAGAAAATTCTTTCCAAATTGGTCTAATATTACTGATGGTATAATTTTCCAATTTGCATCAACTGTATTAGTCAGATTAATCACCCATTTTAATGTCATTGTTTTAGAATAATATTCAAAATCTGGCATCTCTAAACCACCTTCAAGTCTGTTTCCCATAACAGTACTGTTTTACGCTTGATTTTATCTTTTTTTCCACTCCAAAGAAATTCAAAAACCATGGAGTTTATAGTCTTTATAATTGAATCAGACGTTACTATATTTTGAGCAAGATATACAAGTTTTGGAAAAAGTAAAGATTTTATAACAGTTATTTTGCCAAAGACAGTTAGATTTCTTTTACTCCAATTATTTATCAATTGTTTACATTTATCTATTTTTTCATTCCAGCTTAAATTTATACATTCATGTTTATCATTTCCAAAATATACTCCAAGTGATTTAACGTATCTTGACGTAAACTTTATGTTATTCATAATATTACTTATATTATTTTTTGATTTGCCAATCCAAAGGCCTTGGTTTTTTTCCCTATTTAGTTTCAGTCCAGAATAATTTCCAAACTGATCGATTATATCAAGAACAATTGGTATTTCCTTGTGATTTTTTAAAAAGACAGATGTGTCATCAGCGAGTTGAGTAACTTTAAGATGTTTCCCTTGAATTTTTATACCTTCATAATTTTCACATTTTCTTAACTGTGTTGATAAGACTTCAGCTACTATAATAAAAAGCAACGCAGAAAGAGAACAACCTTGCCGTACACCACGTTGTAGTCTAAATGAGTTTGTGATCAATCCGTTGTTTGCAATTTTTGATGTTATGTTACAATACAGAGTTTTCACCCAATTAAGAAAGGAGGGTTTAAATCAATATTTATTCAAAATTTCGAACAGGAAAGGCCACTCGACTGTATCAAAAGCTTTTTTAAAATCTAAAAATAGAATAGCACCGTCTAAATCAGTTTAATCCGTATAATCAATTATATCATCTATTTGCCTAATGTTAAAACATATATTTCTATTTTTTATGTATCCTTGTTGGTCTTGACTTATGATGCTTGGTAAAACGGATTGAAGTCGTTTTGCTAATACCTTTGCTGCTAACTTAAAATCAATATTTAAGAGAGAAATAGGTCGCCAGTTTTCAAGATTTTCTGGGTCTCCTTTTTTATATAATAGCGAAAATACACTTTGTTTTTGAGTAAAAGATAATTCACCTTTTTCATAACTCTCATTTAAGGCTGAAATAACTAGGTCTCCAATTAAATGCCAAAACGTTTGATAAAACTCTACCGTAAGACCATCGAGTCCAGGACTTTTGTTAAGTTTCATATCATTAAGTGCTCTTGTAGCTTCTTCATAAGAAATTTCTCCCTCACAATTATCGGCTAATTTTGAATCCAATGTTAAATCTAATTCGATATCATTTAAATACTGGTTATAATGTTCGTCGTTTTTAAAGTTTGATGTGTATAAATTCTTATAAAATTCGACTTCTGCATTGAGTATATCTTGAGTTATAAGTATTCTGGCCCCATCAATCTTGAGTGAATTATGACTTTCTTACTTTGACGTGATTTTTCAAGATTTAAGAAATATTTTGAATTACTTTCTCCTTTTTCAATAAAATCTACCTTTGACCGTATCTGTGCGCCTATGGCTTTATTTGTATATATTTCTTTTATTTCTCCTTCAATTAAAATAATACGTGAGGAAATTTCAACATCTGGGTGATTGTCATTCGATTCATATAATATTTTAAGTTCTTTTTCTAATTCATTCAGACGGTTATGGCTAGTTCGCGATTGTTGTTTCGAAAATTCAACTGTTCGATTTCTAATTTCTATTTTACAAATTTCCCATTTTATCTGAGGTTTAATATCTTGTTGAATGATTGTATCTAAAGAAATGCCGATAATAGTTTTGTACTCATTATTTTCAAGGAGAGAATTATTAAATTTCCAATACCCAGGACCTCGTTTATTAGGTATTTTGATTTTCATTGAGATAGCCATATGATCCGTTGTTTTTATGATTGCAGGTCTTATATCTGTGGAATATATTTGGGGTACAAAGTTATGTTCAATTAGCCAGAAATCTATTCCACTTTTCTCAATATCATTTTTACGCCTCCAAGTAAATTGTTGTTTCTCTGGATTAAGTAATCTCCAAATATCACACAATTTATGTGTTTTGATTAGATTCGATAGGTTTTTAACTGTATTGATCTCGGTCTTTTGTGACTTGCTTATTCGATCGCTAATTGTTAATGTGTCATTATAATCACCCCCAATAATCTTAATACCTGAACTATTTTCATATATGATATTTGATAATTTGGTATAAAAGTCATTTCTTTCTTTTTTACCATTTGGGGCATATAAGTTTACTAATGTGTATGTATTATCAAATATGTCTAAATTGAGTAAAGTATATCTGCCTTGTATATCGCTTACGTAGTTCAAAATATTTATTTGAAGTTCATTTTTTATCAATATTGAACAACCCTTACTATTCGATTCACCATAACTATTTATAAGAGTCCACCCAATGAATTCATTTTTAATTATTTTGTCGATATTATCAGTAAAATGTGTTTCTTGTAGAAAGGCTATATCTGCTTTTTGGTTCTTTAACCATTGAATTAAACGGGCGCGTTTACTACTATCCCTTAAACCTTGAACGTTAAGAGATATAATATGAATGATTCTTTGCATTATAAGCATATTCCTAAATATAGATTTCTAAACTGAAAAAAAGGAAGTAATATGATGTAAGCCCGAAGTACATTCTTATCGTAAACAAATGCGAAAGGATAAGAAGTGCAAAAAGGCACCATACAAACAATTATTTCTAATACACAACAGAAACAAACAATACTTCAAAAAGCGAAGTAGAATTAGTATGTATAGAAATATTGCATTTAGACATCTATCAAAAAAAACATCTTGTCAATGGACGAATACGTAGAACACGCTGAAACGTGTATTGTTGTACAAATATTATTATTTCAATAATAATGATACAACAATTAATGCTTGTGAATGCGCCATGCGCCACATTAGTGTATGCTATCGTTTGAAAAATTTCAATTAAGCGTATAGCAACGAACAAGTAAGCGTACAATATAATAATAATGCCCTTATCTAACAAAAGTATAGACGTATAAACATTCATTGCTGTATACTAATGTGGAGGGGATTATTCGCCTCAATAAACAATCGCCACAGTTAACAGACATAGACAGTCACGTAGTATTAGTTACATGTTATACAGTGGTTTAAGTATTGAACCGTATATGTATATATATATATACGTAGTACAAACGTCTTTGTAAACGTACAAGGGTTTAAATGATAAATAGCCACAACAGGCGTGTTTTTAAATACATGTGAAGTGCGATTATCAAAATAATCAGAACCAAACAAACGTACATTAAATCGTAATCTAGCGCTAAGTGTCCGTAGAACTGACCAGGGGTTGACATAATATTGATAGTATAAAGATAGTAAACTATTTCTTTTTTTTCTGTTTTTTTGTTTCCTTGTGAGTAACTGTTCTGTCATGAAGATCTTCAGCTGGCGTGGGAGGTGATCGCTCTGCCGCGCACGAGGTTTTACCTTTGTTTGGTGTGACGTATTTGTCAATGGACTGCTGGCTAGTTTTAAATATATCACGGTCCGGTTTCCTCGAGGTTAGAATTGGAGTAGATGACCCAGAAACTGGAATTTTGCTTCTATTTTTAGGAGCGGGGGTTTCCGACTGTGAAGGCAGAATTGGCTGTGAATCTTGACTGTCCGGGGAATCAGACTCGACGCTTGAGTCAGACTCCTCGCCATTTGACACATCTGCACAATTACAGTCTGATTTGGAAACTAAATGTACTCTTACTTCTAAAACCGAACCTCTGATTTATTTTGATAACTTGTGAAAGTTGCCTTTTTATATTCGAATTTACCTGTATCAATCTTCCGATACTTCAAACTCCAATTATCACTGATATATAATAATAAAGGGTTCAGACAAATCATGGATATTTCACTTGTCCGCAAATCATCACTGCGCTGAAAAACGTATCATGGCCGTTAGTACAATAACTCCTATCAGTAAATCAGCGAACGCTAAAATATATCGTTCTTTTCCAATGGATAATGCTGCTGACAATATAAAGTACAAACCATCAGATTCAATTTGATCAAGGACAGTTTTGGCAACGTTTACGCAATAGCCTCTCATGATTAACTAACTGCGGGCTATCTACATGCTCCTACGGCGAAGTCTCCCAAGTGTCTGCGACATACAATTCACCAAAATGACCCCGACTTTATCAGTGTACTCTATCTTTTAGTGGTTTACATAGATAAATACTAATTATTGCTCGATTGCACGGTCATTTAATTCTATTGTCGAATATCGTATGTATATTATGACGTCTTATTTAATCCATAGAAATACGTTCACATTGAGTATCTAACCATGCTATCTTGAACATTTAAATTCTTAAACTTGAATCTTTTCCATCAAATTTTCTAATTCACTATTATTTAATACGTTGATTAGTGTGTACATAAGCCACTGGAAATTATAGTCTTAAAATTGCCTATTTACCATACTTTCTTATTTTTTATGCTAAGTGTTTCTACTGTGATACATGATGTTTTCATGAACTATTGGAAATTAAATTCGTAAACTTCTTTATTGATCAAATTTCCTAAATCACTTTGCTCACGTTATGTACTATTATGACATTTTCATTCCGATTGTATTTCTTTGTTTGCCTTCGAAATGGTGTAATGTACAAAGGAATACATAGTGTTTACATAAATCGATACTCCTTGAAACTTAGGCCTCAAGCGATTTTTTTAAAAAATCTAGCTTATCCCATGTAATGGAAACAATTAATGCACTTTCCCTAATTTAATGTAAATGCTTTGTTTGGCCTTTTCAAAGTAATATATTATTTTATAACAAGACTCAAGTATGTTTACACTTATTGATGTTATCCAAATGTCCTTATTGCTCTTAAGATTTTTCTAGCCACTTATCTTCGTAAACCACGTATTAAGTTTAGTATATTAAACACATATGACCAAAGGTAAATCACATCATTAATATAATGTACCTTATGCTCATTGTTCGATAATCATATTTTTTATGTGTATTTTGTAGTTCATTTTTGTAACCCTCTTCTTATTTTCTAGTGTTTTCACTGTGTCTCCCGACCCTCACGCATTGTACAGCAACCAACATTGAACTCAGTACCTATATTCTCGTTTACCTGATTTGTAACAGTTGCGCTATCTGACATTCATGTCACAAATACCTCCAATATCTCTCCTAAGTACAAATACCTTACACTCATATGACTTTGGCTGTAGTAACAAGATTAGGCCGCTTAAGTGCTCCTCTTTTGACATTGTTGTTTTGGCGATCATCTTCTCATCTTTTTATTCCTTGTTAGCCTCATTACTAAGAAGTGTCTGTGATCGGGTTAAACGCACAAACACTTAAAATAAATGGCACTACACACATTCCGATCATCGTCTGACTTATTGCCCAATTTCCCTAAAATTCAGTACATTGTCCAAAGTTTATTCCCCAAATTTGACATAATAACTCATACACTTTAATGTTTTTGCATAGTATCGCAATCTTTCGACATGAGGGACCTACTCATACCGCTTGACACTATCCGGAATGCAAAACTGTTTCTCTGATAACCATGGCAATGCTCATTTGTATCTTAAAGAAACATTATCGTATATGAAAAGGCAATAGCACTATGTCGTAGAGATTAAACGTATATTGATAGCAGTCCTTAAACGCAAAATCTCAAAATCTGGATTGTATCGACCTCCAAACACATATGCGTCCAAGATCTACACATTGAGGCATCAATCGACGTGGCTATCAATACTTGTTTATCAAATATCGAACTCGTTGTTGACTTGAACCTTAATGCCAATCCGCAAATTGCTTTCCCAAACTTGAGCGATTGGTTCAACAGTATGATCTCATAAATTGACTTAGTATTTCTGAAAATATTACAGGCTTACTTCTCAGTGGTGTTAATGGTCCTTTGATCGACCACCAAGTCAGATTCCATTGCCCAACATTTGATGTTTTCAAATTTTGTAAACCTTACTTTGTGTCTTTCTCGTTTTGTCGATCCTCGACCAATGTGATTATAAACTCTCAGAAGCCATTTTTTAATTGAGATTCTATTTACACAAATTACCTTAATACTTAGGTTTCTTCTTTCACTTCGAAACGCTATAAAGGCAATCATTGATACTATGTCTCAGTCACTTATTGACAAAAAAGATGGGTTGTCAACTGTCAAACAGTTCATGTTTCTAAAGTCCGGGTTACGTTCCATTTGTCCCAAACTTGTCAATTATTTTCGGATCAAATAGTCTTTTATGCTCACAATGTCAAACTCTTAGGGCTTAAGCTTTTTCATTGATACGACTCTTCACCTGTCGTTGAGTTCCTATCTATTACACAGTATATTTTTGCAGCTTTGTTCATTTATTTATTGTTGGCTTATATACTAACGTAAATTATGCATTATGCATGCTATTATCTAATCTAACCTAATTCGGACTACTCGATCTTATAAAATATTGCGCAAACTGGTTTTTTCTCAACGTACCAGTGAAACTGCTGGCCTGTAGATTAACTTCATATCATTAAATCAAAACCTTCATTTACGAAGGACCTTTTCTCATGATGATTGCATAATAAGAATTGATCCATACCAACAATGGCTGAATCATTTTCAGAAGTAAGGCATTTCGTATACATCAGTTACTTTCTGCACTTCTGTTAAAATTTCATTTCGTTTTTTTTTGTTGGTTTTTTTTGTTTGTTTTTTCTTTAATTGTGTTTGTATCATATTGTACATGTTCAGCCGATGTTACCATTGTTGCTTTTGCATATTTGTAAAATACGTATTTGTTGTTTTGGGCCGGTTACCTTTAGCAAATAAAATATTGAACTTGAACTATCAAAATACCTACATATTTACGCAAGGTTACATTTTTTTATATATATTTGTTCTTGACAGAAGACCTTTGGATTCAGTTACGTAATCTTATTATCCATTTCAACACGAAACCAGATTAAATTAATTGAAATCGTGTTTTTGTGCTCCCTTTTGATAACGTTTTGATAACGCTAACCGTATTATAGAACTTACTTCTATTAATGTTCTAAATATCATCATATTAATTGTCAGCAGAGCATTTGTAGACAGTAAAGTTGACCAGTCCTCAAAGATTGCATTTGGATAATTCAAACGTTTCTTGTTATGAACACATTTTAATATAATTTATTGTTGGATATTGGTGTTTGATAAATAATAAGCTACATGTTTTCTTATCACAAAAAGCCATATTGCATTGATATTTATTCACGGTTACATTAAATGCAATGCACGAAAGTCCTCTCAATGAAACCTAAATTGGCAGTTAAAAGAGACTTAGATATTACATATGAATATAACCAAATTTAAAATTACAAATTGTCATATTTAAGATGGAAAAGACACAAGTTTGAAATTATCATAAGCTTCGTTGAATATCACTTACTTGTACCACATGACTAAAGACATCTTTCGCAGATTTTGCGTATCTTTTCCAATTCAAAATCAACTGAAAAATCGGGAAAGGATGACATAAGTTAAACATTCATTTTCTTTGACGTTTCAAGGACTGTATTTAACTACTTGCACTAATAGTTGGCAATTGATATTGAGATACGTATTGTTGCAGCCATCAACAGGAAAAGTTGATGCAATGCCTTAAAAAAGACTTCTTTTTTACATTCTACAACTGTTCTATAAGCCAGTATTATATTGTATTCGTTTGCTGCAAATGGTGTTACAACACCCTAATTATTCAAGGTCACATGCATAATACACTAATCGGTTTATGTCGATTTGTAGGTTCGATTTGCATTTTGTCTGTCATCGCGGGTTGTTGGGAACACTATGAGTTTGTAGGGGAAAAACTGCCGCTTTGTCAACCCTATTGCTATGAATATATAATATATACGATACAAAAATCTATATTTAAAGGTTATTGTTTGTTTACAATTACTGGTTAAACCCCCAGTAAATTTACATTTTACTGACTGTTCCAATGCGGTACCTAGCAATCCTTGATAAACATACCCATTTTGTATATAAAGTATGAATGCACTGTGCTGTTTGTGGAGTTTTGTGTTGTTCTTCCATGTTTCTTGTTTGTGATTTTTTGTTGTTATTTTCTATGTATTTAGCGTTTACCAAGTGCCATTAAACCGTTCTTATGTTTAAAACATTTTGCTGCTGAGCTTGTTTCTGTAGCTTTTCGCATTAATATTAAAATTAAAAATCGGCATCTAGTCGCCAAATATGAATATCTATATAATTAGACGTGCCTTCTTCGCCTTCTACGGGACACAAACAAATTTACTTGATCTTAACAAAGTCAAAAAAAGTTTTGCTTGTTATCTAAAGACCTTTATCAAGTCACGTTTGATTACATGTTAATATGAACGATATGTGAGATATGACGTCAATGAATAGTTCAAAACTTATAAGATGTTATCATTGTTACATAACGAGCGGCACGCTTCTGTTTTTCTCGAGTGGTCATTTTAATATGGGCATAATTGTTACCATTCAAATAAACTAGATTTTACTTAAGAATATATTGTCTAAATGATTGCAGCTTAACGATAATCAACATGATTCCTCAAAAAATTAGTCCAAGAATGCTGAATTAGCTCAACTGAACAGGTATAGATTCACTGTTAACTTTCAACCAGTCTTCAATTATTCTGGGTACAGCTTCACCCCTTCATTTCATTAGATTTTTTTCTTAAAAATAAAATAGTATTCAAAACCTCTATTCGCGCGAGCAATAAAATAAACCGCCTAAGTGCCTACCCATACGTTGCAACTACAAACCTGATAAAGAACTTACACACTAGCCTGAGTTTATCACGGCCTGTCCGCGCTCAATGATTGCCTTATGGCTTGACCCCGCCATAAGGTTATTACGACTTAAATTGTGCTTAAATGCCGTCAGTGACATGTGTTAGAAGTTAAAAAACAATTCGCAGTCAAATCTGGTCATTGCAAGACTAGAAGAAACAGAGTGAGATACAAGAGGTCCGGGTGCGATAGCCGAGATCTTTGCGAAGAGACCGTTTTGTTCTCTAACGTGTTCGGCGTAAAGCACCTTAACATGGCATACAACTTTCCTGGGTTAAACCAGTACTGAATACACCATTCTCCCCGTTCTACTCTCTTAATACCAATCGCAATGCAAGGGAGCTACCAGCCATATTATACCGTATTTCGGTTTTTACGTGACCTTGGTTTGAACCCAGACTTTCCACACTTGAGTGTTAGATTATTTATACGCGCACTCGGTCTAAGGCTATTTGGCGAGTGCTCCAATAAGATTGGTAGCCATTTTTGGCTTTTTGAGCATAGTGCACACACAAAATGTATCCCTTGTTAGAGCTACCTTGGATATATCACATGCATCCATGTGAAGGACTGTCACACGGGACAACCATTTAATGTCCCTCCCGGAAGATGATTAGTGTTTTTAGTGGTGCGGCAGATTATCGACCCGCGACCCCTTGATTGACAGTCAAGTGTATTACCATTAGACCAAGGCCTTTAGGCCTTGCTGTGGCTAACAAGTCAGAAATCGTTCAACATTTAATATGGGCAATACTGTTTCCATCCACTTTCGGTAACTGGTATGTTGGTACAGTTTACAAGGGGGCGTTTCGCTGATAATTTGTCAGTGGCCTTGGTCTAATGTAAATCTGTTATCTTTTAAATATGATTATTCTGCAAGTCAATAATAGTTCACTAAATTATTTAAAACTGCTACGTATAGAAATTGATCGCTTTTCAAACAGTCAATTAGCGTCTACGTGATCCAAACTTTCATTTTTCTTTGTACTTATTGAAAAAGATTTGTCGATATTTATAAAGGGTGTGGATCATTAAAATAATAATTTAGAAATAAAACGTAACAGACGTACAAATAGTACTTGCCTTGTAAGCACAGACCTGTGACGAAATTATTAGTTTTATGTAACCTCGGTCGATTCCCTTTGTTTTGGTTACGCTGATACAGTTAATGCACAGAGATATTTCAGTATGACTTGTAGGTAATACAAATGCCTTTATAACTCACTTTGATTAGAAGTAGATGACATAATTATAACAATATCCTTCAAACAGTAATAAAACGGCGTTTCAGTCAAATCAAACATATCATTGATTTATTTCGTCATTGTTTAAGACGCTTATAAGAAAGTCAAATGTTAGGAAATATTAATTTGTTTATAAAAGGAAATGCAATTTGATAAGAAAATGAGAATAAGGCAGAGAAAGTTATATGTGTTTTTATTTTGAATTAATTCATTTTATTTAGCTCTGTCAGTCGAGAATGGTCATCTGATATAAAAAATAGTCAGTTTGTATCGGAAGCTTGATAGGAGATATCCCAAAGTAAGTGTTCAAATGGGTTTGTTTAGGTATATCATGCTTGATTTTACTTTGAGTAGTTGGTCTGAATTGGAACTATGATGAAGAAAGATCAAGTCAGTTTGTTTTGTGTAGGAGGATTATGATCGGTCAACTTGGTCCCGGCAAAGGTAACAATTGGTTTTCAGGGATCCCTTCTCAATCACTGCAAAATTCAGGGGTTTTATGATGAAACTAGTTATTGAAGTAAATACCTGGGACTTTGGGCCGTGTAATAGGTATATCCGTAAACTGTCTGTGTATCACAATTCTTGCGGTTGTGGCGTAACGCACTGATATGCTCTGATATACATTACTAGAGACGGGATCGAAGCGAAGGTTGTGTAAGGTGACAGGTGCTGTGTTACTGTTGCATTACTGTTTGGCACATAAGAAATAGTGAGTTTAAAACGCAGCAATATATGATGTTTAAGTAAAAAGTTAAAATAAACTTGATGGACCAATATAGTTATCTGAACTTGTAATTTAACATTGGTGACCGGTGGGAATGTAAAAAGAAACTCGCAGTGAAAGTATAAAAGGATAAACAAATTAAGAGATGTAAAACATAATTTATTTGTATTTGATCAATCCAGTGGTTTCAGAAATTGAAGAATAACGATAGTTGAAAATAGTTTACACTTACTAAAGTAGTAAGAAATTGTAGGAAATTTTTTTTTGTTTGTATTGAATAAAAAGTGATATTTTATTTTAAGTATGTAAAACGATTTAATAATAGTTTAAGAAATCGTCAAAAGGTCATTTATATACATAGACGTAATATAGTTTACTATGCCACAAACTTACAAATATTTATAGCTTGTGATTTACAAACTTGTATGTAAACTGTAATTTGCATTTTCTTCTGGCCTTAATAAGTGCTAATACGAGTTTTCGATTCAAATTCCATTTTATTATCAATATAATATGTCAACCACAAATTTTCAGTACTTCTGGGTACAGATATTCATATGAAAACAATACATACCCAGCATAACTGGATTTAATTGAATTTATCATGTATTGTCATTCAACTTTCAGAATATAACACTGCAACGTACTGGCAACAGACATGTTAAGCGATAATGTCTCATTTCAATTTTTATTCAGAGAGGGAACGGTAGCATGGATAATTGTAACCTAAAGCCTCTGAGTCCGAACCAGATCCAGACGAGGCAGACGACGGAAGACGGTACTAGCATAAGTGATGCAATACGTACGTTTTCATTTATTTTAAGCGCTGTTCTGTCCTGCAAATAACAACAATCATATTTAGATAAATTAGTTCAAACTTAATATTCAATATGTAATCGAACATGAACGCGTCCTTAATAACATGACATTATTCCAGTCTAGTTTTTCCTTTCAGGAGACAGTTTAAACAATGCAGTTTTTTCGAGGTGTTATTGAAGTTACTGCTATTCATACCGATCAAACATTACAAAGAATCCCTATGGATAAGTATACCTCATTGCGCATGGATGTTAATAAATTGTTTGAAGCTTGGATTTATAACCAAACTGGTAAGGACAGTGCCCTCGTCTTCATTATCTCCTTTTCTTTTGTATATCTGACTACAAAACGGGTATCTTACGTCAGATAATATATATGTTATGCCAGCATTTGTAACCATTTTTGTTAAGTACAGTGCAATTGCCTTACGACCAAACCGAGTTATTATTTTTCAAATAAGTAAAGTATAAAACGCTCCTAAAAGTATAAAAACATGAACAATGCGTCTAATTGAGTTGGCTATATATTAAGTGACATATTATGGAATAGCAAAATGCGTTTACAATTCTCTTCTAATTTCATCTTCTGTCAAAAGGCATTCACTGTTGGAGCATGTCTTTCGAAGCTGAGCTCAGACATCAATCACGGTCACCTCACCTTACGTCACGCACTTCTTCAAGGTTGGGATGCATGTAAGCAGCAGTTTAATTTATCACTTCATTCAAAATGTACTATTGATATTATCTTTTTATCAGAGAAATAAGCGTGGAACTAGTTATGATATTGACAAAAAATGCCTTACATTGAGCGCTCTGTTGAATTTACAATATGAGAAATTAGTACCAAACTATATCATAAGAGATTTAGAAATATCACGAAAGACTGCTCAAATATTTGTCTTGTCGTCAAGAGCTTGACGAAACGCTTGGTAGACGGATGTTAATTTATTGACAGTCGAGTCATTTGGAATGCATCCAGACTGAACTACCTTAGAGCCCTATTCTCCAAAAGGAAGTTAGAAATGTGCCTGGCTATTACCCTTTCAAAAGCATTGCTTATAACACTTCCAAGAGAGATATGTCTGGAGTTTCCAGCATAGTGAGGGTCTTTTTTTTAAATAAATGACACAGACAGTCGCCTTTGGACCTTTGTTGAAACGAATAATTGAATAGACTAGATTGCATCAGATATTCTTTTTTAGAACAGTACCGTCAAAAAGATACTGACCAGACGCCTAAATGTGTTTTAAAATCCGGAAAGCATCAGTCACTTCCTGCGTATATATCTCAATGTTTGATAGGAGAGGTATACCTGTATCATTGTTTATATAAAAGTGTGCGATAGAGCAGTCCAATGAACTTTGTAGTTTATTAAGGACAGTGTGACACTTTTTTGAGTTTGTTGGTTGAGTAAAGTGCTAAAAGAGTTTCAAGAAGAGCGTATGGCGTGTTTCATATCGTAGTTGCTTGTGGTCTACCAGATGTGCAGGATTCGTTGATGGCTTGGCTCTCATGCATACCCTTATGCGATAGAGTTTTGACCCACGATACTTTTTGTGAACTCAAGGAGGATCTTAGGTAGTTACTATTAGGATACAATCTGCACATAATGTAGTTTAAGCCCTAGACATCAATATCTACATTGATGTAGCTACCCTAGTCAAAAGACTAGTTAAGACTTCAGGATCCGGCCCGGCCGAGAAAGGTTTGCCTCGTTAGTTTCATATCGTTACATGCATTCCATCAACAAAACAGTACTGTTTTCTTATTCATTGTAGCTTACGAAACTGCACCGTACACGGCAGCAATAGGAAAATTCGCTTTGAACAGCGTTGAAGACTTCAAGACTCGAATATTTTTTTTCTGTTGCACAGGTATGTGAAACTTTAAACAGTCGTGTAACATAAAATCAACACGTACGTTTTAGTACTGATGCAAATTTAAAGTGCACGAATAACATTTCTCCCACCTCACGGGCAAAATATAACAAGTACCCGTAAGTGTCATCACACAGTTACCTCCCTTGTTGAAGACCGTCGTTTGCAGCATCACGGAAACCTTTTCTTTGGGCAATATTAAATCTCCAAATAAGTTATTTCTCGCTATAAATGGCAGCTTAAAAATATTTCACGCTGCATTTAAGAAATAATGATGCACACTCCTCAGAACTATTTCAAGAAGATTTGACTATTTACATTATCGGACTCACTGCGCTTTTATCCATGACAGCCATAAATTATCACATATCTCTACGCAAATTATTTTCACTACGCACACAAGAGTTTCAGCGAAATTAATCATTTTCGCTTTATTTTGTTTAATTCAGGTGTGAGAAAAATATACCACAGCCGCACGTGTAAGGCAAGTTCAGTCTAACCCTCGCGCAGGGTGTTATGCGCACACTCGGTAAACCTCGTTTCCGCAAAACATCTTACGCTCGGGTTGGGATGAACCTATCTTACACTCTCGGTCATATAAGATACTTATAGGCTTTGCTGTAAACATCCAATTCCTTAACATACGTAGAGATGCGCAGATTAAGTGACAGATGCTATCGAAGATTTTAATCGTAGCCCTGGCCCCTTTTAATGAGTCTTCACTGAATCATGAAATACGTTTCGAAGCCCCGCTCACATTACGTGAATCATCACGAATCAGGCTTTGTATCTACCAGACCCGTTGTTATGACGCCACAATTGAACAGCAATTAATCAAACTGATCGATGTGGAGTATGTTCTGGAAACGGTCAGTGACTTGATGTGACTTATAGCCGTAATTAATCCGCAATTACAGATTCTTTAACTGATTCGCTGCTTTACGCTTAGACTCTTAAGTAGTAAATATTGTTCTCCAGTAACGTCATTTTTAAGTCACTTCGGTACTCGATCGATAAACGCACATATTGAATGACCTTATTTCAAATAACCGTCACTGTTCAAAGACGCCCGTACTCGACACTCTTAGAAGTTGATATACATTGGATATGTCACATGGTGTTTAGTTTAGTTTATTGTGATTTAAGTAACCCTAATATATGTTGAAATACAGAAATAAGCAATGAACTGTCTCATAAGTATTTTTTTATTTTCCTCAATAATCAATTTAATGATTAAATATGGTTTGAACATTAGTCAACATTGTTTTCACTGGGGTGTTAAGCTTCCCTCCGTTTAGTATAGGATAATATGAAATAAGGCACTGCATTCGACGGGCTTTAAAAGTAACGCCGGATGTATATATATTCGCAACGATTTTCACTTGTTCGGTATACTAATTGATACTGGTCATAAAGCGTACTCACATGGATATGGTCACGGGTAAAATAATGAAGATGTTTCATTTCAATACCTTAAACAAAATTGTACTACTTGTGAGGTATGGTGAAAATAACAGATTATATAAACAACCAAATGGCGAAATCGGATATTCAAATAAAACATTAAGAGCCTTTCTACAGGTCATAACTGTCACCGGTAACTTAAGTTGAGATAATATAATATTAAATTTGAGTCAATAAGATAGCAACAAGTTAAATAAGCTCGCATGAGCTTTTTGACCGATTATATCTGTGTTTATCTGAATTGTTATGACTAATTTCGAGCGAAGGAGAGGCGATGTTTACGTTTTAATAGACAAGACCAACGCTATGACAATACTATTATTCCATGCCTTTTAATTTGAAAAAGAGGATTCGCGGCAGTTTGAAACAATGTGAAAATCCTCATTTAAAGTCTTGTCTAAAGATAAGTGATTTAAAAAATTATTTTCCAGTATACGATCGTTAGATATATAAAGTAGTTTTTCCTTCAGTTCTACAACATTCAAACAGACACAACAGCGGCATTTCAACGCCTTGGTCATGACAAGTTGTCTCTTGAATTCAATTACTTCCAAAAAGGTGTTAACTACGAGATCGTCGCTGAAAGTAAGAAAACAAAACAAAGCTCTTGCCGGATTGAAAATCACATTTACATATTTTTATCAGTAATAAGCCATCATTTGTTGACAAAGAAATAACAAAGGCACACTTCACGCGTTCAAATTGCAAACACTTCTTACGATAAAAAATATACTAGTTTTAAGCCCCCAGAAGACACGTGTTACAATGAACTCATATCATTAAACCAATTTTCGGTTAAATTGCTTGACCCTGTAGATTTCATTAAAGTTATGTATATAATACTGTACACATCCATCAGGTATATACAGTAGTTCTAAAAACAAATAGTTAAAAGTAGGTCTTATTTTGATTTATTCAATAGTGCAAATTGTATTTTGTCCATGACTGATGTCTTGTGCTGCTGTGTTGCTTGTTGAGTAGAAGTTGATACAGAGGTGTAGTTTAGAACAACCTCATGGTAAAACAGTTGATTGCTGTGCTTAAAAATTATTTGCTTTCATATTCATTTGACATAAACACGCTAACCTCTATTTAAGGCATACTGTTTGACACTGGACCTGGATTAACCAACAAGATTGAAAATGGAGTTATCAAGTATAGTTACAATGTTACGGAAGATCTCAAAGGTTTGAATCTGGAGGATATTTTCCACAGGTCAGTTCGATAGGAACCTTAGGTGTCTGAAAGTTTTTAGTATTATCCCGAGTTTTGTTAATAACAAAACGTCTTAAAACAACGTGTTATAATTTATTTGTGATTTTTTTAGTTTATTTATGCGTTGATGATCATAATATGTGTATGTTTTTGTCTAAATAAATGTTCTGTTCCGTTCTGTTATGTTAACCTAAATACGATGTATGCCTAACAGGCCCGATATAACCCCTTCCCATACTCTCTATCAATTTTGTTTATTAAGAGACATGGAGTCCTTAAAGGAATCTTAATGTACACTAAATAACAAATTAATGTATGTTTTTTATATGTCCATTGGTTAGCTTTCATGAAATGTTTTTCCTACGGGTGATTTGGTCCAATATTAAACATTGCATTCATCATTCCTGCAAGAGAATTCTCCAATTACTGCTCAACCTTATGTTAAGCCAATATTTAAAAATAAATAAACAATAAGTGGACTAAAAAGGGAATCTTAAAATCATTAAGTAAAAAACAAGGTTTGGATCAGACGGGCTCAATATCTGACTTTGTACTGAATTAAAACTATATTGGCTGGTAAACCGCCATTTATAGCGAAAACAAATAATTGAGCGCAATGGAGCAAATGTAATACTATTCATAAATGATATATACAAGAATGAGCAAGGTAGTCCTATTCAGGAAGTGTAGGCTTAATGGTCATGACTTCCCCGAGGGGAAAAAATAAAACAAAACTGTGGCGGAAAAGATTCATTCTAAGTACAGATAACCAACGATATATATGTGCTCTTTTACTTAAAATCCGTTTGGTTTCACCAGTCCGCTTCGTACTTCTTGTTTTGTTTTTTAGATTTGCAAAACATATCCGAAATGCATTGTACCGAAGAAAATACATATTGTTTTATCAGTCCCTCTAGTAATTCTTGTGTTATTTTAAATTTGCAATACATGTCCGAAATGCATTGTACCGAAGAAAATACATATTGTTATATCAAAGACAACTTATCAATGTTTAGACACTAGAATTTCTATTACAAAATGAAAAATAACCACCGTATTAAAATATTTCGTAAATTATTTTAACAAGAAAAACATCGGGAAAATCTTATGTGCATACTTTCTATTGTCTTTGAGGGTATATACCAGATATGCTCAAAACAATAGAAGATGAATTATGTTTATATGTTTCAGAGTTATTCATGTGAACATTAGGAGTTCTTTGCATTCTGTTCGTGTCAGTTTTGTTGAAAACAGGATTACATGTTTCGCCATAGCAATCGATGTAGGTCTAAATCGCATATATATCTTTCGTCTAATTTATCAGGGTGCCAAACAATACGTCAAATTATAATATTCCTCTATTTAAAGACATTTCACACCGTATGACATTTTACCAAGCTTAAACAAATTGAGTAATACAGAAAAGTACTTTTTAAAAGGATTTCTACTTTTGTTAACAAAGAATAAACTTTTACTAAGAATTGATAATTACGTTTTTCCACATAATACATACATAATATTATATGAAATATTAAGATATGAACTTTGGCTTATTCAGTATAATTTGTCCCCGAACTATGATAAAATCATTGTGTATAGCAATAACTGAATATACAGCATTTGTATCAATTTTCATTTGTATAATGACTTTTGTTTGTATATAACATTTATAAAACTAGCTAACTAATAAAGTTAACTAAATTGGCCAATTGCAATAAAACCTATTTGATGACGTTATATAAACATTTGTTATGATGTTCTGAAAACAGACATTTGAATGCATTATGCAATACCCAAAAGCTACCCCTGGCTTACTTAAAGTAGTTGTTTGCGGTCTCTGATAGGTACAGGCAGATTATAAGACATTATATTTCACAAGCTAACGAAGTTTAAACTCTTGAAATGTAATACAAATCAAATAATATTTACCTTTTCAATTAATGCGAATTGGACCTGCCCAGTTCAGACAAGAAAACACCTAATGAAGATTTGAATCCCATGTATATGCCGCTTTGGGTGCATCGAATAATAAGACAAAAACGAAGCAAAACAATCCTACCGGCTAGTTCAACTTCTTGTAAAACTCTATCAAAACACAACCACTGAATAAGCTCCAGCGTACACGTTCGTTTGTAACAACTTTTATATAGGAGATGCTAAGATGTCCTTGGCTAGCTTGGGGTATTTTACTTCATGAAAACGCCGAGAGCGTGTCAGTCATTTGTGACTTGTTCGGCTAATTTATAAATAACACTATGACGGAAACTATCGAGAATTTTCCACGATCAAAAGAAGCTGCATAACCCAATTTTTCCGTAGGCGACGGAGTAGTTCCGATAAATAGTTGTCGAAATTGACATTTACTGACGCCTGAAGCTTAAACGGTGATCATTTGTTGGTTAGTTTTTGCTTTGAGTTGGACTAGCCATATGTTATAATAAAAGTGGTTATAACTTTGTTTGCACTAAAAGCGACATATGCACGTGAATCACATTAGTATTGAGTTTTATTTGAACAGGGAGCGAATACTGTAGGTGCAACAAAAGCTATTATATTCTTATTTTAATAATCCTCATATGTTAAAACATGGCTAGTATGATGCGGAAATATAGTCGACGGATTTATTTTGTTTTATTATTTCAATTTTTCAAGGTGTGATAAACTGCCAACTGTTCTTTGACGGCATATCTATTTTGTTTTCGATCGGATTAATATGTTTCCCATGTTGGGTAAGTTCGATAATAAATACATAAACCATGACAACAGAAGATAAGCATATGAAGGAACGGATTTTAAAATGTGTTTTGAACATTTTATATTTGTGAAGTTCTATCACATGTTTAATCATGCGCATCTTTGCTTCGTCTTAATACTATGCGGTCACACGTAGTCCGAAATTTCTGAATTACATATTACTTGTAGCTGTTTTGTTAAGTATTTTTCTGTATGTTATTTTGTCGTTTGTTTTGTTAATATGTTTGAAACCCGTGGTATTGGTGCTTCCAGGCAAAGCGTCAATATTATGACATTACCGAGCTGCCACACGTTTTCAGGTTTTGGCACGTTTTTAGTTGTGCAGGGGATGTTTTAATTTTACATGGAGCCTTCCATTTGAGTGCAATGAAAGACCACGTAAGTTTGATGATATTATTTCTTTATTTTATCAGCCAATGCACATCAATAACAACGTGTACTTTTATAACATAGTTACCATAATTGCATCCTTTGTTACTTGAAAATTTGTCGGAAGAATACACATGTAGAGTAAGACGTTTATATAACATATATGTTACAGTAAATAAATAATTTTATTGTTGTGGTTTTTCTCTGTTGTAGACAGAAAAAGTTGCACTACCAGCATACGACAACCTAGCATTTCATATTGGATTGGGGTGTTTACTCGGTTGGATCAGCATATTGCGTTTTTTAAAGATACATGTCAAGTTCTCTGTAAGTTGAAAGTCAAACATGACATTGTCCTTTGACACCAAAGTACTTAATTGATTTGGCAAAACTAAAACTGTTTATATCATATACATTCATATCGATATTTTAGGTGTGATTACTTTAAAATATGTTTGTTAATTTAAACGGAAATAAGACTAATTTAGATTCCAAATGTTTTATCATTACAGTTTATGTTAGGCTTGGTTTTTTACTTGCATATAGTAGTAATTCATTAGGAAACACATTTTATATTTCATTTTAAAAATTAGGTTTTTGGACATTTAAACGGATACTTTAAAAGGGCGGTAATTTAGTAAAAATAAAGTTGTTGTTTTGTGTGGTGTGTGTGATCGTTTTGTGGTATTTGTACGATCGTATCATTCGTTAAGTCATTTTGGCTCTTACGTTGTGGTTATACACAGATGTTACATGTTTGAATATAGAGCTTGTCTCTGTAAATTCTGCTGTATTATTGTACTTCTTATGTGCAACGATCTGATGCCAACAGAGTTGCACCAACTTTAATTAACAGTATACAATTAAACAGAGACAGATATTTCCTTAGTAAATGTGGATATCTTTTTTTATGTATTTTGTGCAATTGAATGAATACTAAATTAATTTGAGTATGTATTTATTTTCAGCTACTGTTCCACATTTTGCATAATTCGTTTTGGAGCGTTTTTGCATTTCTTGTTTGTGCAGCAGTGCTCTTTGTCGGATTTTTCACCTGTGCATACGTCTCACTCGGCGTATACCATGAAAAGGTTAGTAGTTGTAGAATAACTAATTTTCCAATTAATGTTTACATCTAGAAATATGTGCAACGCACAGTAGTTTCAAAATGTACACACAAACACGAACATGTACACATTTTAACATAAGTCATTATGTAATACAAGAGATTACCAGATAAGTTACTCATGAGGGTGTATTCTATATGTTTGAGTTCTTTTATTTTAAGATATATCATAATGGTATAGCATTTCGAAATATACTCTAGTCTTGTAACTGAGTAAACATGTGTTCCAATTCGTCATGTATTACATCTTAGTTTCATTAGCAAAAATGCAGTCTGTTATTAGTGTATTAAATCTATGATTGCATAGGGGTGAACATATCCCTTATTATATGTTTGGTATGCAATGAATGTCACCACATTTAGCCTATACATTATGTTTGCAGTTTGCAACTCAGGAATTATCAGCAGAGACTTTATTCTCACTGATAAACGGCGATGATGTCTTCAATACATTTGCTAATCTAAACGACAAACTTGCAGGTGATCCAGGAACAGTAAAACTATACAGAAACATAATTGTATACAGCTTTGTTATTTTGTTCTCAATCATCATGCTGAATTTGATCATTGCGTTGTTCAACAGTGCGTATGAAAATGTCATTCAGGTGAGAGTTAGTTTATCAAGGGCCTATTAATAAAGCAGGGGTCATATGCATGATGCCGTTTGGTGTAAAATGTCAACCCATGTCCATAACAATATACATGTATGTCTTATTTTGACTATTTTGTGATGACTTTCACAATAATGCAGTTTTATTATTTGTGTTTAAATATGGGTTAACGGTACGAGATATGTTTTAGAAAATACATGAATTTCTTGCGAAACTGCATTCACTTCAAATTGGAGAGACACTCCTCTTTTAACCAAATCAATAGAGATATTAACGAATAAACGAATAAACGAATATTCAAAACTGCAATCATTTTATAGGCTCTTGTTTTATTTGCTACATTTTGTTGAACTAGTCGATTGAATAGTTCAAAAAGCAGTAAACGCTATATCTCAAACAATGGTACATCGTTCAGAAATTTCATTTCAGAAAGAGAAGAAATTGAATGATGATACAAAACGTCCACTTTTTGATTACCTATACAATGAGGCTCCCATCGGTACAAGCACATCGTGTTTGAGTTGCGTTTGTTGTTCTGGCTGGCTAGCCAAACTATTCTTAGGTGGAGAAAATAGACGTTTGAAATGCTACGGGAATGTTTTTATACGAATATGGATTGACAAACCAAGACAAGATAAAACAATAAATGGTGAATAGAAGTGGACACAACAATTTAAGAAAAAGACGAGTACAAAGAAGAAAGATTCACAGAACAACCAAAGTGAGACATGGAAACCAGATGTTATTATCACAATCTCGGTAAAAAAAAAACATTCGAAGAATGTGATGCACAATTCTTCACCAAATCAAATCGTTATTAGCCTCAAACATTTACTCCGATGGCTTTAACTTAACCATATATATTTCTGCTAGTGCAAGTGCTTTATTGATAAGCGAGCAAATGTACGGTTTGCTCTTATAATTACTTCTCTACTGGTTAGCGACCCCTTTTCGGCCGGAAACGGAGGTTTTTCCTGTGTTACTTTTGACACAAGATAGCTATTGCAATAACATTTTACACACAGACAGGTTGGCTCTTCCTTAAAAAAAAAATTGTTATTTGTTTTGAAAAACAGCAAGTTATTTCGAATATTCTTACGTGCAAAGTACCCCTATAATTTCGCCAAAATAAGCACCCTACTGTACCAGTTATTCGCCCACCTCATAAATTCGCTGTTCTTACGATGTTTTTCATATATTTCATTCTTAACTATATCTTTAAACGTTTTAATATTATTTGATCAGTCAAGAAACCGTTTTAAACGAAAAAATATCAAGATTTATCATATGTTTACTACCATATATATGATTAAAATGCCACTTCACCTGTTTTTGGTAAGTCTTCTTTTTGCAGAACATTTAAAAAGCTACTGGGATTCCTTCATGATACATGATCTACATCATGTATGCTTACTTATAAACTTCCACTAGTTTTATTATAAATAGATAACCTTGAACTCAATGAGCTTACGACATTGAGGCCCGAACTGGGGTAATTTCTGAAAATATATTTCAATGAAAATATAATCGATTTTATTTATTTGTTTCCTCATTCATTCATTCATTCATTCATTCATTCATTCATTCATTCATTCATTCATTCATTCATTCATTCATTCATTCATTCATTCATTCATTCATCCAATCAATCAATCAATCAATCAATCAATCAATCAATCAATCAATCAATCAATCAATCAATCAATCAATCAATCAATCAATCAATCAATCAATCAATCAACCAACCAACCAACCGTTAATTAATTAATTAATTCATTCATTCATTCATTCATTCATTCAGTCATTCAGTCATTCAGTCATTCAGTCATTCAATCAATCAAACATCAAGGCATTCAAGCATGCATTCTATTAAACAATCTATGATAATTCCAATCAATTATCGTGAAATCATCAATCGATAGTTCACCAATTTTGTTAACCTTAAATCATCCATTTCACTAGAAACAAGTATAACTTAACAATGGTGATTTAACAATGAACAATTGAAAACAACACACATTTAAAACATTGTTTTAAAATTAACAATTAAAACAGTATATTGTGTTCCTCTACTCCTCCAGTACTTTTTGTCCCTCACATCTCTGGCATAACCAGTCAGATCCATCACTCAAAGTTTCCGACACCCTTACCATTTCTTCCAAGTTCAAACACCTGTCGTGGAACCACGTGTTACATATATCACAGCCATACCAAAATACACCATTCCTTTCATCGTGAATGGTTCCTCTCTGGTCGCACACACCACACTTTTACTGTTCAGCTATTATTTTTAAAATATCCTCATTGTCCGTTTTCTTTGTTTTTCTGTCTTGTTGTCTCTGCCTCTTTCTTTCTTTCTCTTCTCGTCTAATATGTTTTGCCTCTTCCTCCCGTTTCCTTTTTTCCACGGCGTTTCTTTTCCTTTCTTGAGATTTCATTTTTTTCTCCATTGCCTCTTTCTCTTTTTTCAGTTTTCTCTCGGCCATGTCCTGTTTTCTTTTCTCTTTCTCCTCCAGGAGGCGTTTCTGTTCAAGTTCCCTTTCCTTCAATATCGAACGATTCATACCAGTGTTAATAATTTGTGCGTACATAGAACAATGATATATTCTAATTGTTCTTATATCATTTAATATATTTCTTCTAAACACTTCTGTAATTTAGTACAGGAACAATATATATAGTGCATGCCGTCATAATTGTATATCACTTGTTAATCAAAAAGCGATGTTAAGTACAAAATAATTTTAACTGGAGCTCATTCAACATTTCCTCCCCTGTCAGTATGCGAGCTGACTTTACGGCCTTGCTTTTCCGCCGTTTCGCCTGCATCGGTGGCATTCTAGGGGGTACGAGGATGTGGCCTAACGATTCGGGTATAAGCCCCTGCGCTACTAGTGGATTTACCCTGAAGGCTCCACAGGTTGGGCACGTCTCCGCCGATGTCCCAGTTACACCTGGTAAATGAAGGGCTTATACACCACTCTGTCTTTGAAACAATGTTTTTAACAAAGACAACTATATTCAATGTGAGTCACGCCAAAATATACTATATATACGATCGGTAAAAGTATTAGACATTAGTTACCTTGGGCGAAAAATGGTTCTACTAATTGGTTGTCCATGATCAACAGGACTGGTCGTACGCTCCCACAGTTTGCCAAGAATATTTTTATAAACCATTGATGGAAAAGGTCTGTGTTAATGAAACCTGACTCACTGACACCGAACAACCAAGAGTCAGGAATCCCATCCTGATAGTGTCGATGTGGATGTGACCCCTTTAAAGGATAACATGATAAATTATAAACCAGTGAATAAGTCATCATATTTAAATATACATTTTGGTCGCGTATTATAGATACAAAATGACACATGATATAGTGTTGCATGAGGATTCATAACACTGTACATGTAACAACGTTCACAGACAATAAAGAAATTCGTACCGGAAATATATTCAAAGGAGGTAACATGCGACCACTTGCAGACACACATAGATGCGCGGTGATATGCTGATTCACCATTGTTTGTTGTCTGTAGGTATGCGCAGCAGTTGGACCTATGACTTTCTGTCGGGTAGTTTCTCGACCAGTCCAGCCCGCCTCGTCGCAGTTGAATATCTGAAACGATCTAGTTTATATGTACCCTCATAATTCATATTTATAATACGTCGAGACGGGGGTTTAAAATTCACATTTATTGCAAACACTAGCAGAAACATGACTAAAATGTGTATAACAGCATAATTAATTTTGTCACCTGCTCAGACTTATCGCGAAGATCGTAATCGTCCAACAGTTGCCCATAAAGATCGAAAAAGTCGTCAATAGTCTGTCGGGTTGACATCGACTTTCTCGCCTTGTCCAGAGTCTCTGCCCTCTTCTCCGTTATATCTGGATGTCGTGCAAACATCTGTCATAAGTACTTGTCCGATGGGCCATCCTTCATATCGAACAATGTAGCCTGGCCTTAAAAAAACATGCGTAATTTAATTCTAAAGTGTGCTTAAGAATACGTGTACGCAGGGAAAGCCACCGTTATACATGTGATGTTGATCAAATAAAGCATAATGCATAGTTAATAAAACTTTCGTCCACTGTTATGTACCTGAATCAACAATGATGTCCCGTATGTAACACCTAGTAATGTCTCGTGTATGCGGTAGGCACTGGTTAGCCATATAGATAATATACGTGACCAAAGCCCGCTCTTCGACATCAGTCAGCATTCTACTTTGACCGGTCTGCGTTCCTTTCTTCTTCTGACCAACGCCATATCTTAGTGTAGATCTTGGAACACCGTACTGTGCGGCTGCCGCCCTTTGACTTAATACATTTCGACGCACGGCCGAAATAGCCTGAGCAAGTGCTTCGTGACTGTAGTTTTTGTAAGGCATTCTAAAAATATGTTTAAATCAAACTTACATTTAGAAATTCAACCACTCCGCAAGTAAGCGATTATTCATCTTGGCTGCCGCTCGAATTAGTTTAAAGCCCATTAGAACACATACAAAGAGGGACAATTCATGTACGTACAAAATATAATAATAAATTCAATTTGAGTTGTCTCCCTTGGACGAAAAAATCGGCGATAACTTCCCCGTTTTTACCGTCTTCTTTATTGTCCCGTTTTTATGTTTCACCATTTTCTTGCAAATTGAACTTAAATACAGTAACTTATGGTATTTGATTAATTTATCAACGTTTTTTAACTTTATATTGACAATTCAATAATGTCGTCTGATAGCGCAATATGTAAGGAAAAGTTTAAAATCATAACAAGGCCTCATGCAAATGAGCGCGCGCCTGATGACGTCATCCCCCGCGTGCTATTTAAAAGGTCAGAAGTATAACAATGTTTATTTGGGTAGAATTCCACAAACTACTTATATTGGAACGCAGAAAACAGCTGATATCTGTCAAAAAAGGTGCTGCAATGAAACGACGGACTGGTTTGTTCAAAATATCTCGTTTTGACTGGTTTTTACTGGGTGGGCGAAAAAGTGGTACGGGCGAATAATAGGTCGCTAACCAGTATAGTTCCAGCGACTAATATATTCGATGTAATATTTATCAATGCCGGGATAAGTGTTGCGGTAAAGTGCACGATAGGGGTTAGCCCCAAGTGAGTTTATATAGTTTTCAATGGTTGCTCCATATAATTTGGCTGTTAAATAACGAAGTGTTTAATATTTTGCAACACAATAACAAGAACATGAGTAAATATTGAAAATGAAATTAGCTGCTTTGCAATTGTTTGCGGATTTGATTTGGTTATTGTAATTATTTAACAAAGGCTTGTGACGTCTTTGTTAAAGGCCGGGAAATATACAAGGTGATTCTTCTCAGTGAAAACCTTTCAAAGCGATTACATAATCATGCCTTTATTATTTGATATCGATGTTGTTACCGTGCACGTGTTTGTGCGAAAAAGTGTATTTTTGCGTGCATATGTATGTGTTTGTATTATGTTGACTTATGTTTATCTTATGTAAGTCAGTTTCAATAAATATATCAGACGAAATTTATCGTTACAACTAGTTTTTCTAAAAGAAATCATGATTATACTACTACTATGTACAATATGCAATTTATTGCTTAAGATTATACGTATGATTACGCTTTTGAAAAACACTATTACAAATTATTTTACCTTTTATGTTGTATGGATAACACAAATTAAGTAAACTATTCAACTCTCTTTTTACTTAAAAAAGTGTATTATATTTAGGCCAAATATTACACTTTAGTTTCTCTGGCACTTCTAAAAAAATGGGGAGGGAGCGCTCATTTATTTAAATGCCTATTTCTCTTGTTATCCTACTTTTAACTTAACACAATGATAGAAACAGTGTATTTACACCATTTACTGGACACATGGCTCCTCATTACAATAAAGTGCCTAACGTGCATTTAAAATTGTAAATTATTATTAAAATATTTGATTATGGTTAATATACAGCCTTAATGAATGTTTAGTTCAACCTCAACTATCGTTATTCAAAACTAATGCTTTTAGACTTTGACCAATATTGTTAGACCAATGGCACACAACATTTATGTTAAAAACTATTATGGTGTATTTAAACATTGACATAATTTACATGTATGCAAAAAAGAATAGAAACAAAAGATTACTGTCTTTATTACTGGTATGATCTTCCATGGACAAATAACCCCTTTTCAGATGAAGTCTGATCAACCATCTAAACATTGCGACAACATCCTTAACATGAAATTCGGTTTTATCATAGACTACGGTTTTTTACACCCCTATTTTTGCCTCTGTTTAACTAAAATAATAACAGTAACACAGGGAGTAAATCTAAGTAATAATGCAATGAAATCGAATAATAACTCAAACTTGTCTTTGGCATTATCACGTTGGCCCCACGCTGTATTTGAACGCTAAAAAGTCTGTTTTTCAACTCACGATGTTTTCTCTTTGATCTATATCATAGCGAGGCTTAATAAACAGTTGAATACTACGATTCAATGATCAGGACTTTTGAGGTTACACTGCACGAAAAACGATTGATATTGAGTGAAAAACAATTGCGAAAATAAAATGTTATCTGAAAACCAGGAGCGGGTAAAACACGAATGTGGTGGTGTCTGAGAAACTAAAGTGTAAATGTTTTAAGTATATACCCTTAAAAACCGATATGTAACCTTTTGGTTGGTCAAGTACTGTGTAAGATTCCTCTTCAAACCTGTTGGTAATCTTTTTGGTCATCAAAAGCTATATCTACACAAGTACTTTATAGCGAAATATTCAATCTTAAAATAGTTTGTCCCTCGGTCGTATTACTTCTTTTGTATCTCTTTACCTTTGTGTATGATGTTCCACAATATCCTTTCTTCGAGATCTTTCAGGTCTTCTGGGTTTTTGTTGTCTTACTAAATGGCTTTTAGCCATTTTTTGCCTGCTCAAACATGACATCCATAGGTAGCATATGCTTTCATCCGAAAAACAATTCGTACGGAGACACTCGGGTGGCTTCTTGGGGTGTGCAACTATATGCGTTCACAAAACATTTTGTGGTATTTGTACGATCGTATGATTCGTTATGTCATTTGGGCTCTTACGTTGTGCTTATACACAAATGTTAAATGTTTGAATTCAGAGCTAGTCTCTGTAAATTTTACTGTATTATTGTTCTTACTTGCAACGATCCGGTGCTAACAGAGTTGCACAAACTTTAGGTTAACAGTATACAATTAAACAGAGACTGATATTTCCTTGGTAAATGTGGATATCTTTTTGATGTATTTTGTGCAATTGAATGAATACTAAAATAACTCCAGTATGTATTTATTCTTAGCTACTGTTCAACACTTTGTATTATTCGTTATGGAACGTTTTTTTACTCCTTGTTTGTGCAGCAGTGCTCTTTGTCGGATTCTTTACCTGTGCATACGTCTCACTCGGCGTATACTATTAAAAGGTTAGTAGTTGTTGTATAACTAATTTTACAATTAATTTTTACATCTAGAAATATGTGCAACGTTCAGTAGTTTCAAAATGTACACACAAACACGAACATGTACACATTTTAACATAAGTCATTATGTAATACAAGAGATTACCAGATAAGTTACTCATGAGGGTGTATTCTATATGTTTGAGTTCTTTTTTTAAGATATATCATAATGGTATAGCATTTCGAAATATACTCCTGCTCTTGTATCTGAGTAAACATGTGTTCCAATTCGTCATGTATTACATCTTAGTTTCATTAGCAAAAATGCCGTCTGTTATTAGTGTATTAAATCTATGATTGCATAGGGGTGAACATATCCCTTATGATATGTTTGGTATGTAATGTATGTAACCCGATTTAGCCTTTACATTATGCAACTCAGGAAATATCTGCAATGACTTTATTCTCACTGATAAACGGCGATGATGTCTTCAATACATTTGCTAATCTAAACGACAAACTTGCAGGTGATCCAGGAACAGTAAAACTATACAGAAACATATTTGTATACAGCTTTGTTATTTTGTTCTCAATCATCATGCTGAATTTGATCATTGCGTTGTTCAACAGTGCGTATGAATATGTCATGCAGGTGAGATTTTGTTTAACACGGGCCTATTAATAAAGCAGGGGTCATATTCATGACGCCGTTTGGTGTCAAATGTCAATCCATGTCCAGAATAATATACATGCATGTCTTATTTTTACTATTTTGTGATGACTTTCACTATATTGCAGTATTAGTATTTGTTTTTAAATATGGGTTAACGGTACGAGATATGTTTTAGAAAATACATGAATTTCTTGCGAAACTGCATTCACTTCAAATTGGAGAGACACTCCTCTTTTAACCAAATCAATAGAGATCGTTTATTAACGAATTATCAAAATTGCAATTATTTTATCAACTCTTGTTTTATTTGCTACAATTCGTTGAACATGTTGTTCGAATAGAAACACTATAACTAAAACACTGGTAAATTGCTCAGAAATTTCATTTTAGAAAGAAAAGAATGACTTCGATGTGGATGCATCGATTGCTGCTAGAAAAGTTCCACTTTTTGAATACCTTAACTTTGGCGCTCTTACGAGTTCAGACAAATCGAGGTCATGCTGCGTTTGCTGTCATGGCTGGCTAGCAACACTATTCTTAGGTGGAGAAAAAAGACGTTTGAAATTCTACGGGGCAGCCTTTATACGAATATGTATTAAAGACAATGAATAAAATTATAAATAGATGTAAACGGAACTATTTAAGAAAGCGACAAGGAATACAAAGAAGAAGATTACACGGAACAATCAAAGTCGGGCTTGAAAACATTCTTTATTATCAAGTCCTCATCATATCTGGATAAAATGAGCCTCAAACATTAACTTCGCTGGCTTTAAATTTACCATAAATAGTTCTGCTATTGCATGTGCTTTGTTGATAATCGAGCGACTATACTGCTTTGCTTTTATAGTTACACCTCCTTAGTTATGGCGATTAATATATTCGATGTAATATTTATCAAAACATGTCGGGATAAGGTAGTCGGTAAAGAGCCCCTAGTTAGTTCATATATTTCTAATTGTTTTTAACTCATAATTAAGCCGATTTAGTAACGAAGTGTTTAATGTTTTGCAGAATGATGTTAAGTACTTGAGTAAATAGAGTATATGGAACTAAGATGTTTTGCAATCTTTACGTAGTTGATTTGTTTGGAACAAATGCTTGTGAAGGCCACAGAATAGACAAAGTGATTGTACTTAATGTATCATCTTCTCAGTGAATACAGTTCAAAGCGATAACATAATCATGCCTTTATTATTTGATATTGATGTATACGTGTTTGTGCGAATAAGTGTATTTGTGCGTACATACATATGTATTTGTTTACGTTGATTTATATGTGTCTTATGTAAGTCAGTTTTAAATGAATATTACAGACGACTGTTATCTTTACAACTAGTTTTTCTTTCTAAATGAAATCGGTTGTATACTACTACTGTATACAGTTTACAATTAAATGCTATAAGACTTTTTAAGACTATACATACGATTACGCTTATGAAGATAACTATTGCAAATTATTTTAACATCATGTTGCATAGATAATACGAATTATGTTTGAAATATTCAACTCTCTTTCTACTTAAAAAGATGTATTATATATTATTTTTATACGTTTCAGTAACATTCTTAATATTGAAAGGGTTTAATGCCA
Source organism: Mya arenaria (assembly GCF_026914265.1). Lineage (NCBI taxonomy): Eukaryota > Metazoa > Mollusca > Bivalvia > Myida > Myidae > Mya > Mya arenaria. The sequence goes on from NC_069129.1 coordinate 5,407,667, forward strand.
GCGTATTATCATCAGCTTTTTAATCTACAGAATATATCATTAACACAACTGAAACGTATGCACGAAACAGACACTCAAAGTTACCTTGTGGAATTAATAAAGATTCCATTTATCATATACAGGAGCACTGACAAAGGGGCAATGGAATCAGTTAACAATTAAGACTAGCATATGATTCATTGGAAAACCTGAAACAAAACATTACGATGCAAAAAATAACTAGAAATCATTGTTTTCTGGTAGATTTGGGCGCGAAATACAATTACAGTCATTAACATATTCAATGCAATACATGAAATGAATTACGTGTTAGTGTTGACAAAAGTATTAACAACGTTGAATAAAAGTTTTAAACATAAGTCTATGTTCTGTCATCAGTACTGTGCAAGCGGGACTAGAGTATCGCAACTCCAACCGAACATAGTTTGTCTTTTAGATTGTGTTTTCAGTAAAGAACCAAAAAATGTCATTAAAGGCACATTATATTCTTCCAACTACGCGTGTTTTGCATCAAAAGTGTTTCCACCGCGGGAGAGATTGCGCCATCGTAGTAAATCGCGGGGATATATTCGCGCGTTATCACCGGGTCCATCTGCTGCTACCGCGTACGACTTCCGAAAACAAGCGGCTTACTGCGATATGCAGGTATTTTTACAGTTACCGTAAGTACAAATAAAATATTTTAAATTGTTCCATGCTCGCAAAATGTCTTCCACCCGGTTGTGAGTGTAAACTATTTTTATTGTTTGTTTAAATGTGATTTGTTATGTGTTCAAATCATTAAGTTCTTAACGAATATTACACTTATGGTTAAAGTGTGGCATAAAGACAAACTGAAATTAACTTGACTGCGAATTGAAGGATTTAGTGCTTCCAAAATAATAGGTGTTTTGCAAAAAGGGGTGTTGGTATTAGTAGGCAGAGTAAATATACAAACAATACACAAAGCATAGTAAAACGACGGACAAATGTGTGCAGTTTTAATCGTTACATTATTTATTCAGAATCACACAAATTTAACGGTTGCATTCGAAATTTAGATAAGTGCAATTAAGATGACAATAGCGTATGAAAACGTTCCCAATTGCAATCATATTTTTTAAAGGCTTTCAGTCCCGTTTCTTTCATAAATACCGAACGTGTACCTTTTGCAATTAATTGTAGATCATACATTAGATTGACTCGACTTATTTGGTAGGTCCTATTCCAGTACAACCATGGTGCTGCAATCTAATTTAGATAAATTATTGTATGTCATAATCTTGAACGACGGCTAACTTTGCCAATGCTTATCAGCATCACAATTTGTTAATATTGTTTAGGGTAGGTAATTATGTAGAGATTAATATATGGCCAATGAATGATAACAGCCCCGGCATGTGGATAATGGCCCGGGCGGCCATATATTGAACTGTTGAATAATACACATGTTTTGACTTAAGTTGTCAGAAGTCTGTCGATGTGCCGATATCTAGACGAGATGGTTTTATCTTGCTGATAAATGTTCTTTGTATACTTTTCGTGTTTATCAACATGGTAACAACTACTTTCATTTTAGCTGAATTTCAAACTGATACATGAGTAAGAAAACGTTAGGTGTCAATAACTTATTGACCGATCGATATAGTTAATTTCAGATTTAATAAGTTAATGAAGTGTATAGTTGAATGGACATTTTATCCATATTCCGAACTATGAATCTTCTGAGATTCTTACACTATCAGACTGTTGAACTGTTGAATCCAGGTACTCTAGACTGCAACTTCTACCCCTTTTCGTTGTGACACTATATAATTGTATAAACATCTTAAGTGCGCTTTATTCACATAATTGATTTACTCATACCGGAAGACAGAGTCAGAGGTATGTTTTTTTTAGTTTTAAGTTTGCATTTACACTGATGTACATTTACCTGTTTAAAAAGTACAGTATTGAGTAAACAGAACCAGGTACATTGCCATTGTTCAGTACTGTTTAGTATTTTGCCCAAGAACATTGTTTCAACTCGAGGCAAGGGCATAATTTCTCGAAACTTAATAAGCGCAACAACATACTTCATTTCTTAAAATAAAAAAGAAGGGAAATAAACAAAAACACATTCGAATAAATAAATTTAACACAAATTAAGTGAATTAAGATATTTCCAGAAACTGTGTCCACAGCTTTTAAGAAATGAAATAAATCGTTGATATCAATGCTGTTCTCGAAACTATTCGATAGGTTTCTTGGTAAAACTTATTATACAATGGGACTGGATAAGCAAATTGCAATAACATACATGTAGCACACATTTATTTCACAGGAAGTGAAGATGAAAGAGCATTTTTCAACACAGGAGCATGTGAAATAATAAAATTATAAAAAAAACAGTGGATGATTAGAATAAAAGCCCACATGTACATGTACGTACATTCAGAATCACTTAATGCACTCAGTCATTTTGGAGACAGTACCAGTTATGCATGCATTCTGTATGGTTCCTAATTTCTCAAATTAATGTTGATAGGCCAATTGAAAGTGCAGCCATTAAACAGTGACCTTCATAATTTTTTGCAGGTTCAATGTTCGACCTGGGCTTTGTCTAATGGGGTCTCAATCATGTTCAGCTTCATCATGTGTTGGTTTTTTACAGGAATCACTTCATACGATTGGATTGAGGGTATCGCTTGCTCATTTTCCTTGGATGCTGCTACAAGGTCCTGATTATCATCATCATCAAATTCCTCCATGCTAGTTCAGCTGGTTCAGGTTCTGGATTTGTCACTGATTCTTTTCCCTTAGACATGTGAAGAATATAAGACATGTTGTGCTACTTTTCTATATTGTTTGTATGATGATAATTTAATGACATCCGACTCTTGTGTCCAGTCAGCTGTGCCACCTCAATGGGGAAAGAACCAACATCCAGTAAATTTGCGATGTACGTTTTTCTTGCCGAGTGATTAACATGCCTATCCTGAAATCCTGTCTGTGCACTCATGGTTTTTGGCCAGTTGTCTCAAACTATTTTTCCCAGGTGTTGGTTGATGAACCAAAGATCATTCGATGCTGTTCATTTTCCGAAATTTTGAAGGGCCACATAAAAAATTGACTCTGGGGTGGACATCTGAGTTGTCTCCTTTCCTTGTATTGCTGATACAACCTTACAGGACAGTTTGGGTCTTCTGAAAATTATTTTAAAACACACATTTTGTGTTCATTAGAGTTTAGAATAACATTTCTTAACTTTTTGTATATCCAACCTGTTGTTTTGAAGAACAAGTACTCAATCACATATTAAAACATATACAAATATAAACATTTTCATTCTTATTTTAATGCTACACTCTCAAAGATATACCGTTTTGACAACTTTTTTTCTTTTTTTTTTTGTCTTAGAAAGAGCAGTTTTTGGCATAAATATCTGCAAACCAATGATGTAAGATTGCTGACAAAAGCTAGGATCGCAGGTCTTCATATTTCCGTTCGAAAAGGTTATGTTTTATGGCTTTAAACGGTTTAAGAAAAATTCATAAAACATCAATTTTTGAACTTATATATAAAAAATCTGCGATATATTTTTGTCAGCAGTCTAATATATCTTATTTCCATGCATTTGGACCATAAATTGGCTCGTTCCAATACGAAAAATAAAAAAAAGTTGTAAAAACGTTCAGTCTGTAATTCACTGCAATAAATGAACATCAGTTGTTAACAAGAGAACAACCTTTTTACAACAATGCCAGTTTTACTTTTATAATTGGTTACATGGCTGTTCAAAGAGCTTAGGTACATGTGGTCGCCTTCAACTCCGTTTCTTGTTTTTGTCGCTCTCTCCGTAAAGGCCAAGTAACTCACACCATCAGAGGTCTGGCTTAAGTCCCCCACAACATGGTCAGGTGCTCCTGTCTTCCTCGCAATCCAAGGTGCATGGTGTTGTTAAGCCACATGGTATTTGTGAGGGAAATCGGAGAGGCTGTAATTTAGTTGCAATTTATACCATTTGAAACAATTACACATTTAAAATGTGTTTGATTACTTGGTTGTATAATGTACTCTACTGTTTAAAAATATACTGTGATGTGGACACACTCTAAATGCATCTAGATTTTGTTTTACCTTTCTAGTAATAAAAGTTTATAAAATGTATATTAAGTTAAAGAAATATAAAATAACAGACATGATTTCCATGATTGCGCCATTCATTAACCATTATTCATTATTACCGCTCCAATCATATTGTAAAGGGCGGCTTTTCTGAAAAATATCATTCTCGTTATATTTTAGTAGTCTTCCTTGTCTTTGTTGATTAGTTATATGTAAACGACCAATGACTTGTCAAATTTACTAGCTCCAAGAAGTTCCTTTTCGTAGAGCTTTTGAATCTCATAGTAAGTGAGGGATCGGCTCTCTGTTTTTTGTTGCCAAGTCCCTTTCTTTCAAGTCTACACATTTCGCTTTCAGCGTGTCCCGTGTGAATTTGAACTTTTTCCGCCCATGAACTCGCCTTTGTTCTCTACAGAACGAGTTGAACGAGACGTGAATAAAATAATCAAAGTCTTTGCATAAAATTATAAGACATTATTAAAATGATAACTATTAAGGTATTCATATATTATCTTTAGTTGTTTTAAAATATATAACAAACAGAAAAATGCCTACCATTCTCGGACAGGTGTCTCTTTACACTTGACAAGATGCCACGCAGGGTAGATGGCTCGAAGTTGGTTGCAGCACGGCCGTTCGCATCTTCCGAAAGCTTGGTATTCTTCACACTGAGCAGGAAAATGGACAGTAGAGTGTGAAGCTTCTTTGATAGAATGTCTTTGATCCGGCAAGTCTAATCGCCTTCAATCAGCCAGTCGTTCATTTTTCTGTGTATATGTGAACATGTTGTGTGTGTACCTGTTGTTCATGTACCTGTTTTACCATGTTACCTGTGTGTGTACTTGTTGTTTGTGTACCTGTTGTATGGGTATCTGTCGTATATGTACCTGTTATTCAAAAGATGAATTATTTAGATATTGACCAACGAATAAGGGTTAAAATTGTCAGATACTTTTGGTGATTGTTTTTCTTCTTTTCTGATTGTCATTTTGGTTTCGTTGTTGTATGACATAAAACAACCAAAATAAATTTTCAGGTACATTGCGTACGAGTCGTCTATCTTGTTTGTTGGTTTTCAAGTTGATTCTTGACTATGTTATTGGTCGTAGATAGTTTCGAACATTTGTCAGCTAGCGTGATTTCGTTATTGTGTCAGAGTAGTTGGTTTCAAGCTGATCCTTATCTCTATATTATGTCATGGATGATAATTTTTGGTTCCCTAAAGTTGAGTATAACCAATGTGATGTCGTGCATATTGAAGTGTATTTGTCTTTAAGCTGATCGTTAGCTCTGTGTGCTGTCGTGGTATTTCATGTCATGTGTGGGTCATGTTTGTTTATCTTCAATCTTGATTATAAACACCATGTTTAATCTTTGATGCTTTAGTGTAGCTTTAGCCAAGTTATGTCTTGTATATGCGTATTGCCATGGGTATTAAAATGTAGTTAACGTTGGATGGTGCTTCCATTCAAACTTCCATTAAAACAAATGATATGCAACACATGTAGCCGATTCATAAAACTGAAGCACTTGCTGTTTGGAAAATAAAATCATATCTTATATTTTATGTACCCCCAGAACACTAGTGTTCCCATCAACACGTAGTTCACTGATCGTTTCAAGCCGCTTCATATTCAATCTTTCATTATAAAGCTCTTTTTATGCGTGTATGGTCTGTTTGTGGTATTTCTACGTTTAAATATCTCGTATACAGTCGTTTGGACTATTACCTTTTGTATTTGAACAAGAGTTAAATTTCAACAAGAGTTAAATTTGTTTATAAAATAGTTTCTTACTGGGCTTGTTCCTGTAGGTCTATTGTATTATATGCACGATGTATTTTAATAGTAATGGAATAAAGCAACAAATTGTGTCCTAAAGAAAAAACACAATGGCCATGCATCATTTTCCCTTCAAGTTACGCGCATGTTGCGGGGATTTTGCTTGTATTCAATATGAGGCCTTTTTGTTATCATCATCCTGTGCGTGAGGAAAGGTTCTTTTTTCCAATATTTCGGTCAATGATAGTATTATCAGGAGGACATTTTTATCTTGAGTAAAGCGGAACTAACAACTTAAATATTCGAACCATACTATATTAGGGAGAATATTCGTCTTAAAAATGGGTATTATATCGATTGAATGTAAGGTGCAATGTAGTTGGTAATACAGATACATTTAAGTTATCTTTTAAACCCTTCAGCTTCGTACAGCTGTAAGTCCAATTAGCACATATTGCGTACCAGTGTCGCTAGTATTTTAACGACAAATCGGTGTATAACCTAATCAATAATATATCGCCAAACACATGCATATTCTACATTTTAATCAGGAAACTAAACATAGAAGTACTTTCTGTCTGCCCATAAAAAAGATCGACCATTACGGCTTTAAAGACAAGTCCATAGAATGCTTTGTCCAAAACTGAAAGGTATTTTAGACATTCACAAAAATTGTTACATTTTGCGTACGTAATAGGTATACATTAGTTAAAATTAATAATCTGCATATCTTAAAAAGAATGTATAACATCTCTTTACCAAATACTGTCTGTTTTATCGTTGTTTATTTCTTCAAATAATAGTGTATTTAAGGTATTTAAGCACGGTTTGTAAAGTCACATGTCCTCAGACTTTTTTATCAGTCAACTTTGTAGATTCACTTCAGTTTTTACGATGTTAGACACGTACTAAACAATGTTTGTACTGAAGGGGGTAAACTTAATTATTTACACTGATGGTGGCATTCTTCCGATGACTGTATATCCTTAAAATTGCTTTATATTCCAATAAGTGCAACATCTTAGAACAACATCTGTTTGCTCGAGACTTGAATTTAAATTGCAGTGAAATAAGTGATGTTACTATCGCTGGCCATGTTTTAACAATCAGAATCGGTTAGTTGAAACTTGTGCCTTATTTATCAAAGCCAATCATACGTAATAGAAAATAGTTAACTTACAAAAACGAACAAAAAGTCATCGATCATCAATTTTTTTCCATCGATTACAAATTTAATCACTTTGGTGGTATGTGTGTTCTGAAAAAGCTCTACTTAGATAATACTATGGAAATACTCGACCATGCCAAGAAGTCACAAAATACGAGAATCCCGAATAAAGCCACCACGATATCAAAGCCAAAATACAGGAGTCAAACAAAGCAAACACAGAGGGACCGCACATGCATCTTTTATGAATAAATGCTGTGTTACCGCCTTTGGAACTTGGAACACCCGGCGAGGCCAAAGCTCACTTGGGCGGTTGGGGGGAGGAGGGCGGGGAGGTATTTAATTTGTTGTCGAGTATTCAATCACACGCTTGTTTCGACGGTGAGATAAAAAGTAACTAATTCTTTTTGGAATTAAATACATTGTTTACAATTATCATTGATCACAACACAGAAAGTGATTTAAAATTGAATCACATCTGATAAATGTTCCCATAGTGATACTAATCAAGAGGTACATACATATTGATTATACCTGCTTATATTTAGGCGTTTGTTTTTTACAATTTACTAATAATTGTATAATGATAATTATGGGTCAGTTTTCTTATGTTTTTATAATGTCACACTCTCATATTCAAAGCCTATGCAGTTGTCACGAACCTGCATCTATCACTAAACAATTTGTGCATTATATTTATAACAAGTTCATACAAGCTCATATCTTATCGTTTTTCAATTTAGGCCGCTCACTCAGAGCAAACATTTAAACAGTTTGGTCTTATCTCAAGTACTTGCATTCTTGGGGCGCTTGCATTAATGTCTTATCATTTAACTAAAATTTCGATTCAGGAAAGACTATTTTTAAACGTCCAGTTTAGAATAAAAAGTGATGCATACATACAATGGCTGAAATATCACCACCTATACAGGTAAGACATTTTGCACTTTTTAGTTCTTTTCAAAATTTGTTTTTTTGAAGATTTATGCAAAGTAAAAAAGAGATTTATATTCAGGAAAATATATCTTTGGTTAAAGTAACAACATTATATCCTCCATGTCGAAACAAACTCGGATTGCATTCTTTGAAACAATGTTGCTTGCTTAATTGAAAAAATTCCTTATTTCGATGCAAAATTCTTCCTTCGTAGGAAAATTCGAAAATAAATGTATACATACCCTGAATAATTGTTTTTTTATCGAATCTTTATTTGGCAAAATTGTGCCTCGAACAAATGTCATAAGTGAATGAATTATTGGCGATTACCTCGAGCAACGCGTAATTCGTGAACCTCGTGAAAAGAGCTAACATAAACCTTGATTAATTGATATCAGATCATGTCTGACATTTGTAACATCAGTCATTTTCTTTTCTTTAATAGTGCAACAATTTACCTAGTAGCCGGAACTACGGATCTATTTCATTATCATACTGTGGCCTTGTTCATGCACCTTGTATCAATACGGTGTGTTGTACTTGGCAATATAACTATATGTTTGAACTGTTCATTGAATAACGAAATAACCAGACGTCCTTCAACACGCTTTGTTCCAAGTTCATATGGAAATACATTAATTAAGTTTACATTCCTTCTGCTTAAGCCTGCTAAACTATGCATAATTATATACGTTCTATTATAAGAAAAATAAACTATACGAAAGATAATTGATTGTTATGCCTGATGTTTGTTTCTGTGATTGTCGTGTTTTTACGTTGTGTCTTTAATTCATTTTAATTAAGGCTCTTACTTTGTGTCTCTTTACAAGTTGGTTTTTATTTCGGCTACTGGGCTTGTCACTGTAGTCTTTATTATGGTAGTGATGCATGTGAATAGCAACTGTTTTGAGCTACAAACCAGACTGCTATGTTCATACAGTGGGACCATTTTGTTCAAGGTAAATACAAAAAAGCATACGAATATCAGATAACACAGACAAGAGAATCGAGATAAAAATAATTGTATGCAGAGTTCTATTTTAAAAATTTAAATGAGTTTGGCCTGCCTTATAAATTACATGTAACTGCATATGCACTATGCTTCCATACAATAGGTTAAAGTTTGTTCTTTCATTTTTTTTTCTTTTTGAGTATAATTTTGTTGTTTTTTTAATCGTTGACTTTTGATAACATTTACATAATATTTTATGATTGTGAAACCAGAATTGGACAAATAATATAATCATTTTATACAGAGTTACTCCGGTAAAAAAAACTAATCTAAAATTGGCATGCCAATCGCATTTCAAAACAAAGAAACCTTGCAGAATCGTGTATGGGTTCAGTGTTCATTATTTGCTATATTTTCTCTTTTTAACAATTGCAAAATAAAAATAACAAAAAATAGTAGTTTAATAATATGACAAAAGCGAATAAAATGCAATATATTACAGGGTTTATAATCAAGACAACGCGGGAAAAGTTTTACCATTTTAAACAATTGTGTGAAAGAAACTTCCCTAGAGGATATCGTTTGTCAAATTGCATTTCAAAAAAGTAAACTTATTACGAAATGATATCACACAACAAGCAAATATTAACCGGCATGGACATACTATAATTCCAGCCTTTGGTATTGTTTTGATATTGTGAATACTAAGATAGACCATGATGCCACTATCAGCTGCATATGATCTTCTCTAATGACTTAAAAGTCAGATAAAGCAAATCTTACACACTTTTTATGAATAATTCAACAACTAAAGTCCAGGTTTGGTTTATAGTATGTACCGATAATTTAAATAAATTTCCCCAAGTTTATAAGCGTTTTATTCACTTCGTGGAACTCGTATACAAGTTTCACTTCAGAAAGATAAACATGTTGATTGGGTTAAAATCAATTTGTACGGTATCGTACAGTACGTGAGATCTAGCTGTTTGAACGCAACATTGGCACAGTCAGAATTGAAATATTGCGACTTGTTCAATCGACACGGTTATATTGTTGGCGAACACTATGCAGATGGTCAGAATTTTGTACTAGTGGGATTTTTTTCAAGCACTGCAGTTACATATGCATCAAGCGCATGGTTCGAGTATTTACAGTTTCACCAATTGATAATTGACAGGTGAAAAGAGGACAATAATTGGTATTCTGAATGAACGTTACCTCTGCTTTTTGTTTGTTTTATTGACAAATTTCTATAGTATACCTATATTCACAACTGGTTCGAAGTTTTATAAGTATACGAAGTAATTTTTTATTTCTATGTTTTATTTTGCGCGTATTAATTGTTGGCGCAAGTGTAAGAGTAGGTGGCCATTATACAGCAGCCAAAATGATCATTAAGAGAAACAGCAACAGGTCGCGATAAAGTCTTGACCAGTTTCCTGCCGAATCAGAGTCGGAATCTTGCTAGAAGTTTCAACTATAAATGAGCTAGTGGTATGTTGTTTTACAAAGAGATATTGAAATAAAGTTGAAGGTGCTAAACATTATATAAGAGACGCCGCGAAGAGTTCATGATCAATAGGTGGCTATAACAGCTTCTTCAGACGACATGCAACCGAAGACGAGTACTTATCGTCGAAAAGTTTGGAAAGGCTTTTGAAAAATGACACTGTAAGTATCAATGAAAATGATTCGGAGGTACCCGTTAATGGGGATCTCGAGTTTTTGTGTGAAAAAAATAATCACAAGCAAAATTTAAACAGGGTTACAAGCTTAAATTTAAATCAAAATATGATAGAAAAGTAATAAACAATTTTTAAGAAAAACAAAAGTTAAAATATTGAAATCCCAGATATTTTTTCAGGCATTTTCAGTACATAATTCCTTATTCTCAAAAAATATTCACAAATGAGACCGGTCATTTATTTGAAACATCAAAGAGCATCTTCTCAGAAAAGAAGTTCTAAATGGAAACATTGTCAAAGGTTTGAAATTTAGAAAGTTGCAAGCTATATAGACGATTGAGTAGTAGCGAACAAATAAAACATTATTCTTGTACATAGCAAAGCAAAGATTCTCAGTCTTCGTAACCACCAGGTGTCAATGTTAGAAAGTAAAAATCTCAATTTGTGCCCGTTTACATAGGCTGCATCTTTGATCTAGCAAACAAAAGTGTTAACCCAACAGTAGTAAGACCAACAAATCTGAAGTCAGCAGTATCAAATTATATCTGACAATCGTCAGAACAGTACAGTTGTGTAATATGACCAGGTATATATAAAAAGCAAAATCTAGCTAAAATCAAGAGGGTCAAGCAATTTTCAAAACATGAAATGCCACTTTAGTGTTGATGGATACCCAAGCCTTTGCAATGCATCCCCTCTCAATTGGCTGAAGCACCTACAACTTTCCTTATGCATAATGCTATTAATTGCACCGCAGTGGAAGAGAAAGCATTGGTACACGCATCTGTTGATAGCTTGCCCGAAAAAACTACCATGCATCCAGGATATGCTTTTGCAATGCATGGACAAATAATATCCACCACCAGAGAGCTTCATCTGACTTCGCGGTTTTTAACGACAAATAATGTTTGTTTCCTGATCTACATATTATTTTATTATATTGCCACGACCCAAAACTTTTTTATTGCCTTGAGAAAAATCATGATTCTTAAAGCGCTATGTATCGGCTCCTATTTAACAAAAGTCTCGATATTACCTTTGTTTAAGGACAAAAACGGATAAACATTTATTTGCTCGTTATTCATATTGAACAAGCTGAAAACAACAACACTATTTTTGTCATATTAACCAGAAATCTATAACTCAAATATCATACATATGGTATAAATAATTTTGATAATTAGTTGTTTCTAATCGTAGGCATACATGAATTAGGTTATACATTTAGGTCAGGGTTGGTATTTAAATACCTAAAGCTTCATCGATAATTGACAATTCTTTTCGAAACTGACTAAGCCTGATCAATGGATTTTGTAATTCATGTTCTGGTAGTATGACTGGAATAATCCACATGTGCATGCATTTGTCTTAAGAAACGAACTAATAATTAACTCCAACAATAATACTTAAATTTTTCCATCAAACTAAAACGAATTCTGCACTATATATTTAACGAAATTATGATGCTACATTATCATTATATACTGTATTCTTAGATAAACTTGCATTGAACACGCAAAGGAGACGCTGGCCTGCATGTGACAGTACACTTTTTTATTCCGATAGCCAAATAGTGTCTGAGGAGCTAATGGATGTCTAAAGCAATCTTTGTAGATGCGTGTACTTTTGAGATTCAGTTTTTCGACACTTTTTTCAATCTTTTCTTTACGACTGTGATGCCTAAATAAGTTATTCATTTGGTTAGGGTAGGATTCATTAATGTCTGAGTGGAATGTGTGATTTCTTCAGATAAAAACACGTGCATATTGAACTATTGCCTTTTATTAAAATGTATTTAAGCAACATGCTTGTTAGGAGCTACCAATTTATTTACAATTAATGTACAACACTAAATGACAAACAACAGTGAGCAAAGTACAGATATTTCATCACTGCACATTGTGCTATTTTTATTTATTATCGAATCATACGTTATATTATCATTATAAATTGAATGCTTAGACAAGTTGTATTAGTGACATGGAACTTTCATTCTAATAGCTCTGAAGTGTTTGAAGAATTAATGACCATCTTAAGCATTTACTTTAAAGTGGAATTAAAAAGATAACCGCCTGATGGTCATAGTGCCTTTTAAAAAGCCGAGCAATAGTATATGTTGAATTCGAACCTAATGACCATCTCTAGAGATTTTTGGCTTCGTTAGCCGTTGGGTGTTTCTTGGGTGGAGACGTTGTCTCCTTTGCTGTCGTCTTCGTCGTCGGAACAGGAACCGTTGAATTCGCTCAGCATGTCGTAGCCGGTCGTGGACTCGGATGTGTGTGCGAATTTGCTGAAATCAGTCAATGACACTGTCGATGCCCGGAACACTGCGAGGAGGGCGAGGGATTGTCATCTAGTTTTCTTCGTCCTCAGTGCTGATGGTATATTTAGCATGACGAAACAGTTCTTTACTATATTATCCGTTACGCATTTCAATGGCCATTCGGAAGGCGCATGACATCAATCAATGTTAGGATGAAATCTTTGTCCTTATCAATTGCGCGGAATGCTTCAGTACAACCCTGTTCCGGTAATGTACTTTCAGTTGTTCATTTCACCTTGGTCCATCGGCGCTATCTTGCTGGTGGCGTTCGATAGCAGGAACACTAACTCCGTTTTAAAAAGGTTTCGGGTTTATGCTATGACTGGTCTATACGAGAGCTATCGGTCTATTGGAGCATCTTCCTGTCGATTCTCGTCGACAATTCTGTATACAACTTGGCACAACATGCCCATTTTGGTCCTTTGAATGGAAGGGGAAGTGGGTTGATATTTTAAAGCATCTTGGTGTCTGTCCCTTGCCAATTACAAGTATTGGCATTTTAGAGGTGCCACTCATGTTTACTCAAACATGTGCTGTCACCGCTTCTTCCTCTTCAGTCCTATTTTGCGGTCAAGCTCTTGAACTCGAAGGTCTTGTCTTACAGCATCCTGAAGCTGTTACGTTAACGTTGTATTTGTCGTTGGGTTGGTAGTTTTGTAGCATTGGTTTTACCTGAAGATTCCACCTTACCCAAAGACTATTCCAAAATGCGTATTTTTCACAATTTCAGGGGTTAGTTCAACGTTAGGGTGGATATTTGTAACAGCAATATGTGCCAACGTTTCTGTCAAGGGTGAAACAAACATTACGTGTGTTAACTTGAGATTTGAGTTAAATGTTGGATCTCTGATAATTTCCTACAAAAAGTCTAAAATTCATCAATAGAGTGTTTGTAAAAAATGATATATCCTCATACCTGAGACTGTTTCTTATTATGCGTCCGAGCTGTCATAAGAATCCGTTTAAAACCGAAAACCTGAACTCAGACATTAGATTTGTCTGAGCTCAGACATGGCATCATTATGCCACACAGAAAAACGATGTCGTCAAATCACAGAATTTGGTATATATCCACCATTATTTATAAGGACAATTGAACATATCTGCCAAATAAGACATTCATCTGTCTTCTTGTCTAACAGTCACCAGTGGGTGGGCTTTTACATCGCATTTTCCTTCCATAATGTCATTCTAAGACCACTAGACAGACATATTACGAAGAATAATAGCCTTTAGCAGATCAAATATATTTGTAGCATAAACGTGTATTGGTTCAAATGCAGATGTATTATATAAAATCACATTTTGCGGAAATGTCAAACCTACATATAGACCGAACTGTCTTATTTAGACAATGCTTAAGAATTACTGTTGTTAAGCTTTCAATTTAGTTTCTATAGATGCAGTCATATTGAACCACCAAAATAAAAAGATGGAAAACGGACTAGTGCCTATCTACCTCTCATATTCATCCCTCTCCCTATATATAAAGATGAGTCAACTACGATGAAATTGTGTGTTTGATGTCTGTTTTAAAGATTTTAATTGATATTTATAAATCATATCACACACAAAAAATGTAACGCATAGTTCTGGCATGACTTTACCAAAATCATTATACATATACCCATCACGTCAACATTGATTTCATCGCAACACTTTTCTAGGCCTTCCATGTGATTTGTAAAACTTTAAATAGAAACCATACAATCGCACCTATTTCATTAAACAATACAGAATCCTTCATCAAAATTAATATATATATATTACAAAAATAGTCGGAACAAGTGTTCAGTAAATATTTGAAAAGTTGAGATGTAAATGCATTTGTTTGCTTGTATTAACACTAAAGCGCGTACGTCATGATGACTCGGGTGTTAAGCTTGACCAGAGTTCATCAACTATATAAAACGCAAAGTTGAGCGTTCGTTTAAACAGAGTGGCAGACGTCAAAACCCTTGTTGTTTGCTTACAAATTTTCATACGGTGAGCCCTCTGACAAAGTGCCATTTCAGGATCACTGTTCCGAATCAAACACGATACTACGGTATACTATCATCATTGTCAATATGCCGCTTTAGTCAAACCGAGATTGTTGTTTGTTGGCGACAGGCATTTGTTATCGCTTCTATTCGAACATCTCATCTAATCAAATCAATTTATTTTTAAAGCTGGAAGTCAAATGTTCTATGTCCCTGTAATGTGTATTTTCATTGCTCGAAATGGTCACTAATGGCTAAATAATGAACGTCCAATCAAGTGCGTCTATGATCCCTCGCAACAATTATGTATACTAATGAAATGATCTGAAATACTGATATTTATTCGGATGTGTTAGCCAACCCTATAATTTTAAAGTTGAAAACGCTTACCGTACACCTTACATTTTTCAGATGTATTCATTAACGTGTTAGCCTTATTGTTGTTGTAAGCGTCATGTAGAAAAAGAACCTTTGCCATGACTGACATACTGTTGATATTGATAATTTTATGTAGTTTTGAAACTTTGTGTACATGTTGCCAGAGGAAATATTTTTATGTAGATGTGTAGCATCTACCTTACCTATTGTCATATTAAATCATAATTTCAGACGGAGAAGGAAGTCAAATCCTGAGATGAAAGGTGAAGTATCCGCAAATATGTCCAGCCTATCACGGAGAAGCTTTGGCATCCTCAAACTTATAGCTCATACCGAGTTCTTCCATTGATAAAAATACCTTTAGCAGCTTTTCAAGCCAATACAAAGCTTATCCATGTATTTGTACCATCATTTAGTACTTAAAGGTATGATTACTTAATATATGGCCTATGAATATAATCTAATATAGTCATAATATATGACGCAGACTTGCGTCAGGTTAACCAAAAAAAAATCGGAATCGACCTAACAACGTTAATACAGAACTTGAAGTGCTTAACGATCAGGAGCGTATTTGAAGGATCACATGAAGTAAATTCACTACTAAGCCTTCTGTTTGACGGGTTGTTTATATGTGTGGCATAAGCAGGTGATAGAGAGTGTGACGACCACATGTTTATTTGATGAGACTTCATATATTTAGGTATTATTCATATATATTTAGGGTGGGGGAATGCCTTTATGGATTTGGTTTTCGCAGGATTCAATAAAATAAGCCATCCTTCAGCCCCACAAAAAGTCTTCTCCTAAGTCGTCAGTAAATCTTTTGTCTGCAGACACAGGGTCTTCGAAAATTTAATTCAAGGCTGTTTCATCTGTAAAGAGTAGTGTATTTTTTTATGTTTATCGCATACAATGTTATTGATGTTTATAAGAAAGAGCCTTGAGGGACGATGTTTGCGGAGGAGATAACAGGTGGTGTAATTCGTTTTTGATAAATTGATTCACCCTTGCACCTTGAATTGTCGGAGTGACTCTAAAGCATGGTGAGACAAGTGAGGGGTTTGGATTGAAATGCATGGTGGGACGAGTGAAAGGCAAAATGGACTGTGATATTTGATTAAACCAGTTAGAGGTCGAATGCATGTTAACCGAAATGCATGCCTTCGCCTCCCAAGCAAGCAATACTTCAATCAATAATCGGTAAAGCCAACTTGATGAAAGTGTAGTTTGTTTGTGTACTTGGTGTTTATACGTTGTGTCTCTAGTTTATTGTCATTTTGGACATTTCCCCTTTATCGCCAAACAAGGATATTTTCTTTATTATACTTGACTTCTAGGCTTCTTGTACTTTTTCATTATTTATTTGCGTGTTTTTCGCATAAATATCAATCAAGATCAAAATAATCTCGTCTTTATAATTTCCTATATATCAGTTATTCTTTCCTCAATATTCGATGAATCTTTCATTTCTTCTATAAAACATTCAATGTTAATGATACACTTCATTGTAATGCAAAATGTACTTAAACTATTTAATAAGTCCTCCGCTTTCCCTTAACATTACTTGCGCGTTGCAATTTTGTTGTATACCCTTACGTATTTAGCAAATCGTTTTTTGTTTTCCACTGACAGCTGCTTGCAGCTGATAGAACAGCTGCTTGCAGCTGATAGAGCCCTACAAGACGGTTGTTGGTATGAGATACTTCGGTAGTAAGACTTAAGAAAATACTGTGTTGTCAATTTCAAAGTTTACAAAGCAACAAGACCACCACACACGAATGTCAGTGCTCGTCAATGTTCTGAATCGGAGATTTGGCCTAACTCAACAACAACATTTCAAGTCCATTGGACACATATACACATTGACATGTCGTGGTAACAAGGGTATTAAGTTCCATCTATACGGTTATTAGCTGTGAACAAATGTCAAAGTCTGCACCCAAATCAAATTGTAAAAGATGTATATTTCACTTTTTAATTCAGTTGTTTTACAAAACCATTAGGACATGTACGTCTACAGATATTTAATTGTTGCTTTTCTCACCTCCTTATGCAATGGAAGAGGCCATTATATTATCATTTTACTTCATTGTTGCCAATAATTGCGACCAAGTTAAAGGTCAATAAGTATCTCCTCCTTACAATCCATTTGTCATTCTTAATGTCAACTCCATTAGGCCTTTGACAAACGCCTAGTAGATAGCGACAGAATTAAAGACAGTATAATATACAAGTATAAGCTTCTGTTTCAGTAAAGAAGTAATTTTGCAGGCCTGTTTAGAAATATTTACCGAGAGCTTTAATCCGAGGTCAATATCACTTGAAAGGTAATATCACGTTATAATTCACATGTTGCTAAAAATAGTAAAATTTTACTATAGAAATTCTTTCTCGCAAAAATGGTTATCGTCTCCGTCCGTGAGTTTATCACGGCACGTCAGGGCAATTATGGCATAATTGCCTGACAAAGACCGTCTGACGAGAACGTGCACACTGATGTCATTTTCACGAAAATAAAGATGGCCGCCGTATATTTGGTAAAAAACCAATTAAACATTATTAAAAGCTTTAGAGGGATTAAAATTGAACTATCGGTGCAATAACAGTAAAATTAGTTTTACCAATAGTGACACATTCCGTGTTTCAGTAACGAGTACTACCCGAAACCGTACCGGATGTTTACATTCGGTAAAGGTCATAAGGCAGTGAGACAAGGAAATGTTTTGTTGAAACGTTTTACTTTATTCGCTGAGAAATGTTAATTATTCCAGCGAAATGGCTAAGGTCATTCAAGCCGAGATTCTTATGAAACTGCTCCAAGGCTTAATCGACCCTAGCTGAACTCACCTATTGAAATGAACATCACAATCGATGAAGCCGATGAAAAACAGGAAATATTAAATTTTGAAAAATGAAAAAATTGCAGGCTTATTCTAAAAACATGTACGAAAAGGTTTTCATTTGATTTGCAGTCTCACATTATTTTTTGCAGCTAATGTCATTCAAAACCATTTTGTTATATCTCATTTTAAGACTTTTAGACTACATGCAAATTATATGACACATCCTTCATTATTCCACAAAATCATGATTTTAAATCCATTTGAAATAATTGACAAATGACAAAGCATATGTATTATACAGGATAATACATGGTTAACCATGGTTTTTGGTTGATAATTGCCCTAGTAAAAATAATTGCCCTCGGGCAATTATTCCTTCCACTTGGAGCAATTATCAACCAAAAGCCATGGTTAACCATGTATTATTTTATAAATCACTGACTCCTTATCTGCAGTTCTGTACAAATTAAAATAAATCCGTTTATATGAAGAATAATTTATTGGATTTATTTAGATATATACTAACAATTCTTATTACTCGGAACTACAAAATACTGATAAAAATGACTGTATGTTGTTTTATCGGATGTAAATGAAAGTATCGAATGCTCATTGCATCGTGGCCAAGTATAATCTTCCTTAATGCTATGTAAATGTTGTATGACTGTCTTTTTGATGTCAACATTTACTTAATACCCAGTAGTGTATCTTAGTCGTAAAAAAGAAGGGTCAAGCATAGGAACAAATATATACTAATACGTTGAGCTTACCGGAGTTCGACTGTATTGCTACTATTGAGGAAACACGACTGAAACCATATACATTAATGAAAAATAAATGCATTCTTGCATTTAAGTAATGTTTTGTCATTCACAATAATATACTAACATGAGTTACTAGTACTCAAATAAGGCATACAAATCGGTTTCTACCGATAAGTTAAATACACATTTTGGAAGAGAGTTTCTAGTTTTAGTTACGAAATAACCTCAAAAGAATTACACAGAATCCACAGAAAAGTACCTATGTTTACTATCGGTCTCGGGACTAGCTCATGAAGCGGATAGTCAAAACCGTTTAAAAAATAATGAATTCAATTTACATTGTTCTTTCAAAATCTATGTTAATAAACATGAAACGTTAATGTGGTATTTTTCAAAAGCAATATTTGTCACCGCAACTCTGTCGGATGAAAAACAAACATCGGGAATAATAACTTCATTTTCAGTCTTATTTCATATCACAGACAATTGTAGTCAGTCTACACTCAGTCAAGGAAATGTTTGTAAATCAAGAATATAAACTGATTCATGAGACCGTTTCAGCGTCCGAGCTTAATCATAAAACCGTTTGAAAAACGGAGTCTGAACTAAGACATGAGGACGTTTGTGAAAAGAGTCTGAGATCAGACATGAGGACGTATGTGAAATAGTCTGAGTGTAGACATGAGGACGTTTGTGAAATAGTCTGAGTGTAGACATGAGGATATATGTGTAAAAAGTCTGAGTTCAGACATTTAGATTGTTTGTATAATGTGTCTGAACATAGTCCTGAGACTGTTTCTTAGAATACTGTGAATTAAGACTCGAGACCGTTTATAATCAGAACCTGAGGTGTCTTGCCTCTGTCAATATTTCGCTTATTGAATGCAGCTAAGTTCAGAATAAAGAAGGATTTTAAATATGGGCATGGTAATCAATACTGGTCAAGGAGCTGTGTGGTATTCGTTTAAAAATGAATTGTAATGACGAGCAGGGATCGATACATATAACTTAAAATAGGTTTATCAGTTTATATGATTTGATTGACTTTATAATAATTTGTCTGCTACTTGATAGGACTGGAACAAGACTTTTAAATTTGCTATTTTTGTGAAGGGTATATAATAGAATATTATATCAAACTTAAAGAATGCTAAGGTGAATGTCTGTTAGCTTAGACTGAATAGTTTTCATACCTTTTTTTTGTCATATTTACTTGAGGGTATCTTTTAATTGGGGTTAAATTGTATTAACTATAACGGGCCTTATCACGTTCAATTTAATCGTTTTGGCTTACCTCGTGATTCATCAAATATCTTAATTAAATAACTAAAGAAAACCAAAAAGCCGAGTGTATCTAAAGAGATGATAAGTAACATGACCACCTCGCCACTTTGTTCCTTCCTTGATATAAATTTGCTGGGTGCAAGACACACGGAAATACAATGTCGTCTCAAGATTATTCGCAAATCAATTAGTGTTGGGTATATATCCACCGTTATATTTATGGAAAATGGAACATATCTGCTAAACTAGACATTTATCTGTCTTCCTGCCTAACAGGCACCAGTGGGTGGGCTTTTACGTCGCATTTTCGTTCCAAAATGTTGCTCTTAGACTACTAGACGGACACATTACGAAGAAAAATAGCCTTTAGCAGATCCAATATATTGTTAGCGGAAAGATATATAGCTTCTAATGCAGACGTCTTATATAGAATTACATATTGTTGAAATGTCAAACTTACATCTAGCCCGAACTAGTTTAGTCGCACAAGGTTGAAATTAATTGCTGTTGTTAAGCTCCCAATTTAATTTCACTAGACGCAATCATAATTATAACACCGCCACAAGTAAATGGATGGAAAAACTGACGGGTGACTATATACTTCTCCTATTGATCTCTCTCTCTCTCTCTCTCTCTCTCTCTCTCTCTCTCTCTCAATATGAATCACCTATGATGAAACTGTGTGTTTGGATTGTCTTTTAAAGCGTCTATTCCATTTGCATATATCATATCGCGCAACAAAATAAATATCACACAAAATGATATAATGCCTTAAACAATATTATTTAACATATCTTTACAATCATTATTTTAATAAATATTTCATCGCAATGTTATTCTAGGCCTATCATATGATTAATACTATGCATCAAATAGAAACCTAACAATTACATATATTTCATTAAAGGGACTTGACACCAGATTATTTCATTGTATAAAGAAAAGAAAATAGTCAAAAACTTACATAACATCGATATCTTTGTGTCAACGTATTAATCTTACTAACTGATGTATCACAACGCTTACATCAATTGAATCTTTCGCAGAGTTTGTGTATTTTTCCAATTCGAAAAATACTTGGTCTGACTTCCACTTTTATCTGGCAAATTTAAAAATAGCTTCGGTATATTTATCTCTACTAGCCACGTGTCTTTCCCATGCTAAATATGAATACTGTGAATACTTATGTTAAAAACTAAAGAAACAAGCTCAGTAGCCAAACATTTAAAAATAAATTTCGTTTAATGACACAGGATAAACGCCCAAGACATAGAACATAAAAAACAAAAACAATCACTAACAAGAAACATGGAACAATAGCACAAAACTTCACATACAACACACTGCATATATGGTATATAAAAACTAGGTAGGTTTATTAAGGATTTTTCCGTAGATTAGATTGTTACATTTGTTCATTTTTCTCAACAGAAAATGATCTTCTTTTTATGATCCTTCATAAAGTGTCAAGAATTATTTTCGCTTAATAATTGTGTTTACTTGAAAGATATTCAACATCAAAGAAGATGAAAAATCTTAACACGCAAACCGTGTTGTATTATTGATGCAAATCACGAACCATCTAATATTTTTAGATTGTTGGATTCATTTTTTCTTCCTCATGGCTGTGCTATCACATTCTGTCATATATGACAAATACACAGATGCAAATGGCTGACTGAAGTTGATAAAGACTTTTGTTTCAAAAGCTCATTCCTTGACACCAACAAAAAGAGTTTACCACCGTATTAAAAGTACAATACAGTGTTAGTTTTTTTCTGATGTAAAAACTATGAAAGCGAAAGAAGTTGACAATGGTTGTCACTATATCAAATCATGTACGTACTAATTATAAGATTATTTAAGTACAGTGGAAGAGTCACAACTTTGACTTACATATAAAAAAATGTCGTACTAAAAAAGGAAAAGTAATATTTTCAACGAATTTGTTTCAGAATAGCATTTACCATATTATGCATATTCAAAAAATATGTTTTATATTATTTGTAATTAAGGGACCCGAACATGATCTGGCATTTAAACAATCTTTTTTCTGGAAATGGATCTGAAAACACTTATTTTATCATTATTCTACTTTTTGTTACCGAAATTGCAAGAAGAAATACTATTAAAGTATAAAACATTAACCCAGTCTCATCTAGGAGTGATACTGTCAATCAGGTAATTTCAATGCAGCCTACTGTTCAATTCCGTTCGTACGCCTTTCCAAGATGTTGACTTCAAAAAAGGACACTATTTGAGTATATATCTACATTTGTTGAAGGACTCCAGCCTCAGTATATAAGTTTTTAAGACTCGTAATGATTTGCCACACCTAATTGTGTATTAAAAAATCCATTAAAAGTGCATTTTACAAACAATGAAAGAGCCCTTTCTACAGCCGTTCAAGTTTACATATGTTTGGATGTTTGTCAAAACATAGATTTATATTATGCTTACGTTGTTGATCAGATATATTAAAGTCGCTTTGCACCAGAGTCGATATATCTTCGACATCACTTACACGGTCAATTGAAGTAGTTTTGTTTTTTACAGTTAATAAGACACATGTCGTTATTTATTGGTCATTTGACTACTTATGTAATGCATGCACATATTGATATAGATAATATTATGTTCGAGAGCATTTATTTATTATTTACTGTTGTATTCTATTTTCATTGTGTTTTTTTCTTGTTTTTACACTGACACTTTCATTATATATTAAGGTTATGTGAAGCCATAGCTTAAACCTTGTTAAGGCGAGCTATGTCTGCTAGCACTGTTGCTCCTGCTTGATTAATCATAGGCGAGTGTCATTGCAGTTTTGCTTTAGGAATTGATTTCATTGGTTTGCAACAAATAAGGGAAGAAAGAACATTGTTTATTTTTATGAATTTAACCGTGACTATAAATTACCTCTGTGGTAATACCTTTACCCTAACCAAACTATATAAATATAATCTACAATACTCCTTCATATTTGGTTTTAGTATATAACTTAGGGTATAAATACAAGCACGACTGCCAAACCCCAAATGCTTTAATATGTAATCCAAATAACAGCACAATCCGTGTGTAAATACACGAAAATACAATAGCAATATTTTTAAGCTCTTAGCAAATGGTATTATTTTAAATGTACGGCAATTTGAGAGGTTTTGACATGTACAGTCTAGATAGTATTCATCCGACTAAACTCGTAACGTACCTTGGTACACCGATAAGATAACCATTGCTTTATGAAACAAAAAGTGTAAACTTTATGAATGTTTTCCGTTTTGGATTTACAGATGTTCACGTTATAGACGTTCTACAAAGCTGAATGATATAGACAAGCCAGTCGGTTAGTGGTAAAACCATCGACATTTGAATTATGTAACTTTCCATAACGCATACAATTCGAATTTGTAGTCATTATGAACAACTTCCAATTTAAAGAACGAATGTATATACATTATAAAGCATAAAACGACAGTGTCCGTTAAAATGTTAAATGACAAACACAAAAAAAGAGCTTAAGGGCAAGTATTTAAGCTACAATTTTATAAGAAAACTGTAAACAGTATGCATTAGTTCATAGCAAAAATATGTTAAACGTTTTATGGCGTCATTTTGACTGTTTTGATTTTATGGCAAACAAAATAAAACGTTTATCGCGAACGCATATGACAAACATCCGACTTTTACTCAAAATTGTTTTAGTTCCTTTGATTAACGATACAAACTTATTCATTATTAGTACACTCCATAAATACATTCGAGCAATATAGTTTGTCTAAGACATTTTATCCAAGCAGATATTAGCTTAAGGAATTATGCTTCAAATAATCTCTCGTCGTTGTTAAAATCGCTGAATCATAGTTTTGCATACTTAGTTTGAGTTCAAAATCATAAAATGATAGTTATAGTGTAAGGATTGTAGTTTGCAATATTATCTAAATGTAGAGAAATCAATTAATTAATTTATTAAGAACTGTACAACGCAAGTACACTGCGAGGTGAGTTCTAGTGCTTGTTTTGTGTCAATATACGTGTTAACAGCGTCTACGTATTTTTGAACGGCCCTCATATCAGCAGGTTTCTGAATGGTATGTACAAAAACATGACCACTAAACTTTTATTTATCACTACCATAAACGTGTGTTTCAACATATGCCGATATGTGAATTGCACATAATCAGTCAGGGAGAAAAAATGTCAAATTCTAAATAAACATTCGCATAGTTATTTAAAAAAATCAATATCTCAAATAAATCTCAATGTTTAAGATAATAGTCATGGAGTAATTAATTTACTCGTTTTGATAATGATATGGCACTGAATAGTTTTGAGAACAAAATAAATTATTTCCAAATATTTCGTTGTGACCTTTATTTTATAGCAAAAATAACTAGTTTCGAAGCGAGTTTTATGGATTATATATAATTCCTCCTAGATATAATTCTAGTACCGTCATCCTTTTCCTCGATAAAATCTCTAAGGCCCCATGTATTACCTTAATGCAGACGAATCAGTATTTCATTGATTGAAAGAACCATGAACACGTAAATTGCGGTTGTTGCGTTTTTTGTTTACTTTTCACTTTTAAACCGATTGTTGTTTTAGAGCTTCAATGTACAACTGTCTGTACAATCAATAAAGTTGTATGACAAAGTGGTTTACCAATAACGCCCGCCATCTAAGAACGATTTCTATAAGACGGTTTGGATAGTCTAGAGTCTAAAAAACGACATACTAGTGCTTTGGATTATGCTATATTTTCTAGTAGTGTACGAATCAATCGAGCTTTGTTAATCAGGAGTTTCAGTCAATATAACTTGTTCATCAGCATACAGAAGTAAATGTTTTTATGAAGTTTAGTAAATTTTAAAAATGTCTCGGATAAGGTAAATGTACTGTCTATTTTGTTACTTGTGAAATATCGCGGATATATTTAGAAAGAAAATAGCCAGGAAGGAGACATGTTGTTTTTTTGGTCCGTCACTTTTATACCTTATAATTTTGAATTTACAGTATCACAAGGTTAAGTATTAGCATACATATTTTGGATGATAGTTAAATACATGTTTATATTTAAGTCGATAATTTTTTCAACGAAAACCATTTTCTCTAGACAGTGTCAAAACCTTGTTTTAAATTGATAAATGCACACAATAGCTTTGTTATGTTCTTGTTAAGTTTAGACAAATATATGATCTTATGTCGCCAAACAAACCCTTAGATTTGCCTAAATGTTATGTAAAATATCATTGTATTTAACAAAAGACTTACTTCCACCATTTACTACACAAGTACACAATTCCCACATACAACTGAAAAGAGTAAAAGTATTCAGGTTGTGTTGGATCGCCATTATTACTAAAACTATTATAGATTTATTCTATATTCCAAAACGTTATAACACTGTGTTCAAATATCAAGTGAAACAATTTGACATATAGGAGACTGTTGCTTGTTTAGGTCATATCTTTAAAATTTACGCTCGTTGCCTAATTTCATGAAGGAACCAACAAGAGCCAACAAGAACTTTTGCTACAAAAGTTAATGCGAAAAGTATTTAAGCCCATTAAATTTTGCCTGCATGTAAACAAATGTCGGAAATATTGTTCACAACTTGAGAAGCATTCAAATGCGATATTAAATACATATTAAGTGATATCTTGATATGACTATAAGTTGTTTATGTAATTTACTGCTAATACAATGCGCTTGATCATTTTGTATGAATTGAATTAGTTTTGTGTCATCTTATTCTTTTTGCTTATTTAAACCTGACTTGGTTGACAGTTAGACAAATGAAAACTACACGTTAGCGATATTGGATAATGTGCATTACAATGAAGCAAACACTTTTAAAAAATATTCGAATGAGCGCATCACTTTAACTAGAAGGTCAGTTATCCACCGTTGGTCAGTTGTCTCTCAAACTGTTACTCTTTGGATCGAAGGAAGCCTCATATAAAACGAACAAACTTATCTTTGACAACGTTCAGAACTATATACGTCAATCTAAACGTTTTTAAATACACATTCTAACTAACCTTATCCCGATCCCGATCTGACCAGTGCCTGTATCACCCCCCCCCCCTCATTTCACCTTCCTTTTCTTCTACCTTTATCCTTTCTTCCTTCTAACAAACTGATTACAGACTTAAACAATTTGATTTTTACATACCAGAGTTTTCACCATACGACTAAAAGATTACATTTATTCTAATTACCGCAACTTGCGGGCCAGCATAAGCAGCGTGAATGACTTACAGAAGCGAGACATAGTATAAGCCTTAAGGCTTTCTACTCAATTCTGTTTACACTATTGTTTTGTGCATATGTACATGTTCATTGTTTCAATGCACTATATATTTGGTCTTTGTAAACTTTGATTATGCTCAAATTTGTCGAACTATTTGTAAATATTATATCGAAATAAATATTGTTTAAACCAACTAGCAGGAAATAAACAGCATATATCCATAGACATTTGATGGAGAATAGAGCTGTTCCAATCGGTATTCATAATGATGGACCACATATCGTTATGTGTTTCTCTATTTAACGGAAAACCGCATCGCTAAACAATCTAGAGTTATTGTCTGTAAATATTAACAGAACCCATTTGGTTAATTTCGTGTCGGAAATTAACACATAAATATATTTTTACCAGACACCATTACACATCGCAAACAATAACTCGCATTGCCAAGTAACTTTCAAGTCAGACTTTTCTTTCCTCAAAATACTGCTTTTTACACAGTGTTCTTGAAAAGAAATGTTAATACTTGGTCCGTAAACATTAAGGCCTTGATTCTGATACTGAAGCTCAAAACTGCAAACTTGCATGAACATGAACAGTATCTATTAGAAGAGTATTCATGTTTAAACTGGCATTACATGTTGCAAATACTATGTTTAACAATGATAAATATTAATATACTTTTGTTTCAACAATGAGTTCATCAAAGCAGATAATATTTAATGACATTTGAGAATTCGCTTTTCTGAGTCTGAGTCTCAAACCCAGACCCGAGATGATAGTGAATATGGGCCAAGAACTTAGTTCGGTGGCAAGAGTAATAATATGGTCCAAACGAGAGTGTCCACGCGTTTTGCTTACATTCTAGACGTTTTAATAATAAACAAAAACATGAACCTCTTTCGTGACAAGTTTGAATATTGTGACATTGGGAATTTCAGTAAAATGCAGTTCATTTTTAAAAAGTATTTGTGGTCAATGAAAAACATCCGTTAAAACACATCTTTTTATACAATTATATAACGGATTTCCTTTGAAATATTTGCCTTCTGACTTCTTCAAAATCATAAATTCCGTTTCCTGACTACCAGAACATAAGGTATATAACAATTATATATATATGAAAATTTTCTCCTTAAAAATATTTTCAAACAGTATTATTATATACAACGTTTATATGGAAAACGGCAGGGCGAAGTTGATTGTATCGTTAAAAGAAGTGACCAAGCTTTCAATCCACGAGAATATCACACACACCTCGAATGTTTGAAGAAACATGGCTTGAAATCTTAAGACCAAATACAAAACACATTTTGTGTTGACAGACATCCAAACGACTAAATTGTATTCTATTTTAGAAACTGCATGTCCCAATACACATTTTGCATATTAAACTGTTGCACGAGTATATCAAATAAAACAGGTTCTCATATATTCATCGTTTAGTACTTGTATTGATATGTGTCATTTTAATGAATTGATAAACGATTGTTCTAGACTTTGTAAAACATTTTTCACAACCATCGACCTTTTTTAATTCTCAGATAGTGACAAAATTTCAATGTGGTGTGATAAATACATGTAATAATTTAACGGTATTTTGTACTAGAACAACGACTAAAACATTCATGTTAAAACCGTGCTTTGAAAATCTTCAACAAGGAAGACTTTCAAAAAAACTTGGTTTTTTCTGTGGACTGGAGTGCTATTTTCCTCCGTTTCCGAAGCTTGGAACAGTTTTGAATCTATGTTTGTGTCAATTATATGAATTGCATTGCTCCGGTTAAAAAAGTGAGAATTAAACAACAGACATAACCTGGGTAAGTGCTGATATTCTTCATAGTATTAACAAGCTCAACAGAGATTTTTAATGTCTGTAACAAAGATAAATCCGATACAAGTTTGCATTGTTTTAAACAGTAAAGAAACATAACACGAGATCTTATTCGGAAGGCTAATTGAAATTTCAAAAATCATGATGTTGTTACATTGGTCTTAAAATTAATGATAATATGTGTGTTGACAAGTTGAATGTGGCAGAAAAATTAAAATTTTTTATACAACTGTACCCACTAAACTACAATTAGCTTTTCATAAATTTGGGAATAATTTGTATCAGCAGTTTACAATTACAGGGTGTTTTACCAACTAGTTATTCTTTTTCTGTAATATCAAAGAACAAAGTTTTAAAATAATTTAATAATTTAATTGCAAAATAAGCTACTGGTTTAGATTGTATTCCTTCTCGGTCCGTGAGGGATACTGCTCCCATAATTTCCTGCCCCATTACGCATGTGCTATTGTTCACTATTAATCAATATGATTTTAAGTCGGCAAGAGTAGTTTCCCTTATCAGGAAAAAGATAAAGCAGAAGTCAGGAACTTTCGTTCCGTGTGGGAAGTGTGTGATCAGTTTGAACAGTATCTTAAAGAGAAAATAGACTGTATATAATTCAGTCTGGTTTCAGAAGTGGTTATTCGACAGTCACCTGCCTTATACACCTTGTATAC
Source organism: Mya arenaria (assembly GCF_026914265.1). NCBI lineage: Eukaryota > Metazoa > Mollusca > Bivalvia > Myida > Myidae > Mya > Mya arenaria. Next base: position 5,436,619 of record NC_069129.1, read on the forward strand.
TATATTAGGTTTCAAATGGATAAGGGTAATTTTGTAGGCATGGTTCTCCTGGATCTCCAAAAAGATTTCGATACTGTAGACCATTCCATTATTCACATGAAAATGGAAGCTTTGAATCTGGATCACAATATTATCAGATGGTTAGAATCATATTTATATGATAGACACCAGCTTGTGGATCTTGCTGGAATATGTAATTGAAATGTCTGCTGTGGTAAACAAAAACACTTACTTTATGCAGATGTTCTGGTATATTTGTTGCATGTCAAAATAAGTTATTTAATGAAAAGGAGTTGTCAGATGATCTGGAATTAGTGAGTCAATGGTTAATTGATAATAAGTTGTCTTTACACTAGGAAAAAACAGAGTTGTTTGGCTCCATGCCTAAATTTCGACCAGATCCTGTTCTACATAAAATTATAAATTGTTATGCCACTCTTATTGAGCAAGCTTTATCTTCAAATACCAAGGTGAAATTTTGGACCAAAATCAATTATGTGAGTTCATGGCCTGTTCGGTTATAAATAACGCTTAAGCAAGGTTAAACTTTTTATGGAAAAAGTGATTACCTTTCTCAACATAACAAAAAGCTCTTTGTTATGGCCCTAATTCAGCGTCATTTTGTTAATACTGTTTTTTCTGGTACTATGGTTTAGCCAATTATGGAAATATAAACTACAAATAATGCAGACCATTTTCATAGGGTTTGTTCTCAACTTGGAACAAAGGTTACATATTGATATTGAACATTTTAAATTCCTTAACTGGTTAACATTTGCAATTTAAATTAGTAAGTATTTCATGTTATAGTTTTCGGGTCATTTTATGAAATTATAAGCAATTTATCTGTAATTCTGCTTTGTTTATGGTTTTCATTCTACGTTATCCTTAAGTTTTTATTCTTATGACCAAATGTGTCTTTTTATGCTTTTGTCTGTAATATAATTTCGATATTTTTTGTCTTCTCTTTGTCAGCTTAGCCATTACAAGGACCACAATGGAAATAAGGGTTATTTTCTCTTTACTGTGGAATCCTTGGTATGGATATGTGTGGTATGGTTTTCCTAACTAATGTGTGTTTTAAATATTTTATTTCTGTATTACGCTGTGCTGTTGTTATTGCCATAGTATATAATAAATTCATATACAAAGAGGTACGGGTTTGCTTATTGTCTTTAAAGTAATGTAAGAAAACTAGTATGCTGATCGTAAATCGTAAATTTCAAAACAAAATACTTTATACAATGTTCCACTTGTGGCACCAAATGAACTTTCAAAAATATCAATAATACGCCATTGCTCGAAGCAGTAACCTTTATATCTCAACTATGTATCTATATGTGTCTGTGCAACGCTGTTCATTGATAATTAACGTAACAATTAAAAGTATAACGCCCAACGTGGGGCTCGAACCCACGACCCCGAGATTAAGAGTCTCGTGCTCTACCGACTGAGCTAGCCGGGCTATATTATGTAATTTTATGCCACATTAAAGATTCATAAAATGACGGTTTGAACTAAATGCGAACCAAACCATGTCCAATTTAAAGATGTTTTTTTCTATTCAAATGCCGTTAAATTATTCCTATCTGTGATATTCTGTATTGCTCAAACATAAACCTGTAACTAGTTTACTTCATTCCTATAACAATGTTCAGACGAAAAGTACGCATGTTGAAGGATAAAAAATCCGAGTGATAGGAGGAAAAACCTCTACTATCAGCCGCCGTGTAAGATAGTGGTACTCTAATCCTCGTTCCAGATACTGTAACTCGAGTAAACCTTATGTTATATTAATATGCTGCACTCGTGTTGGGAAGGATTCATCTTCACTTCAGACCAATGTTTGATACGTATAGTGTTTTATAAAGTTTACAGAGAATTACGTATTTTAGTCAACAATGATTTGAATCGTTTCGAGGTAAGTTCAACGATTCTAAATAGCCGTCAAAGTAGTAATTCCATCAACGGAAAGTGCAACAGTGTCAACGCTTTGTGAAGCTGTGTAAACAGATCCGTTTGGTTGACCGGTTAGTGCAGTGGTTAACGCACTAGCTTCTCACCTAGGCCAGCCTGGTTCGATTACCGGCCTGTGTGGGCATGCGATAGTGGTACGTGGACACCAAGCCGAACAAGTGGGTTTCTTCCGGGTTCTCCGGGTTCCGCCATAACACAAGACCACAGTCTCTCGTAAAATTCTGCCACTGCCTAAAGTGATAAATATAATTTTGCAATAACTTGTTTCAGAATCGTTGTAAAGATAATTTTAAATTAAACGAATCAATTCCCTGGAAATATTTGGCAAAATTTCATATTTCTATAAAGAAATACCCAGAAAATTAATACAAACAATTGACACTTTGAACAAAGACAACCTTTCAGGACTTTAACACATAAACTTAACGACAAAATGATTTATCTCAGTGGTGTAAGGCCAATCTCGCCCACCATGCTTGTCGTTGAGGTACTTAACATGCTTTGTGTGTGAAATGACTTTGAATTATTTACACAATGGAGCTGCATGGTAAGCCAATGACCAAGATCTAATTTAGATGCACATAAATCAATGCCATTGACACATTAACCAAGAGAGACATCGTAGCAAGACCACATACATTTACAGAAATATTAAGCATTCGTCAAAAGAAACCTAGGTTTATATTTTGCATTGCAAGGGATGAAAGTGTTCCAAATGAAATTAAATGAAGAAGCAGATATCACTGTTCCGCTTTGAATTCTCGATGTATTAATATTTATTGAAAAGGTTCATTTTCTATAACTGTAATGCTAAATACTGCTCACTTCAAGCGGTTTTAAGTAGAGAGGGGTTTGTCTTTAAGTGTTTGTAAGGCCTTGGTCTCGTGCTTTATAACCTTGAGGGAAGTAATCCGACTTGTTCACAAATGGGACCAATAAATGTCAATGAGTTTCCGCCGCATTAGGCATTAATAAACATTTTAATTATCCATCATTCGGCTGATGACATCACATCATTTTCCATCAATTATTTATGAGAATGCGTGACTGGACAAAATAATCAAAGCTTGTTATGTTCACGTGCGCATAATACAAACTGGTGCTCACTCGGTGATTTATTAACAATCCCACACTAAAACAAGCATAATTCTTTATATATTTCTATTTATGAGAAACAAGACTTTTTTTATCACGAGTAGCGTTTCCACAAGTAAAATACTTTATTTTGGTTTTAACGAGGTTTTATCAAGAAACTGTTATTTATATGTTAACGACAATAAACAACTCTTGTATGTCTTCTTATTTTCTGTTTATTATGTGCTTGAAATTGAAATAATTGAAGTCAAGTGAAGTGCGCTAAATTGGGTGTGAATGTAACGCCATTTCGGAAATGAAGTCGTTGAAAGTTTGTCCAAGCCATGTTCACGCCGAGGTTTCATTTGCAAGTCAGAGCTGGCTGCCATTTTAAAACAGTAAACCATAGTTTTATATCACTGTTGAAAACATAGATATGTTTTGTTTTCATTTCACTGACAAATATCTATAAACAATAGGATATAATATAATCAAAATGATTTATTGTTTTATTTTCCATGATCTATTGTCGTTGTCTGTATAAAAAAGTAAAACAACCTATAACGAAGTAATTTGCAGATTGTATTGTCTGACGCGTTGGCGAGCGATTGTCTAGAAATGCTGCGAATTTAAGTAGCTCTTAAGCTAACGAGCGGTCAATGAGACATAATAATAGCTCCTTGCAGAAATAACGGACATTATCTCTATAATGTAAAATCTCTAATCATAACAACAGCAATATGTAAACGATACACGCATTATTCGCGTGAAATACGTTTTGTTCAAACGTGCAATATGTTCCTTAACGAGGCATTTTGGATGATAGTGAAATAAATGATCATGCTAGCGAGAGCTTGATTCTTAAAGTAGACTCCGGTAGAGACTGTATATACGTGGTTAATACTTTGTTCCAAACACTTCATTATTCTACCTTAACCATGCGGGTTTTCGACATACACAATAAACGAATATGCTTTCTAGGAAAATGACAAACAGGTATGTCAGTTTAAGAAAAAAAATCAATCCTTATATTTACACTGTAACACTTAGAATATATACATTCTCAAATGTAATTGAATGTCATTACTGATTCACGTATATTTTACATTTGTATAAGGCCGCCATATGTCCACTATCTAATACCCCATCGTAATAGGATAAACTCAGGTTGGAGGTAACCTATAGAGAATGTTTCGAAAGTCAAAATATAACGCATATGTACATAAACTTTCAACACCAAGTTTTAGAGACAGACACTACTTAAGTTGGAGCAATGACTCATTTCACCATAATCGAATACATAATACAGTTAGCTTGCTAGATTTGATTAAATAATCAATTTTGAATTTAAAAAAGAAAGAACTTAAAATTGTTAAGCTGTGTCTCGCGATACTGAAGGATCGAACAAGTACACACAATAGAAAGAAAATCAATACAAATCATGCCTGGTTATATAATGCAACCCTTTTATTAAATTCCATTGAAAACGTTAAAGTATTCACATCCAAGATTTCACGGCATGTTAACAAAAGACGCTAAAATATTCACATCCAACATTTTGTAACATGTTAACAATAGACGCTAAACTATTTTTATCCAAGAATTAACGGCCAGTTAAAAATAAACGCTAAAATATTCACATCCGAGATTTTGCGCCATGTTAACTATATACACTTAAATATTCGGAATTCAAGGGAATGGACTTTATCACAAGTAGTTAAATTTGCACACTAATCTTGGCAATAATGTTGCACCAACCGTTATTCCCCTCACTTCAGTAGATAATGTATAACATTGTTTTAGAATTATTTTTTTTATAAATATTTGTCTAGTTCCTATAATGCATTGTTTAACACATATCGCTTCTTTGTATTTGCTTGTTTGTGTATGCATGTTAATAAAAAAAGCCTCGTGTTTAATATTTGTCCTCATATACTCATGTTGTCCTATTATTATGAACTATCTGACTCATAGTTGGAATCATTAGTCAGGGATGGTAAATTGATTGTTGGATATATTTACACATAAATTATAAGATGGTCTCAGGACCGTGTTCACCCTTTGCCCAATAAACATGGAAGTAAAATTTAGCGCTTTGAAAATAACTCTTTGATAGCGACTGAGGGGAAAGTAAATGGACTTTTATCATTGGAAAACAAACAACATAAATTATAAATTTTTAAACAATACACAGCCATACATCTGTTCTCTATCATATTGTTAAACTCGAACTTGATAAAGCGACTTATTTGTAGCTATGACTGGGAATGGTGTACGCTCTTAATTAAACCCGATATTTCTGACTGGTGTATGATAGGGAAGATTGTTTCAAATTTCTCCATAGTGGATATATATATAAGTGGATAGTGGGGATGTTTCCCTAGTCACATGGAGCTGTTTGACTATAAACATATCCAATTATTTCTATACGAAAGTTCTTGAATGTATTTGCAAATTGGCACTGTATAATGACTTTTTCAGGGTTATAACACATACGAATATGTGTATTCATGTTACGGAAGACAAAATTAAACCAAATACTTGCAGAATGCAGTCCAGGGCATGACCAAAACAAACATTCAGAAAACAAAGTCGCATTTCTTGTGCCTAAGAATGTCTGTCTTTTTAGTTTTTTAGGGATTTATGTAAAAAAGATGGTAAACAACCAATATCAAACTATGCTTCGTTTCCAATTGTATTATTCAGTTAAGATGTCAACCACCTTGCACGTTGGTAAAGAAGTGCCAAAAGAGTTTCAGTAAAACCTTTGCCTGTTTCGCTTCCATTCATAAGTGATGGGAGATAAATAATTTACTATAGCATCATTCCCGTTAAAAACAAAAAACAACATGAGGATTGGTATTCATCTATCCATATCTTGTTATTTCCAAGTCAGACAGTTTTCTATTAAATGTCAATTTGCTGTCTGCTAAGGTGTTTTCCTTTCAACAATAGCTAGTATATTTACGAACGAAGGACAAAGTGATACAGAAGAGAAAGTAAGAGTAATCAACTATTTTGTTTTGTCGACTGACGTTTCTATAAATTATATGCGTATCATAGAAGAATTATTTAATGTAGATAACTTAAAGATGAAATAGTTATCGTAAATACGCAATTTCATTGAAATGAAGACACTAGATAAGAGTAGGTATACACCGATAAATGTAGAAAATATTTCTAAAGCTGTTAAGGAATTAAATACTAATAAAAGTGGCGGTCCAGATATGCACTTAAATGATTTTTTTATTCATGGTAAAGATGTACTCCTTCCATATTTGCATACTCTTCTTAACAAAATATTTGATTCCGGTCATTTTCCAGCATCTTGGTCTGAAGGTTTTGTTGTGCCATTACATAAGAAAGGTAGTATAAATGATGAAAATAACTATAGGGGTATAACACTACTAAGTACTTTGGGGAAACTTTTTACACGAATTTTGAACAACAGACTATCTGAGTGGGCTGAAGGTTATTCTGTATATATTAAAGCACAGGCTGGATTTAGGTCGAATATGGGTACTATAGATAATAGTTTTGTACTTCGTGGTTTATTAAACATGTTCTTAATCAAGGTAAGCAACTGTTATGTGTATTCAGCGATTAACTAAAGCCTTTGATTATGTTCTTATGGATAATCTCTGGAGTAAACTTATTAAGTTAGAATAACGAGGGAATATTTGTTATAATAAAATCTATGTATTCATCAGTGAAATCCAGGGTAAAGTATTGTAACCAGTTGAGTGGAACATATGAATGTGTAATAGGTTTAAGGCAAGGAGAATGTCTATCGCCTTTCTTATTTTCAATGTTTTGAAATGATTTAGAGTCAATTTTCTATGAAAAGGGTATCAATGGTATCAATATTGCTTCGTTTAAACCTTTCCAATACTTTATGCTGATGATATTTTTGTGTTTGCTAATAATGCTGTGGAATTGCCAGAAAGTCTTAATTTATTGTCAGAATATTTTGAACGTTGGATATTAGTTGTGAATACTGATACAACTAAAATAATTGTTTTTAGGAAGGGCAAATATTCATTTTTATTATAATGGTAATGAAATTCAGATGGTTAATAAGTTTAATTATCTGCGAACGTTTTGTACGTTTTGTAGTCCCGGGGGCTCATTTTCAGACGCCCATAATACAATTGCAGGTCAAGCTTTAAAAGCAAATTTTAAGATGAACAAGTATTTGTATAAATTTACGGACCTTATTATTAAACATTAAACAAAAGTTATATTTGTTTGATAAGCTTATTTCGCCCATTCTAAATTATGGTAGTGAAGTCTGGGGTTTTGTCTAAGGCAATGCCATAGAGCGAATACATATGCAAAAGATTAAAAGATTGTTAGGTATTAAAAGAAGTACGCAGAATAATTACATTTATGGTGAACATGGACGTGTAAATTATCAGACAATTAGATACAATTAGATACAATAATATTATTGGGTAAAGTTAATACGTACATGTGATAATAAGTTTAATAAAATAATCTTTCTTACTTTATTGAATGACTGTTAAAGGTACCCTGATAAGAAAAGTTGTCGTAACGAGATCTGTTGAGTTCACTCGGTTTTTATGAGGTATGGCTCTTCCAAGAAGTAGGGAATGATAAATTAGTTTTTGCTTATGTTAAACAGAGACTAAATGATATTTGTTTTCCCAAACTGGAAAGGAAGATTAGAAGTCTCTAGTAGAGCTTTGTTTCATAACAATATAGCATGTTTTAAACTCCAACCTTACTTAATCTCATGCAATATTAAAAAGTTTCGATTTAGTTTATCAATGTTACGTGTATCTGCACATAGACTTATGATCGAGAGAGGAAGATGGGCGAAGCCCAATCCTATAACCGTTGATAAGTGGAAAGGTAACACATGTCAAGTCTTAGAAGACGAATACCACTTTGTTCTGGAATGTGGTCTATACTCTGATATAAGACGTAAACATATACTTATATTTTATAAACGTAGACCAAACATGCAAAAGTTATTCCAATTAATTACATCTGATAAAGAAGACATACAAAGAAATCTTAGTATATATTTTTACAATGCATTTTTAGTTAGATCAGTTGACATGTATGCGTCCTAATTACTGCATGTGTATTGTGATCCATCCATTTATCATGTAACGTTTTGTATTGTGTAGTTAGTTATAAATATTTAAGTAATGAATATTTACTAGTTTAACAAATATGTATGATAAACTTTTACATAGAATTACTGTAACATAAGTGAGTGTTCAGCTTTTATTATTTAGTAAAACAAATTCGAAAGTGATAGTTGCATAAATGATGTATGCAAATACTTCTGTTGAAGTAACTCTACCTGAAACAAAATAAGTACGCTTTTAAAAGTACGCATGATTGCTTAAATCTATTTTAAATATTTATTAAATATAACTTACATATGTATATGTATACCCTTTATTTCCACTTATCTGTAATTAAACATCTAGCGTTATTGACACGTTAATTAAATTTATAGATTGCACTATAAAATATTTTGATTTATTGAACTTATGAAGTTGATGTATTTGATATTTTTGTTATTTTTGATTATTTAGTTTTGTAATTTGTATGCATGGAATCACCTGAAAACACTATATTGTATATATATTTGTCCACATGAGCTATGGCCTTCTGGATGTTCTGTATATAAATCTTGAATCTTATATTATATGTAGTGAAGTAATTATTATTTAGTCTCTAATGTGATTTCAATTAGTTCTTATTCTCCGAATATTTAATCGAGTTCACAGTTTTTGAAAGAAAACAATATGCATTTGTTTTAAAGTGATACCAAGCTAACATTTAAGTGATATCATGCTTATTATTATTTTGTTCTCATTTAATTAATAAACGTTCTATATTCAGAAAAGCTGTACAATGAACATGTAAATTTTGAAGGATACACATGTTTACAAAAGTAAAACTCACGCACATACAAATAACTGTATTTCCGCTCATCCAAGAGCACACATTATCACACACATTCCAGTGTGTACGCACGTACGTACGAAGTACACACGATCAATGTCTTCTTTACTAACCAATCCCTTCCGGGTTCAGGCAAATACAGATTTCCTCGGACAAATAACTTGGCCAATATGAAATAACCCAATTAATAACATTTTAATATGGCAGGGCAACTCCAATCGTTTTGTTTCATTTATTACCAAGCATTGAGAATGTACTTTTATAAATGAAGGTGGTCATATTGTTAATGTATAGGCAAAACCCCACTTTAACATGTCACCATTTAAAATGCAATACTTTGTCGGAGGACAGTGCCGAAACAACGATATGAAATGTGCCTATCTGAGGATACAATTTTTTAAATCATAGCTTATTTAATCCCCTCAAGGCCATTCCGTTCAAATGAATTCTATAGAATGATCAAAAGCTTTTTATTATTTCACCAATCTGTTTAGCTTTGATAAATCCTTATTTTCATAAAACAAATTGTTCCTCTATATCGCCAATCCATCAATAGTATATTCCTGTCCATTCCTGTTCTGAAATGATTGGCATGGCTCTGTCACTTGGGCACCCGAGCCTGTGACACATCTCTTTATACTTTTAAGTCGTATCCTGACCCTTGATTTCGGGGTAAAGGGTTTTAATGTCCGTTTTTGAAGTTTCCTCTAGCGTTTTTGCATTTCACTCAGACCTTTACTTAATCCAAGATATGTTGTTTAGTGCTACTTCTCCCAAACTGATATATTTCATTGAAATACCCTGCTTGTATTACAATAATTTCCTCAATAAACACTTTTTTGTTTTCTTTTTCGTTTAAATACGTCTTGCTCCTTGGTCTTCTTCGACTCATTTTTCCCTTTTTTTTAAATTAACTGTATTTTAGCACCTAGACTTTGATGTCAAACGCTTTTGTCATCAGCTATTTGACAATTTAAAAAACAAATCAGGGACAACAGTTTAGAATTATTCGTTTTTCATAGCTTGTACTATTTTTGAATTATGATCCTAATGATCTTATTATATAATATTGCTGTCGGAGGATTCTATTAAAACGATATTTCCGATTATGGTTGGTGGCTGGAATCCTTTTCCATTGAAATGTTGTTTTTGTTTGTATAAATGCTGTTTTCGTTTCTTCTTTTGTTTGTTTGTTTGTGTTGCGTTCTTGGAATTTAACACACGCAATAAGTTATCCAATGCTAGTAACAATTCCTTTACACTCTTTTTCCAGTTAAGTACAGTAACATTTTCATGCTCAATATGTGTTGCGTATTATGTTTTAGAAATGATCTGGCGTGGGAATTAAAGTCGAAATAAAAGTTTTTAAATCATTTCTCGTTGACTAACATATTTTGTCTTTTTTTATTATTCCAAATTTAAGTTATAGTTTTATGTTATTTTACAAATTGCATGAGTACAAAAAGTCAAAACTGCCACACGGGGGCTATCACCCTAATAAGGCGATGATCTACTTAGTTTGGAAAGCAAGTACCAAATGTGTTAAGTTTACCGTTAAACATAAAAAAATACATTTCTTTGATGTATTCTTTATTGTTGAATGTCCTTATATCATAGTAATCGATAACGAAAACTAATATTTTATCATTTTTTCAATTAAAAAGCATTTGATTTTTTTTCGAAAATGTCTTCATGCAAAATTAAAATATATTTTATCAGAATATCCAAGACTACCTGATAAACAACAATTTGTGGCTTTATGATGGTTTTAGGTATAAGAAAGATATTTGAATTTTTGTAGCCAAGATATAAATTTGATCTACTGTTATGCATTATTTTCTTGAATAGCTTTTTTATTTGAAAATATATTATCGAGAAACCACAAGACATTGTAGTTGGGGACTTCCCGAGCATTTTAACAAAAATATATTTAAGATTTTCGACAGACTTATTCGAAGACAAAATGCAAATCCTATCTTATCCAAAATCTGTAAAATCTACTTTCGTTAAATTTGCTGCACTCCTTCTTGCAAAGAAAGTATGTTCTACTCCTGAACAATATTGTTCGTCGAAATTAAATAAAAACATTTGTTGTTGTTGTTGTTTATTTTTTTTTGTTTTTTGTTTGTTTTGATTTTTAATTTTTGTTCTTCCGCAAGGTGTTTTGCAAAATGTTAAATTTAGCAACCAATATTGCGAAGATGTTTTGTATTAAAGCGTTTTGTTGTTTCAAATGCGTGCAGATGATATATCTTAACATTTGTTTAATCCTGCCACCTGCATACAAATCATTTCAATATTTATATGACAAAATACAGAAACAAACACAGAAATCAAAAGTTTGAACATACACTTATGCCGTGTAAATTTTGAATTGATAGGTGATCGACCACTTGATATCTTTTCGACAATCAGTAAGTAAAACAACCGCGATAACGTTTTATTTTGTGTTCATTCGTTGAGTATAATCAATACTAAACTCGACAATTTAAATTTCAGTTGTATGTCTGCAAAGTCAACTACTTTTATTGTTTGGGACGAAATGATCATACTAACATATACAAAACAATATAATCATAAGTCAGCGTGCACAGATTTGTTCTTGTTTTGTGCCCATTTTGGATATTTTAAACCATAATTAATGTATTATCAAATCGTAAATCAAACACATTCACTTATCCCTTTACAGCTAAAAGCTCATAGTAGTTAACTATTTATGATGCTTATGTTATAAAAGTATGCGTTCATTATCTTTATAATGGCTGTACACCTAATTGGTCACAGGTGTTCGTGTTGTTGTTACGACCAGGGATCGTTAGAAATGATTTAGAGCGGCATTTTATTGTTCTTTAATACCTGCAAAAACGTGCATGTCTGATAAAACTCATGCAGTGGCGAATCCAACATCGGTTTGCACCTTGATTACCGCAACTTCCTTTGAGCGGGTTTTGCAGTGGTGTCTGGTTTAGCAGCGATGCTGGTGTGCATGCTTCATTAAATACCTTTACCGTTGCATGTATTCCACCGACCATCATTAGATTGCGTTAATATATATTTATACTATAATAACAAAATCACATATTTTAGTAAATGGACTTAATATAATGTACTGACTATAACGTACGCAAACTGAAAATGTATCATGACTAATTTGGAACAAATGTTTTCAAGTATGATATAGAATTTATAGTCAGTTATCTCGGAAATAAGATAAACGTATGGCACAATTGATCTAACTTATCAATAGCTGTGCATCTATTCTTTCAACCGGCCGACTCAATTTTTAACTAATCTGAAAAATATATAATAAGTACCGTTTATCATATAGGTAAGTCTTTTATTACACATGTGTCTACTATTAGGTAGCTATGGTGTTTTGTATCTATATTTTAATAGAGACTCGCCAATACATAACACAAACATTTCCAATATTTAAAACGGTTTTTAAAAATAACGCCAATTTAATTGAATTATCTATTATGCAGATTCTAATTAAATCGTAAATTCAGTATACGACTTTTATGTGATGTTAATACCTTTTTTAAATTTAATACAACCATTTTTATAGTACATTTTTCATGAAATGAATGAATATGAACATATAAATAAAACTATTAAAAGAGGTTCTGACAGTAACTCTTACTATCCCGTCGTTGTTGATTTGTAACAGTAATTTATTCTCATCATTTATTGAATTAAAATCTCTATCTTATTTGTTTGCTGTTTAAAAATGATAATGTCTTAAGGCCTAGTATTCATGGCACTGAATCAACTGGTGGTTGAATGAAAACTTGTTATTATGATAAATACTATTCATTGAGTTCAACGACGGTCATAACATGCTGAACTTTTACATATTTGATACATTATAAGTTATGACATGAAATGCAATTATATAGGCTACTGATTTATTGTGTTCTCTAAAAATGATGAAAAAGTGATTTGCTGTTTTTGATTCAAGCTGACGAATTTATTAATGGTTTAAACAGTATTTATTTTGTGACACATAATAGATAAACACCATTTTATATACAAATTAAGGATTGAGAAGAAAGCCAAAGTAATATGGAACCCCTTTCCCAAAAGAGGATTTATCCGAATAAAATGACCATGCATGTGATATTATAGTTATACTTATTTCAACTCGATGATTTATGTTGCAGGTACTAGAACTAAAAGCGTTAATAGACAGGAACATTCATGTTAAGCATATGCAGTTAAAATATCATTTTCAAAAGATTCTCCAAAAATAATTTCTAGAGATTGATAATGTTTATCGCTATTTAAAATAGAGAAAGCAATTTAAATCAAAGATAATTTATTTTAGGATGAGATTAAGACATGCGTGTCAATTATCTAATGTTACGGACTGATAATATCCCTTTTGTACGCGGCGCCCCTCGACCGTTATCTCCGGCAAGTCAATTACAAGAATTACAGCCTTCCTGCCAGTAACGGGGCTTATATTTTGACATCTGAAATGGTGAATTAATTCCTTGCGATCTTATCGCACATTCTGAAATATTTTGACAGGTCTATTACTTAACATATTTTTTCTTTTCCCCAAAAATAATTAAACACATTTTCATTTGTTAAAGGTACCTTAAAACATAGCTTGACAGAAAATAACATAGTTGCTGACACAATTCTCATTAAAAGCATCAAATTATTCCATTGTATTTGATAATATGCAACATGTATCTGAGTCCGTTAAGTCTTTATGCGTTTGCCCATTTACATATTGAAATTAGTTTTAATTAAACCGTTAACTGATGCATGCGTATATATGTATATTCAACATATCGAAACATTAAAAGAAGACACAATTTTTGTATAATTAAGCACGCTTTCATTCTCATGAGAATACTACCCAATTGATATTTCACATATTAAAATAAAATACCATTCATATTTTGTTTACAAACTGCGACTTATGAATTTCCTTTCAAATTCATGATTTTATTTTGATTCCATGACTTTATACGATGTTTAGTTATTCACTAGGAACCATTTATCACTTCTAGATTATAATTATTTTCTTCGTGTGTGCGAGTACGATACACCAAATACTGAGCTTTGTTCTGAGAAAATATATAAGCGGAAATGTGTGTTGGGAAGTTTAACCCCACAAATAACAGCAATAAGCAAAACATGATAAAATAATTTCAGAATTTATTGACGATAAAGTAACAAAACAAAACATTTAAGAATAAAATAAAATAAAAACAATGTTTACACAATTTATATAAATAAATAATTTTAGTATGATCAATTATCGTTCTTAATATCATAGTTCAGTAGAGCACACTTTAACAACATGTCGAGCATCATCTTATCAGCGAGATGTCACTTAGTTATAAAGATTAACACGCTACACATTATCGGCGTCGGATCTGGAACGAGTTATATGATCAGTATTATTAGAATCCACATGCAGCCAAGCAAAATGGCTGCAAATATGTTTTTGAAGACAAAATAACTTAAGTCAACTCGATACTCATACTAAAAGGTTGTGACGAAGCTTTTTACAATCATTTGTAACATCGTTTAAAATGTTTGTAAAGCATCCTGATTTTGTTTTTATGAAACTGTCGTCCTAACATCATTTTTAACACTTCGTGTTGTTATTCAATACTTAAGTTGTTCATATGTTCGAACCTTTGTCAAATGAAATGTTTTAATCACATATTGTCTACTTGATATAGGGCTAGTCGTGATTGATAGTCACGGATAGAGATTTTTCTGCTTGCAGCATTTGTCATAAGTTTGTCTCGTCAAAACACGTTGACTTGTTATGAACGTGATAGCCTTTCACACGCGAACAATAAAGATGTTGGCTATGGTCAGAAAGATTTGAATTTGTTGATAACGTCCTTCGACACAACGTTTTCAAAACCTGGTTTCTGAATTTTTGTCCAAGGGCACAATATAAGTAAAAATTAACAGAGTGGTTAAGAAACATCAACATTTCAGCTGATGTCCTTATCAACTGTCGCTGTGCTATAACACTTAACGGCACGTTCTCGATATCCCTACTCCATCCGCTGTGAAAAACCATTACAATTGCCATCGGAAATGTAGTAATAAGGAATGTAAAAGACACAGACAAAAGCATCACGGTTAATTTTATGTTATTGTCTTTAAACACCTTTCTTTTATCTGCAGTGTTTATCAACGGTCCATTTTGAGCCTCACGCCAGATCGTGGCTTTCAATGTTTGTATAATAATCAGAGTATTGCATACGACAATGAGCAAAAATGGGAGCAGCGCATAAAGTGAAGCATCTATCCATGGCCAAATAACTGTTACTAATAGCCTGAATTGCGGCGCTGAGTCGCATGATTTTAACCCATGTTCGTGTTCATGCACAGATACTGTGAACAAAAAATGAAAGTTAATTGCCACAATCAAAAACGCGATTAAACATATTATGCGTTTAGCGCGTGTTAGATTGCAGTAACGTGAAGTGTGTAGAGGATGGCTTACCACCAAAAAACGTTCAATCGTTACTGCGATTATAAGCCACACGGAAAATTGGCTGCTACTATAACCCAGAACCGACACTGCCTTACATAGCCAATCTGACTCACTCTGGATATCCATTTGTAATATATCACCAAGCCATCGTCGCAACAAGCCAACAAACAAAACTATAGAGTCGGCGATTGCGAGAGCTGCCAAAAATAGATTCGTGGATTGCCTTGTCATGGCCTTATTTCTCAAAATGAGAAAAGTCATAACATTCCCAAAAGTTCCCATTAGTAGGAGAAATGGAGGAAGGTAGAGTCCTATGGCTCTGTTAATCCTGTATTCAGGAATAAGCATTCTCTGGTCCTCCAGGTCAACCGATTGTACGTCCGAGTTTAGATTCAGCGATTCAATGAAGTGTAACTGAAAAGTGAAATATAACTTTTCTAGTGTTGGTTTGTAAGTATTCGAAAAATTGTGTGTGCATAAGTAGAGACATATCGCTTAAATGCTTGACGGCCAGCATTGAAGTTATTGATTTCAGTATATCTTCATCATCATAAACTAGTATCAAACTACTAGTATTCTTAAACATAACACAATTGAGCAATTGATTTCCAAAACGACGAATTTAAAGTATTGCATGTGAACTTAAGTAAGTGAAACTTCAAAGAGGTGTGGTGAGTCAAATATACCTGATCCTCTGGTGTTAAAGCGAGAATTTCCGACGTCATATTGGGGTCCATTTGCAATGCCATCAATATCTGGTAAAGTGTCGAGGTCAAATTTGACGCCGGTGTCATTCTCGACAAATGCATCTCGGTATCCGGTTCGCTGTAACTGAAGCATTTATTGTGAATTTATATTCGTTTGTGCCAAAACAATAAGAACGATAATGAATGACATATTTTCAGGGTTTGCATGAACCATCACTATGAACAATATGAGCGTAGGCACATTCATTTTAACAACTTTTCATTGAATAAATATACAATATACCAGTGCTTTTCCAAGAATGATGC
Source organism: Mya arenaria (assembly GCF_026914265.1). NCBI lineage: Eukaryota > Metazoa > Mollusca > Bivalvia > Myida > Myidae > Mya > Mya arenaria. The sequence goes on from NC_069129.1 coordinate 5,453,107, forward strand.
AAAAACAAAACTTTGAAATAATGGAAGCCTTAGAACATTTGATGTTTTACACATATTTAATCATATTAATCTCTTAAATAACCAATACAATTCAGGAAATTATGACGGATACCCAGAGTACTTAATAACATGCTTATTTTATAATGTTTTTTTTTGTTAATAAAAAAGCGTTTTATTTTGCTGTTGGGGAAATTTTGAAATGTATTTTAATAATATTTAAAAACGCATACAAATTCTCAAATCCGAAATAGTATACAACCATTAACCATAAACATATTTTGTTATGAAGAAACACAGGTTACGCCTAAATATAAGGGCGTGCAAATGGCATATAATGATCTTCCATATTTGAGGCTAATAATATTCATTGCTACTTGTATTTTTATTGAAGCAAATATTCACAATTAATATTTGTTTTTTAAATGAATAGACTATCTGAAAAGTTTAAGGCTGCTAATTCAGATGTCATCAATTATCAGGCAAAACCATAGCAGAATGATTACAGTCAATAACCGGTTGTGTTTCGATAAAAAAAAACGTTTTATTTAACCAGACATCATAAACATGTCGGTTTTTGTAATTCCGCATTATTTTATAAAATCCGATTTAAATTGTGTCTGGAAAGGATACACACACAGGGTGTTGTTCCAAAGTTATCTATTTGTGTTTAACACAATAAAATAGTCAATTTAAAATTAACCACCACATCATTTTTTATTTGATTCAGGTCGTTTTTGTAAACATATCAATGAATGGTTCTTACCAATCACTTTTAGCTGATGAAAAATAGTAAATGTCAGTACGTATAACATGATCGATGTAATAATTAAAGCAATGTCTTAAAATCAACATAATGTTAAAATATCGTCTTCGACAGTCAATTCCACAGCTTTTCGTTTGAATACCTTACAAATTTAAATGCAATTGATTTAATTTTTCGAGAATAATTATTTAACAAATATTTACAATCAGTGATTATTTCGGTAACCCAGTATATACAATTAGTCGCTGGTATGTGGATCATTACGCATTGCATAAAAATACAATTAATTCACAGAAATCTTTGTACGACTATTGATTTGTTTATAGCAAATAATTAGTGTTAATTTAAAGATGCTTATTATTTGTCTCCTAAACAGATCCAATATATTTGATTAATGATATATTTTACGAGTCCCTAGAACACGATCACAACAACTTTTTAATGATGTTTTTTTTGTTACTGGCTTTTCTTAAACTTGTTTTGCTTTTTAGTTTAAACTAGTCTAAGAATGAAGAAGCAAATCAGATTGGATGGTGTAAATTACAGTGCTGTACATTAAATGATGTATACTCATTTCGTTGCCTTAAAGACCAGAATGAATATGCATAAATTGAATTGAATTGAATCACACAGTGAACCAGCATGTTGGTATCAATTAAGTCCATTTCTACGAATAAATTATCGAATCCTTAGCAAATCCTTATTCATAGCTAAACAACAATTCGAGAAGAAACTTAGAAACATTTACATTTTGAATTATAGTATGTTTTTGTCCTGTCTATAACAGTACAAACTTTAGCCATATGCTGTAAAAGTTTTTAACGAAATTGCAATAATGCCAAACATTGCTATGTAATTTTGTTTGGCAATACTATCTAAAGATGACCCAGAACAACGTTTAAATCATTTGCAAAATATTTAACGACATTAAATAATGTCATTCATTTTCTAGAGATAAATGCAATTAGAAGCGGGTCATAAACGTAACATGGATGTTTTTATACTCCGTGGAAAATCCATTACAGGATACTTTCTAAAATTATTTTTAATATACCTTTTAAAATGAAACATTCATTTTGGAAATTTGACCAATGGCCTTGTTTTACGGAATAAATCGTCAAAATTAAACAGAAAAAAATAAAAATTAATGCATGCATATAAACAATGGTTATGTTTAATGTTGTCTTTAATGTTGCAAGAGTTACAAAATCATTAACAGTGTATTTCCTGCATTATATAAAAAGAACCTACGCAAAATCTGCTCACGATAGACAATGATAATATTCACCTCATATTAAACTAGATGTCTCCAACTATATCCATCGCGATATCTTTAATCTAATCACAATTTACGGATCCCTTAAATAAAATTTAATCCAAAACTGTGTAATATATTTGTGTTATTTATGTCACATATTCCAAGTTGTATTATAGACGCCTTTGACGGGCGAGTTACCATTAGAACATCGCGCGAAATGCTTCTCCAGTCACAGTATTCCAACAAGTGATATTTGTTATTGGAAAATTCTGATATATATCTCGCGAATCAGCTAGATAGCATTCCCACAATATTTTTCTGCGTATCGAAGTTTTCAGTGGCTAACAGAAGCTAGATTAAATGCAATCGAGTCAGGGTTATAAACAAACGCTACTTTAATAAATTAGAATGAAACATTAGAAGCTTTTGTTAATTATTTCCACAATTCTCTTCTTCGGACTCTTCTTCAACCTAACACTAGCGCAATAAATGTTTGGAATAAAACAAAATGTTAAGGCATGACGACATCGCGTTGGAATGAGTAAAGCTAACGAAATATATACCTGATTGCCGTAGGTACTTTCACATGTAAGGGCTTTGACAAAAAAACATACCAGACGGTGCATAGGCAAAATATGAATGTAGTTAGAATTTAATACTATTGAATTATTTCCTCATGAATTAAAAAAAGTTTATACTATGAAGCTATGTCTTAACCTCTACACACGTGTATTTGTAACAAACATTCCAGAGGCGCACTGAATGGAAAACAGTCCATACCTCCCTGTGGTTTCTTAGGTATAACACCTAGAATATATCATGCCCACCCATCACGCATCCTAACCATGTTATGGGTCGTATTTTACCCCATCCCACATGCCCTAATGAACATTACGTTTGAGCCTTTTATTCATATGTCATAACCACCGACATCGCGGCTATGGTGGACAATAAGTCACAATTAGACTACAGTTATAGCGACAAACTAAGCGCTTATACTGCTGTTTCTTTTTTGTAATTGAAGCTTTGAAAGGAAAAAAATAAAGCTATCGGCGGGTTTGTATATTTCACCAGTGCGAAGTATATTCATGTAGGTCCAACTTGTAAGACACCCTGACATATTACCTGCCGTAAGGTGGTCTGGCGGTCTATCCTGAAATTTAATTAAATAAAACGCACCATTTAGTTCCAAGGTGGCAATACAATTTACAAACATCATAGTTTCCCGAAAGTTTTGTATTATTTACAAGTATCGTGTTGTTAATCGATCTGTAATTATTTATTAAAATGTAACATTCACCGAACAAATAGACTTCATTGATTCTGGTACAATTATAAGATTGATTATTGCCTCAATGTTTTACATGTATACAATCGAAAGCATACTCATGGTAGCGTGAAAAGGAGAGTATTGCCTCTTTAGTTCATATGGCGGTTATTTTGAGGAAATTACAAGTGCTCAATTATGCTACACGATAAATATCTGAAGCTACACACCAGTAATAAACCAACGAGAATAAAAAAGCCGATAGAATGACACAGTTTAGAGGTTCAATGTTTAAAGCCTAATAAACGATGTATGATTGACATGTTTAATATACATTGTGCCCGAGATTAACATAGTTGCATCATGAAAAAAATGAATTACCTTCATATACCTGAAACAGGAGATCATCGGGTAATTAACCAAGTGTAAAAATTATCAGTCAACATCATACTTGTCCAATCATTAACTATCAAGCAACGTACTCTGTAATTGATTAACTCCTTTAGTCATAGAAATATCGAGAGAAATTACAAAATTGTTTCATAAAAAAACTTAAATATGTAATATCATTTTATTTGTAATACAAATACTTCTGATTAAGAATTCAATGTTAATCATGATTGAGGAATGCATTGAATGATTGTATTCTACGAACTATAAACACATCAGTATGATAAAGCATGGTGGAGGCACATGCTGTTTACCAATGTATTTAAAAAAGGCAAACGTTCAGCTCAAGGTATACTTATATCTCATATTTAATCATTTTAATCTCAACCCTTTCATGAAATATTAATGAATGTTTTTCGCATTGTGCCCACTAATTGCTTTCATTTCAGTGAATCAATAAAAAATCCTACATGAATGACATGTCGCTTAATACTAAGAGTATAATTGCAATGTGGAAACTAAAGGAATGAGCCCTATAGCGAAATATCTAACGTCCTATTTAAAGATTTAATGCTTATGCCTAACACGCACTGAACCAGAGACACCAAACTATCAGACAACACAGACGCAACATACATGCATCAAGCCTTGAATAGCCGTTATAAACAGTAGACCCAGCATTAGTTGTTTTCATTCATGGCTTTTTTCTTACTTTTCCAATAACCAGTTATCTATGTTATTCGCATTATTGACGATATTCACATGAATGTTGGACTACAAGACCAGTTCTTATTGAAGAATCCAGAAACGATTTACTGAATACCCGCTGGGCGACAGATTGGGGCGTATTGAAACCGTAATTGAAATGATACGTATTTCCTCTAAATAAAACAATTTATTCTACTAGACCAAAAGTGTCCATTCGTTTTGTGATACAACGTTTTGTTCAAAGGCTTAGAATGACCGCATGTATTTAAGTTTGTTTTTTTTAATATTTCTTTTACACAAACGCGCTTCAGTTTTTCGTTCTTACGAAATAAGGCGTGTTGTTGTTAAAGGAATGTATCAAAGTGATTCTTAAGCAAACAAATAAAAATGAGATATACGGATATATATATATATATATATATATATATATATATATATATATATATATATATATATATATATATATATATATATATATATATATATGCAAATAATTATATTACTTTTGCGTGCATTTCAGTATGTTTCAACATTGAACATCTTGATAAGACGTGTCAACATTTTTCACCTTTTTATACCGAGTGTTGTAATGATATCTAGTTTTATAATCATGCACAATTATTGTACGCATACGGAATATGACGTGATGGTTGATTATATAATTCTGCATTTTGATGTATGAATTATCCTCAGGAAGCATACATTTATATATCTCGACTTTATGGCGATAATGGATGATAGCGGTAATAGTAGGTGTAACATGAGCTTTATATGGGCGTTCGATGACAAGTCTTGTTTATATAAAGCGTATACTCATCGGAAATGCAAAATGTAAACAAATACAAATATTGATGTGTTCATCAATTACTTTAGTGCTTTTGTACAAAAGGAAAAAGAACATTTCAAAAGAGGTAGACATTTTTACGAGAACTCCTCTCCATTTTATAGTTAGCCGGGCTTGTCAAATATAAGTGTGATAATCATGGGATACAAACAAATACAACAGAATCTAGTTGAGCTATTTAACAGTAAATACTACGTATGAGGAAGGTGTACCTTCCCAGATATGTTTTGTTTTTCCGAATTCAGCATCCTCCCCGTATCAGTTGTTTTACTAAAGATCATTTAACCACGCTAAAATAATTCAAAACGCAAAGTTCAATTCCCTTCAGGCTTTGTCGTTTCGATTTTGAGATACTTTTATTTGTTAAATTCGCTCAAATGCAGAATCCAAACAAAAAGCGTAATATTGATTGCTTAAGTATAATAATATGGCTGTGACCAGAGTATTTGGGAGTTTATAATGATCAGTGCGCCCGGCTACTTCTTAACCATACACATAACATATATGTTCAGAAAAAAATGTTTTACTGAGTTATACTATTTAATGTCAACAATGATTTCAATGGCATCATTATCAATTACATTGCATTTTAAAAGTGTTATAAAGTGAACGACAAACAAGAGAAAAAATGTAATGGTATGAAACAGTTTCAAATAATAATTCGCAAATAAATCGTTTCCTTTCCGAGGTCTTAAAATTATTGTATGCATATGTCTGAATTCCAGCAGATATAGCAGACATATTCATTGCAAATACTATCAACATACTTGAACTGTTTGATCGAAATGTAATTCCAAAACCGTCAGTACGAGACACGATGGATTGAGTATATAACGTTCAACATGAAGGTAGCACTTTGTTATATTGATAGACCACAGCCGTGGCTTCTTTGACCATTGTTTGTTCTATAGATGTTAAAGATAGTTTTGCCGATATGAAAAGGAAAACTATTTTCTTTACGTAATAAATATAACTTACGTAAATATGTTTATCAACAAATACACGAGGAAAACAGACTTTGTATTGAACATCTGGCGTCTTTTTTTCATAGGAAGAATAGTCTTGATCATGATTAAAACGTTTATCCTATACCTTTTTACTATTTAATAATTATATCCATTTTGATTGTCAAACCATTCGTAGGACATGATAACTTCGACGATCAGGGATATTAACTCAATTGGGCTGGACAAGGTACGCGTGGAGTCCTTTGGACTACACACACTCTGACCATTCCAACTGTGTTCATACCCCGACAATTACATCAGTCCGCAATTCATTCCATGAATAATAAAATTTTCATTACAGAATTTAAACATCTTCAACATTTACGCGTCACTTAATGAACTATACGTTGAGATTGAATTACTTTTATGAAATTAAATATGACATTTGAAAATAAGTAGCAAATAATAATTATTTTCCTTTTGACTTTAAATGACCTTTCAGCGGTTTTCTATAGAATATATGGTAGCCTGTCTTAATTTGTTTTCAAATGCCCTTCGCAATGTGGCGGAGAAACAAACTACACTGTGTGTGTTTCATAGTGTCTATGTCGCTCATTCCGTCATACTTGTGATATTCAATATCACCATGTAATAGGTTCATTGACAAAACTCACATAAGAGGCCTTGCAAATCTAATGATGTATTGTTAAATTTTCCAACCAGTCGTATTATCAGTCATCTACAAGTCGCAGTCTTAACGGTGCATATTTTATTTTGTGTTTGCGAAGTTGTAATTGCTGATATCCTTCCCTTAAAGAGTTTGTGTTGATACTAATTAAATGAAGATTAGAAGAATTTTCTGACGGCTTGGTTTTAAAGAGCATTATATATAACCTGATTTTTTAAGTGTGTATTTAACTGGACCAATGACTTACAGGAGCGTAGGATCTAACTGTGATGTACATTAGAGTCTTTGTATGTAAATAAGATTTTGTTCAAACGAAAAGTCTATGACATCGGCTACACATTGGCTCAGACCGAATTTGTGTCGCATTGCGTAATTGAAAATACATGTAAATATGTTATTAATTTATATCATATTTGTTTAATAAAATATGTGCACGGTTCCATTCAAAGCCCGGATAAGTTAAGTTATAACCGAAAGATAAAGCATAGCATATTGAATATTAAACTAATATTCACTGTAAGGCATATAGATTCAGCTTAATCAAGGAATTAGCTACATAAATGTTCCCAGACTCAGCTATTTTTATTCTGGTTGTTATAAACCGATTCATTATATTTAACGCAGTGACAAATCCAAACACGATTGATTTTCCTGATATTAATATGAAGCAGTGTGTACAAAGACCTAAATAAGATAAGAGAAGACACGAGGCGACGTTTGAGTAAATTTTCATTCTATTCATATTTGTCTAAGCATGACATGGACACAATACTTGTTTGGTCTTGAAAATAGTGAGGTTATGTCTATCTAATACATATCGTCTTAGGGAAAACCGATATACGATAGACGCCCTCCTAAAATCTCAACAATCAGTATTCAAACTAATTATCAACAATCTTCTTTCAGCATCTCCATCACAGGAGCATGTTTTTTACCGTCAATTATGGTAGGAATGTTTAATACTTGACAGTCGAGTCTCGAACACCTTAATCTATTTACAAATGGTAATGACCAACACTTATATTTATTTATTTATTTCAGTCTCATCAATGCATTGTACATTCAGGAATAAAAGTTCATTCAACAAACATTACATACAAGTACACGCCACTCTAGTAAGAGGTATAAGAGACTATCAATTTTATAATACAACTAAGACACATATCAATACATCTTTATACAGATATGAGCAAAATACCCTTGCTAATCCATTTTTAAAAAAAATGCTTTAAGGCAATGAAAACAAAATTCTGATAGTGTAAATAAGTACTGATGCACAAATAAGAAATAGGAGTAAGATACGAAATCCACACATGATCAGATCATTTGTGGTCGGATTAGCAAAGCCATTTTACGTATGATTTAAAAAGTTACATATGCTATTTTTTAAAAACGGGAGATATTATCTATATAGATTATATATTACACTGATATCGGTCATATCATGGTAGAGGTCGTTCTTTTAATTAACAATGAAACTCAATTGTTGAATTGTATAATGTGAAAATCAGAAGCTTAGAACAAAGAATATTGTTCAATATTCAACAAAATATCGTCACTGATCCCGGTAAATGTGAACATGCACATATGTATAAGCACATGCTATATTTAACACACCAAATGAGCACTTCTTAAATCCATATCTACTCTCCCAAAAATGGTTAAACATTTATAATCCGAGAATAACTTAGTGAATTCCAAGATTGGCAGAATGTTCTAGAGCTGGTGAAACTTTTAACAGGGTTTGTAAAATCTAATATACAAATTGAAAATGTTCCAGATCGTACAAATACAATCTTCAAGAATGTTTTTTTCTCAAATTCCAAAACGTTTATTTCAAAACTCTTACACACGGAATAAATAGAAAAAAAATAGAACATTCTAAACACATCTTGAGAAAACATGCGACAAATATCACGTTGGGAGGACAGTGTTTACCTTACTGAAGCTAGGACATCATGTAGGTAAAAGTACATATTAAACAATGACGTTAATAATTTAAATACATGTACATGTAACAATGTAAGATGTTATACATCCCAAATGAATCACATGTTCTTTACTTCAGTTCTGCGACAATTTGACACATATTTAACCTTGCGTGATAAACAAAGTGGTTTGTAAAAAACAATTTTAACCATATTATTTGTGTCGATTTTAGATGTTCTTTCGCCGCCATTGTCGAATTTATGCATGAAAATTTACCGATTTAAAATAGTTCCCTCAAATTACCAGATCACAATAAATAAAAAAGCACCGAGAATGTATTTCGTAGATGTTTAATGGAGGCTTTCTTAACGACATTTAATATGCATCAATATTTAAATAATTCTGATAGTGATAGTACACATTTTAACTCCTAATTACAGTAAATGGTGAAACATGCAAAATATACTAAGTAAAACTTTGACTTAAGAGTACGCCAAGTCCAAACGCCGCTCTAAAACAATCTTGATTCAAGCTTAGAAGCCCATATATGACGATTGAAAGCTAATTAAATGGAGGCTGACGGAAACTCGTCAGATTTTTTATTTTAGGGAAATAAACGGCTGTATGGAAACCAATTTGGTACCACATTAACAGGTGTTCCAAATTAATTCGTGGTTGAAAATGGTTCAGATTCTATATAAGAACAGCAAGCGATCCTAAAGCTTACAGCTTAAAACGTTGCGAGTGATGTACAAATCTTTTGATGAGGCCAAACTTTCTTGGTGCTAGTGAATAGTCTCTTCCATATCAGGGGGTCCAACGTGATTTGTGTTTGCCGAATTTTAAGTGATGAAAATTGTGTGAAGCCGAATCAAATGGCGGCGTTTAATTTTTTTTCGGTGTTTCAGGTAGGTATTTTCACCTTGTAAGTAAGTTACATCACCATTCTCGCAATATAAATACGCCTAACCGGAGACCACATGTGTAAGCGTCTCTCGTTTTTTTAACTTTTGTTTGCAGAGGCCTTAACAAAAAGGTTATTGAATGTATAAGCTGAGCGATTATTTGTTAACAAAATGAAAATAGAAAATTGCGTGATATCAAACTGTGTTTTCAGTCCAAATTTACCATTCTTGTACCTATTTTAGCTATTTGTTATTAAATTTTTGCATTAATTAACTTCTCGACGGCTAATGCACTTACATGGGCACTATACGGCAGATTATTTTATGTTTAAACACCTTTTATATTGAGCGACGAAGTTTTATGAAGTTTTTGTGTTGTAGTGTTTGGTGTAAGCGTGGCAAACCCGTTATATCATTCAGCCAAACATTGTGATAAGTCTTCTACAAATTGCAGACAAGTCTAAAATAGTTTTTGTGGGGCTCATATAATGGGATCAATTTTCCCGACAGGAGTTTAGTAAAGGGAATATTCTGTTTCAATTATTTTATAAAGCTTCTAGTTCCCATAGGAATATTATTAAGGTGATTTATTATAAGTCCGTAAGAGCTATTTGCTTATATTTACACCTCAACTTCTATTCCAAGATCGAAAAGTAACATTTATTTCGGATCGCGAATCATCGCATAACAATAAAGATATCAATTGATTGTTTTCATCTTGTTATTGTTTGTATTGTGTCAGCAGGCCCCGAAAGACTTAATTCAACATATTAGAGGGTGCTGATTTATGGTGGTTCATTTATTGTTGTCATTAGTGTCTCTATTTTACGTTTAAAAATGATTTGAATGGATTGATTTTTCCCGCTTTTTTTTGACGTGATTTAATGAATTGTTTCCGGTTACGGTCTGGTCGTTCTGTTTACAGAATGGGTGAAAAATAATTATTGTAAGGTTTTCCTCAATGAATTGAGTATTTTTGTAACAATTCTTGAAAGAAATTCTGAACTTTTGGTGTAAATTTAAGTAATGAATTGCGGTGTACGCTATATTATTTTTGGTATATATATAAGACAAAAACATAATATTGTTCCATATCCAACTTTTTATAGCCTAATAAATAAGAAAACTATGGTTGAAATGTTATGAATGGGAAAATGCCAAACACTCAAACACTAAGTTGATGATATATGTAGATGCAAAGCTGTAATAAATACATTTGTGTATCTGTTTGTTCAGTCTGTCCCGCTGAAGGAAAGCTACCCGGTCACCTGTCAATGCGGAATCCATGGCAATCGCTTTTCACAGGGAGGATTTAACACTTCCACACCACGAAAAAGACACCACAGTAGCACGAATCATTTTTTAACTAATGACACTATTTACTTTTGCATGATTGATAAATCAGTGCCAAATTATGTCACTGCTTCAGGCTATGAAAACGCCAATGGGTCTCAAAAATAAATAAACAATAAATGGTTACCCTATTTGATGATAATAATACCAGGTTTAAGGAAATACTCGGAAAACAAAAGGATTTTAACCCATGAAGTATACCATGGGTATAACAAAAACTATATAATTCACGAGACTTTCCTATCGTGATCACGTAATTCCACATCGCAAAGAAAAGGTCTGAATCAGATATTAATATCCGTTATAATATCTAAGCTACCTTCAAAATGAAATGGAAATGCACAGTATTCCAGACAAGCACTCACGAATTATCGATACATTGAGCTGTTCAGCAGAATCTCTTGTCAATTACACGTGATACATGAGGCTTGAAAAATTCTAGTATTACTGTTGTTTTGCAGGCATAAAAAGTTAAATATATTTACAGAGTCATACGATCTGAAGCACAAACCTGGAACACAATGTTATCTGACATCAAAAGATGAAAGAATCGAAGAAAACTATTTTATATGCAAATGCTCGTCCTTTATATACCTGATATTGTTAATCGAAAATAACCCCTTCTATCTAAAGACTAAAGACATATTCAACTGAATATACATATGTAGCTGATTATCGTATATTTTCGTCATAGTTACGTGTAAACAGAAGTGCAAATATAATTGCATTGCAGTTTATATGTATCTTAGTGTTGACACTTATTTGTAGGCTAATATCAACCGATGATTTTTCAAATATTCTAGCGATCATTCTTTATGTAGGTGAACTAGGTGAATATTTTTTGTGGAATGCAATACTGTGCGTCTTATTCCTTTGGATCGATTAGCATTCTGCGCATGCGCTTTACATATCATATTTACAGCAGAAGGTGCGGTTTTATTGCTTACACTCTGCACCTGAACTTAAAATAGAACTGTAAACAAATTTAGTGTTGATATGTAAATGTAAGGAACCAATAGACACGATGTACGATTTTTAAATCAAAATTATCTTCCTGTTATCTATTGCAACGGGTCTCTGGCTATTACTTGTCTATAAAGATATACAATTTATTTGTGTACACATACATACATACAGCAGTGTGTGAGTAATCCAAACTCAAACAATTTTGCTTTTTACCTATCTTAAGGTTGCATTTCTAATTGTCGGTGCGAATTTAACTAACATCACGCACACCTCATTTGATATAAGAAATGTTGATTTCATCATAAATATCTAAAAATGGTTGCTTATGACACTAGCAATCATATAAATAACGTGTGCGAATCTTCACTGCGATATATATTTTAATCGTGTTAATGTCAGATACATAAACCTAAATTAAAATAACGAAGCCAGCAATTTCTGGTAAGTGTAACTGAAATGCTAGTGTATACGACGCCCCAAATATCTTTATCTCTATCAGGTGTGAGAAAGTGGGAATAATTTATGTTTAAGGCCGCTATGCTATGACTTTTTTGATTAGTGAATTAAAGCATTCGCCAATATTTTTGATAGAGAAAATCTGACGTTCATATTTATCAACAGCAAATAATTTTTTGCAACATTTTTCAAGCGTATGTTGTCGTTTACAAATCTTTAACAGTAAATACTCAGCTGCAAAAAGATTTTGCAAATTCTTTATATTGATGAAGAAACTAACAATAAGAATGCAAACATTGCGTAAGCTCATCCAGTACGAAGGCACGCTTGCAAATTTGCCTGCAAAAACATACAATGTGATTTCGTTTGATGTATTCATTCGCTTTCTGCAAATGTGTTAATGAATTTCAGTTCATGCAGTGTTAAATATAGTGTTTTTGTCACTATTCGTATATATTTTAAAAGCCGGAACTGTTCGTTTATGTGTCTTTGTCCTCTTAAATATCACTGCGAACGCGGATCGGACGCACGAGATATATGTAATAGATAAAACATCATTTATCTTGTTCATTTTTAAGGTACACCTTCATCGGACGCTAATGCGAAGGGAGCGGACGCAGAAGGCGTATACATAGAAAACCGGTCTAATCCTGTCGTTCATTGTTGTATTTTCATACGACGCTGGTGCATTGTCACTACAATTTGTACTGCACATTTATTTTGAAGTATTTTATTTCAAATGCTCTACTTTATACCCTTTGTTTCTATAATTTGTTTTCATATCGCATATTTCGATTTTATTGTTATCGTGGGCAAACTAAGCCATATACTGGCATGCGATTATAAAATGACTTACTTAATGTATTAAGCCTGTTCTAAACATGATGGAACAATGTTTCACATGTACATATGTCTGATCATTTCTTGAGAGAATGAAAAGGGGAAAATTTGGTTTAGACTTTTTTGTCCTTATTTAGAAAAAAATATCCTACAATCTTCAAACTTCTTTAAACCTTCGTAATATTTCGTGTAAACTCTGTATATGTCGATTTCATGGATGCTATGTACACTATCCTCTTGTTATGACATACCTAAATAATTCTTCGTTATCATTGCTCTCCGGAAAGTATAATCTTAACAGAAATAAAACAAACTTTGAGGTTGAACGTAAATCTAGTGTTAATCGTGCAAGGCTGCTGATGCACTGAAGTAACCTAAATGGAGATGAGTTTTCTTAAAGTATTGATTATAGCCCCAATGACCGGTGTGAAAACATTTAATACAACTACCATTTCTTTGTCACCTGTCCCATTTATCTTGCTCAAAAGAATGAAAAAAACTACCAATTATTTGCTAGCAGGCCTGTCACATCAGTCGCTACTGTTTAGATACATTCAAACAACGTACGTGGGCACTGCAGTGATACTCAACAACGTTTAGCACTACATTCACCAAACCAAACGCATTTGATATCTTAGATACAATCTTGATTCTACCACTGACCTGTTTCATGGCCATCCCTCCCCCTCTTTTTCATTCTTACTGTTCCTTTTTGTCTCTTCCATTTCGTCTACGTCCTCATTTCAACCGCATACTACCACTTACTACTTCATTTCTTATAATACCTTCCAACTTATCCATCACATTATTAAAAGTTAAATATTCTATATATATGTCATAACTGTTTAAACACCAGTACGAGCAGCCTGAAAGAGTGACAAAAGCGAAGCATGTAAGCCTAAAAGCTTCCTTTCAATTCCATGGTGATTATTTGTTTTGCTCATATATCACGTTTATTTTTTCAAAAATTTTTACCAGAGTAAATATTCTGATTTCGCTTCAACTTTTTGTATCTTAAAATGTTTTATTGAAATAGATAGTTATCAAACCAAGTGCAAAATAATTGGCGTCATTTTCGCTGGCACAATCCATTAGCTGTCAGTTTGCCAGTCGCAATAATAAATCTATGTCGGACGTGTAAGCGTAAACCTAACACCTGAAGCAGCACATCATACGATACATCGCAATTAAAAAGCCTCAATCTTCACGCACTTGATTTGTAGTATGCACTTAAGTATCTGATTCCGAAAATAACGGCATTGGCTAGATAAGGCTGTCCTAAAACGATAAACAGGGACTTAACCGACTTTGGAAAAAATACCCAGACTTACTACGGCTAGATGTTGACCAAGGCATATAGATTTATTGTAGCACTTTGCTGTTGATTTGTATTTCTATTTTACAGTCGTAAACATGGTCCCGAACTAACAAATCATTGAAAACAAATGTTCGTCAGACCACTGCAAACAAACACTTTAAAATAGAGTCTTACTTGTCGTTATGGCATGGGTATTATTGCAGTGAATTTTTCGTTCGATTGTCACTCAAGTTATAATTATTATCAATTAACAAATAACGTTTGGTGGCAATAAACAACAGCACTTTGCATCTTACACTCCGCAGATATATCCTCGTTGTGAATTTTGAAGTATGATGCAGAATTGGCTTATAATCGTATGAATGGTCAAAGTTAAATGTGTCTATATGCTTTAAAAACGTGATACACACTGAACACTGCATTTAAGAAAAAAATCTACATATAGCAGGCGTTTCAAGATTATTTTTTTTTTACCGAAATCCCTAAAAACTCTAAGCTACTGTACATAACTTCTGCAAGTGTGGTAAAACATGTGTTGAAGGTAGTCGTACATAGCATTCGTAAGTAAACATTTCCAATTGACAATATGCTTTACAGTTTTCCCCATAAGTATATAACTAAAAAGTAAGGATAAAGCCGGTTATTACAAGGGTGTAAATCCAATAAATTTTAGTTCTTTTTACTTATTCAAACTGTTGTTGGTTTAAGGCTAGCTATTAACATTTCCTGAAAAATGGTTTACGTATTTATTTCAAGAAATGTTCATTGCACGGCCGAATATATAAACAGCTATTTATGTGCGACATACGCACATAGACTCTGATGTTAAATCAACGTTTATAGTAATTAGATGTTTTGTCTTTGTTAGAGTGCTAGTTAAAACCCTGTGATAAACAATAGACTGTTTAATATTTTCTTTGTAATTTAAGGTCTTTGGAAAGCTATTTAAAGAAATAATCAATGATGCAAGTTAGTACTTTGGAACAATCACGCCGTTTGGATCAAACACTATGAATGCAGTCGAAATAATATGGCACCAAATCGTTGCTATGGAAACATGAGTTAAGTAATCGTCAAAAGTCGCCAGGAAAAAACGCGTCAATGAAAATGCTATCTAACAAAAGTATGAATGAAATTAAAATTCATCACAAGTCTTAATTTTTGGATTTTCAATAACGATTAATTAAATGGGTTTTTTTTGTTCAACGACCAGAAACCCCCCAAAAATAATGAAATATTGTTAAAAAATTGCCGGTCATAGTCAAAATGTCGGGAAAACACCAAGTGTACTATTGGCCTCGGCATTTGTGTTTCGGGCGAAAATTCACAGGTCCTTCCTCTGCCTCAGGCAAATGATTTGGCTAAAGATACTATTTATATCAAAACATTCCATTTACGTGTCAGTGAAGAGAGGGGCGGTTAAGTTATAATATTTCAGTTATAACGAGAGTTGAATTCATAGAATAAAACAGGATTGATAATCCAGTTCGGAATTTATTATTAATAAGTGCGTTTTCTATAAATGATAAAAACCAGTCCTGGTGATGTTATAAATATAATTTTAGTTAACAACTGTACAAAGCTCTGTTTCAAAAAGCATTGAAGCATAAGGGACATTTAAATCAAAGTAAATTAGTTTAGTGATTGGGCCTTTTATGTTGTATTGTTTGTTTAACGAACCGCCATGATTGAATATGTTTGTAGGAAGAGGAAATAAAATAAAAAAATAAAATTTCAAAATCTTGTTTTATTTTTTGGTAAGAAATGAAATATTAATTAATAACCTACTTAATAAAACAATAATACTTTAAACACAAAACAGGGTTGTATCTTACCTAAAGTGCTATATTAAACAATACTTTTCTTCCAATCACTGAACAATTACTACCTGAATGTGTTGACATCTCTAATTTTTTACATCAGTTCCCTATTGATCACTATAATTAAGTTTTAAATTTAAATTACCACATGAAAGTTTATACTGACTGTCCACACTCATAACATTAGGGTAATACACAGCAAATGAAAGTAAAAAAAAACTATTTTGGACTATACAACGTTTTGTATGGTATGGCACAAACACGGAGTATAATAGGTCCGTGACACTGGCACAAATAAAAACATTAAGTCAAGAGTCGAAAACTGCTTGAATAATACTTTTTAGGAGGTACCCAATCAAATTCATTCGTCGTGGACATCATTATATATCAAATGAACTGAAGTCCTTTTAGATGGCACGTTTTCTTCCTTTGTTTTTGACAGAACCTGTATGGCAATTCTACAGAGTAACATATAAGTTTTCCAATGTATTTGAGTATTTCTCCACACTTTTGAAAAGAATTGGGTATCTCACATTATAAATGAGTATTTCAAGTTTCCATTGTCCATCATTTTGATTTTAATTGACTACAACAATGAAATAAAGTTTTATTAGTGTGATTCGCAACAATTAATAATAACTTTATAATTAATATTAAGTGAGTGCACAACTTGCATGGCATATATAAAGTATATTATTATGACAATAACTCACATCACACATTGACTAGAGTAGCTATGGCATTAAAATCTCATGGTGGAAACAATAATGAACACTAAATAAGACTTAACACAAGTAATGCAATTGTTTTAATATTCCAAAAGAATGCAGAAATGTCGAAAGCCAATGCTTCTAACGAATGATACCAAGTTAAATAAACAAAAAAGGTGCAAACAATGAAAAAAAAGTTATTTTGTATGTCAATAAATATCATGAACCTACAGGGCCGTCATTCCCCATCTCATAACAACATTTTACTCCTACATGTTGGTGACTAAAATATATAGTGTCAAATTCCAATAGTTTCCAGAAGTTTACACGAAAATAAGCTCAATCCAAGACAACTATTTTGTCAAAACTGTCAATCAGTGCGAGTTCATCTTAGATATCAGAAAATGACTACAAATTAACAGAAAAAATAATCATAATCTCATAAATTCGTTTATTAAGATTCCAAATAATAGCATAACAATTTAAATTACTTGTTATGAAATCGACTGTTTGGAATATAATTTGCTTGTATTTACATAATAAAGAGAGCACTAAATCCTTAATTATTGTTTCTAAAATATTTCACCAACTATTTCCGATGATGATGTTGGGTTAAGATAAGAAGTAAGCAAGATTCCGCCAGCATCCGTCTATAATCGTATACCATCGTATTTACTCGTTTATCAAAGGAAAGCGTCTTTAGGCAAATCCCGAGGTACTCGATTATTTCCGGCTTGCTTCCGGAAAATGATCAACCAACTCATTTTTAATTCATTACGCTTCCTTTTTAAATTAATTGCGTATTCTGCCTTTACTAATGCGTGTTGTTACTAATCAATTTTTTTAAAACAAGTGGGGTTTTTATGATTGCAATTGCGTATTTACGCAAATACCTTATCTGTAATTCTGGATTCTTGGATCTCCCTTCATGTCTACTTGCATTATCCCCATACATTCTTTACGAGTGTATTTGAAGGAATGCTTGTGTTAATAATATCGGAGACAATATCATTTTCATTTTTTTAACAAATGAGTTTACTGTTTGCTTAATTCTAACCAGTCTGCGATGTTTCTTCGAGCGTTGTTGTCCAATCAAACGTCTGGATACAAAAATCAGTGCTTACGAGTTGATGACTTACAGACGACTGGCTATAGAAACGATTAAAAGTTTATTTGGAAGGAGTTGTTGGGAGCGGAGAGAATAAAAAAGTTTGGGAATTCCAATTTTATCTTTTTCTGAAATATTTGTAAGAAGCGGGTTTGTTAAACGACAAATAAAAAACTGGCCTTGTATAAAATACAAGAAAAAACAAATATTTACATAAACATTCAAATTACGTGTGAGCACTAAACCATAATTTCTGAATACTAAATATTGTTTGATTTCACACCATTATGAATATTTATATTACAATTTAAACATAAATCAAAATAAATCATAAATAATGTATTTTCGGATGAAATTAAGACATGAGTTACAATCATCAAATATAATGGGCTGATTGTATCACGTTCTCTTGCTTCATCCATCGACTGCTATCTCCGGCAAGTAAATGAAAAGCCAGTAAATAATCCATTTATTATGACATCTTAAATGCTAAATGAATTTTTCGCTATCGCGTCGAATATTTTGGATTTTGAATTACTTGGATGAGAAATCTGATTAATTTACTGATTCAAAATGTATACTGTTATATAACAGTGTGTGTATACCACGTGATAAATTGCATCATAAATGCTACGTCGGAAGGCAATATTTTGCTTCGAATGAAGACTTTAAACAAATGATTTCTTCACCATTTAAAATGATACAAAGCGCAGTCAATGCCGCTTACGGGGCCTCACCTTATGTCTTTTACTAGTGTTTGATTGAGAGTTAAGTTTACTAATGGCTTCGGTATTTACTATCGAGCAATAGTTCACCGGTCCTTCGTCTGCCTTCGGTAAAAAGTTTGAATACATAATTTTTTTTTTAATCGAAACCCGTAATTTGAATTAAATTGCCAGGTAAGGTAACAACGGTTTAATTATAATATTGTATTTTTTGAGGAACTCAAGGTCAAATTGAATACGCAGAGTATAATTCAAGAGTGATATTACAATCCGAAATTTATAAAGCGAGTTTTCTAAAAATGATAAAAAATACCCCAGGTGATGTTTTGAATACAGAATGGGATACCAACTGTAATTAGCTTTGTATCAAATGACATGAAGGTGACATTTTGTTGCAACTTTTATAAGAATCGTATTTGTATAAAATACTAAAATATCATATATAGACAGAAAAAATCGAATAAAGCATACGCACTAAAACTTCATTTCTAAACACTTAATAACGTTTTATTTCTCACCATGATGATAATTTATATTGCAACTTGAACATAAATCACATTCAACCATAAAAATGTGTTTTAGGACGACATTAAGACCTATAAGTTACAATAATCAAATAAAATGGGCGCTATCTCTGGCATGTTATTTAAAAACAGTAAAGAATCCATTTATTTTTACATCAGTAATGCTAAATGAATTCTTTGCTGTCGTATCGCTCACTTGGGAATTTGGGAATATTTTAATTGAATTTTGACTTTTATATAATAAAACCGTTATCAAGTATGCTGTTGTTCATTGTAACTTAAAAACGCACTAAAGTTAACACAGGACTTCTTATATGACGCAAATCCCAACAGCCTCCATAATTTTTATATAACATATAATTATCTGATACCACTTACTACAACAGCCATAATAGAGGTATGCTTGTATTTGTTTATAAAATATAAACATTAAATGCTTCACTTGTTTTGGATTTACAATGAGGTTTACTGAAACTTAGAATGTTGCAGTTGGTGATTTAACAAGGATCATGAAATTACTCAAAATTGTGATTAATCATATATTAGAAGTGATTTCGTGTTTGTTTACTGTTTCTATGTTGTATGTTGATATTAATCATTCACAAAGTCAGTGGTCTGAAACCCGAGCCTGATACTCTTATAACTCGATTATCACCAAAGGCTTGCTAAGAATGTCGCCTAAGATTCACATTTTATCTTTATGTATAACGTGCATTAGATTTTGTGTATCGCAGTTGAACTACTAAAATACCAGCGGCAATACAAATATTTCATATTCATTTTAATTATTTAAATACAAGAATGTAATAAGACAAAACGCTAGAAAAAAACAACCTGTTCAAACATCAATATTATAACAAATAATATTAATAATTAGCATTGCTATGTTGCCATAATTTGTAGTGTAGCAGTATTGTTTGCGTTCTTTTTTTCCCATTTTTTATTGACACAATAATGCGATATCTTAATTTTTATACTAAGCATATTTAGCCTTGGTCGAACAAAAATCATTCATCACAAATTGTTTTCTGTCTAAGTAGGAATTGTGATAGATAAATCATGAGTAGATATCCCCGTGCGAGCCGCGTTCCTGGCTTCAGTGATTGTCACAAATTTGGAATTGTGAACATCACGGCTTTTCACTCGTGAGCTTAATAATTCTTGGTTGTAGTAGAAGGCATACCTGCCTCCTACACAACGTTTTTAAACCTGTTATCTAAACTTCTTACACAAACAATCTGACTAACTATGGATATCCACTTGCAAGCTATAGTAGCCTCCAGCCATAAGCTATTATCCAGTCATCGTAATACCAGGCAAACAAACACAAATATTGGGTCGCCCAAAGAGGAAAGTCATGACATTAAAAAAACAAACGTTTTTATCAGTAGGAAATATAGGTTAAAGTAGAGGCCATGGCTTTGTTTATCCTGTGTTTTAGAAAAAAAGTAAAATATGGTCTTCAAGATATACAGCCTGAACGTCTGGGTTTAGATTAAGCGAGTTACGAAGTGCGACTTAAAGGGGACATTTCTATTAATGGTTTATAAATGCTCTAACAGTATGTGTTCTATAAAGATCAATGCGAACTTCGGATGACGGCATGCATTGCAGTAATTGGCACTTCATAAGGTAAGTATCTGACTTGCAGGCACGACAACCATGAGAGAGTATTTCTCGAAATATCGATTTAGAAATACAACATGGGATTACAACTTTACGGACAAAAAATAAAAAATCATGTACAACAGACATGCGTTTACGTATTTTACTGGGCATAGAAATTCCTGTCTTAATCACACCTGGCTATAATACTCACATGAACCAACTCATCATCTCAGACAATCATTTATTATGAAAACAGATCAGCAGAAATGGCAATATTTCTCTGAAACACTTGACTTTGACATTTAAGATATGCAATAGAATGCACCATTCATATGCATGCCGAGCGTATCGAAAATCTTAACTTCCAAACCTCTGCGATCTGCAAGATATTTACATGAAATTATGAAGTTATTATAACTGATTCTGTGGTTGCATATCAAACGTATTCGACGTCATAGTTGGGTCCATGTTCATTTGCATTAGTCCCAGGTTTGCTTTTAATATCAAATTTGACGTTTATATCATTATGGAAAATTGGATCTCGGTCGCTGATGCAAACTTCCTGAACATTTATATACATTGATATCAGAGTTTAACCAACTGTATAAATGAATGCATATACCAACGATAGGGAAACGATACAGGACGAAACAATAGTTCTGACATAATGAAATACAAACAAACTTATTTTCCGAGATAATATTTTTAAATTTAAAATGGCGATGTCTCAATTAAAACCACTCTGGCCTTTCATAAAATAAATCCTTCAGCTCCATTCCGTTCTCTTTCTAAATTGGAAATTCCTTTGGTGTCAAAAGCAATACATTTCGGGCATGCGTGTGTGAGTATTTCGCTTGTGTCGGCTTAATAAATATAGCTTTTCTCTCGTATATATGGCCGATGCCATCCGCTTTAAAATTCAATTGTTAAAGAATATCGTCCGTCTGCATTTTATTAATACATTGGGCATGATTGTTGTCTTGTTGATAGAAAGTCATTCGATTCAAATTGAAGAGCCATTTATGAATGATCTGTATGTAAGAATTAAAACATGATACAGTTTAAACGATTTTTTATTATATGACCACAAAACATTCTACATTAATAATTTGTTATTCCTGGCCTGGGTTCAAGACGATATACATTAAATACAAGTGTAGGACGTACGCCCTGAAGAATGAATCACAGAAAAACACTGTTGCTTTTTTGATTGTTCGTTAACAAATAGGCAAACGCAAGAATCTACTGAATAAAGTAATAATGTTTTAAATTTAAGCGTTTAAACGGTAATTTGTATTTCAACTAATGCATATATATATATATATATTTAACTTGGTACGAAACCCACAGATATCACTGTTTGACAAAAGTCTTGACCAGATGTTCAAAACTTGTTAATGAATTTCATACATCGACACTTGACGCTAATGCTTTAGATATCCTGTTCGGAAAGCACCATATGACCCATTTTAAGGTTTAAATTATTTCACCCAGTCGTAAAAAGTACACAAATCAATCATATGCATTTTCAGTTTTGAACAGTATTACGTAAATGCCAAACGTTATGAAAAGCAGTAGCATTTTAATCTTTCAAGATATTACATCAAGACAAGTTGTCATTACTTTCTAAATGTGTACAACATAAACCGACCATATAATGTAATTAATTTTTGGATATTTTCACGACGGTAGTCACTCATTTCCTAGAGAAATCGCAACAAGAAACTTTTATGTGCATTAAGCTGATGTTTTTCGTTCAAAATTCCGATAGAAATTTCGGGCACATGTACAGTGTCCCTGTTGCAGAGAATATATACGTCGAAAATCATTAGACAAACTAAACAATTAATGCATACATCAATTATACGCACTGTTGA
Source organism: Mya arenaria (assembly GCF_026914265.1). NCBI lineage: Eukaryota > Metazoa > Mollusca > Bivalvia > Myida > Myidae > Mya > Mya arenaria. The sequence continues at coordinate 5,476,111 of NC_069129.1, forward strand.
ACCTAAAGGTTGTTGGTTTTGTTGCAATTGTCAGAACATTACAATATATTCTGCAGCATTGCTCATAATCAATAAAAGATATCCGATGAACAATGAACTTTGTAATTTCATTAAGCCATTAAAACAATAATACCATTGGATCCCTGGTGACTTCAAGTTGTGTAAGTATAATTAAAAAGAGTTTGGCTTGCCGATTACTTTGTACAATGATTTCAGTATATATAAAGTAATTGAAGTTTGTCTTCAAGCTACTCGTGTGTATTTTGTTAAAATCGATCGAAGGAATGACCATCTAGCAACCTCAGGCCGAAAACCAGTGTTTGTAAATATGTGTTATTATTATATTTTCTTTGCATACTCATAATCCCCTGTTAAATGATATCAAAATGAAATGGGGTGACAAGATATCCGAAATTCAAATTATATTAATATTGGATACCTTAGAAATTCAATAACTGAATAAGATCATATGGTACTATAAAATCATATTGGTGTTTTAACTTTAGCATGATAGCGGATCCATTTCTGGGAAACTTAAAGAAATCACAAAAAATGACAATCAATTTATCTTAGATGTCACGCATTTTAATTTTAAAATTGAAGTCATTTATATATTGTTTCATTAATCGACCAACGTGCAAAATACAACTCCCGTCTCGCCATTCCAAACATGATATTTGTAGGTTATTTTGGCAAATTATCTGATATCAGGAACACTGTGTTCCTTGAAAAATGCTCTCTCGCGTTTCGCAATTCCCTTGCTAAGAAAAGCTAGAAATAAGATATCGAGTATTCGATAAGGCCTATTGGTTACATTGGTATGAAATTGTATTAGCTCTATATTTATGTTTACCGACTATCTGAAACAATAGAAAAACGTTTTTGGTTTTGTTATTATTTTTTAATTTTGAACGAGAATCACCTTTGAAGATATAATTTTGGAGTATAAAGGCTCTAAAGTTGTAGGCACTAAAAGGAAAGTAGTGTCTTTGATAAAAATCCGTACGATGTTTTGCAAATGATTATCGAAAGTATTTTCCCGATTAAATGCTTTAGCAAGAATACACACTTAACAATTGCTCTGTCCATAATCTTAAGGCTCCATGTAATGCATACTTCATAATCATTTTGAAAAAATATTGACGATGGCTGTCATTTCTGCAAATCATTTGATACTAGTTGATTACTTCAAGCAGAGAACAATTACTGCAATGCATGCCGTCAGTCGTATTTCAGACATTGATCTGTGTAGTACATTTCTGATCTAGGAGCTATAAACATAGGTACAATTTGCTTTAGAAACATTAAGAATTCTTAACGCGCGTTCTTTTAACAAACGTATTAAAAGCGTACTGAATAGGGAAACGATCCATACTTCACGATGGATTTCGAAATAGCAATTAGATCATAAATTACTCCTCACTCATAGCAGCCACACCTTGTTATCGGTACAATCTGAAAACCATCTTCCCATATGATCGCTTAAACACTACCATCGCATTTTTGCTATATGGTCTAACTACCATGATTTTGTCCACGCACCATAACCGATAAACAACAATAAAGTATACGAAACGCATCATTTTGTTTCAAAATGATTCGACAAAACAAGTTTTTTTTTGTTTATAAATAAAACGAATACCTAAATATCAACATAATTATTGTTTTGTGAAAACTAACACATATGTACATGCATATGCTTGATGTTTGCCTCAATGTTTTTCTCGAATACAGTTAAAAACATTATTCTTTATGGTTCCATGCTGTCTTGGGTTTCACCAAATGGAAATGAGAATAAACCATCCTGTTAAACTGTCCGGACAGATGAATAAAATATAAAATAAATGAATTGTAATTTGATTTCCGAAGTATTTATAGTATGTCAGTATTAAACACAAGCATATTTGCTCCTTTATACAACATGCCTCATTTTCCCAATTTCAAAGACGTGATATAATTCAAGACATGTTTTATTATAATAAACAAAAAAATCAATAAAGGTATTTGATATAAAGAATACGAATATCACTTTGCCGTGCATTTCATTCAACAATTATATATTCTCATTCATTCATTATAAAACAACACATTTCAGCGATAAGCTATTTTCTTTGGCAGATGTTTTAAACACTATTATAAAGGATATTCGGTTTAATTCAAATGTATAAATACAGGCGTATGCAAAATACTACTGATAAACAACGTGAACAATACTTTTATCAACGCCAGCTTGCTTTCCTTACTGCTTTGTGTTGATCTATTTTCAATCGCGGTAATGATCTATGAAATAAGCCATCAATTAATTGATATTTCATTCATCTGTATTTATGTGTAAAACTACAGAAACAAGCTCAGTAGCAAAAAGTTTAAACATAAACCCGGTTTAATGGCTAGGTATGTTTATCAAGGATTGTTAGGTACCGCCTAGGAACAGTCAGTAAAATGTAAATTTACTGTGTTTTTTTACTGTCCTGACAGTTCAACGGGATGGTTTATACTCATTTCCAATTTGGGAAACACAAAACAGCATGGAACTACTTAAAATTTGCTCTTTTTACAATCCCATAACTATTTATCACAATGTGCATGTAGGATATGTTCAAATATTTATCATTTGAAAATGCTCCACTTATATCAAATGAACTCTTTTTTGTTTTGATGAAACGCGTTAACAGTTTGGTGTAAGAATATGTATAGCTATATTGACATTAGAATTATAACTAGTTCAAGGACCGGTTTGCATAACATGGATGAAAAGTGTGCTGTTTAAATGTGTGTGTTGCGTTTTGAACGCTTACATGCATTATAGATATTATGGGAGAACGCACGCGTTTTGCAATTAGACAATAATTCCGTGTAGTTTCTTGTAAAACTGTGTGCAAAGTCAACACTTCTTTTATAAGGGAAAATTATTATTTTAATTTGAAAGGCAACACATTCATGGGTGCACATGCTTTATAAAACAATGAAAAATATTTATTAATAATTATGGTAGATTTATACTGTTTAAATGCACAACGATCAGTACCGTAAACACACCAAACAAAAGACACAGCTAACACTATAATCGTCGACACAATAAACACCGACTATTGTCATAAGTAAATGTTACGGCTTATTTGCTTGTGCTTTTGTCTACCAAGCCATTTAGTTTAAGAACATTCTGGAAATGCAATCCTTTGGAAATATTATCTATCCAAAATGTGAAAACGCCAGTTTCGGTTTGATTGAAACTGTTCAGTGACAGCAATGAAATGGCAATACGTTCAACACCTCTTATATAAAGCATATCCATTAAGAACACATTCATAACAGCAGTAAATAATATTGACGTTGAGTATGTTATAAACGCATTCCATCACTATTTTATCGTATCGGTAAACCTAATTGGTCACAGGTGCTCTCGTTGTTTTTGCACGACCAGAAATTGTCAGAAAAGATTAAGTGTGCCATTTTATCGTTTTTTTAATACTTGCAAAATCGTAAACGCACCATGATTACCGCAAACTTCCTTTGAATTTGTTTGCAGTGGTGTGTCTCGTTTACCAATTTGTGCTGGACATGAGCGCTCGACATTTTTTTTGAATATTTCAATAAACCGTTTGCAGTAAAATATTATTTTCCAACACTTAATACACATTTGTTTCACACCATAATTATAATTTATACTTCAATTTATAGAAAACTCATTTAAAGTTATAAATAATTCATTGCAGAATTACAATTAAGACATGCGTTTTAATTATCTTATGTTATTGGGTGATAAAATCATTCAAGTTCGCAGCGCCCTTTGATCTCTGGCAAGTCAATTACAAGAAACACAGCATTTCTGCAAGTAACAGGGCCTATAATTAGAGATCTGAAAAGCTATATAATTTCCCTGCGATTGGTTTGCAAAATCCGAAATATTTGGAATGGAAGTTTGACAAGGATACCTTCTGAAATATAACCTATTAAAACGATTTTATTTTTCTCGGTTTTATTATTCCATGAATATGAACTAAAATAAGCTAAGAACTTTGTTTGACGTGAATTTCGTAAACAACCTCCTATCATTTATCTGTATCAACTTAGTGAGTCTGCTCATGTTTGAAAGGCGCTTAATGAACCTCGTTTGCATATATAGGGGATATTATGATAGCTTTTCTGATGACCTGTATCACGTCGAGTTCAGTGTGTTAACACGTATCCGTCGAGACCGCATGTCGAAACGGATACATGTTTACTCACCGAACGAGACGTGATACAGTTCACTAGAAAAGCGTTTAATCGTAATATTCCATTTATTATATACCTGCCTATTTAATTATTACTTTTTGTTTTTCGGTTTCAATTTCATTTAATTTTTCCGCCATCTGTCAAATGCGCGTATGAATTCGAATTTGTTACGTAGTTTTGTGTAATAAAGTCAAAGGAGGCTACTGCAGCGAAACGAAGGCAGAACTTACAGAATTAACTTTATTGAGCAAAATAAGAACACAATATTTTATGTTTAAGCAAAATTAATAAATTGCTTATAGGAAAACAATCATCAAATGTCACAGCACAAAAAACAACAACAAAAAGAGGTACTTATTTTATGAGTACACACGTATCGTCATTTCCTGAAGACGTAACGCGGCAGAATAATATGCAGAATTGAGGGAAGTTCGTGAGTCAATCGCTTTTTCTATCGATGACGCGAATTTGCCTTCTTTTGTGTATTGGCGAGCGGCTCTTATTTCTAATAATAAACATGGAAAATGCAACAACATATGAAGTTCGAAATGGCAAACAACTAGTTCACTGAAACTTGTGCGAAATAGCTGTCTAGATAGATTGGAAGTGTTCTCTTCTTCGTGCTTCTCCACATGGTTCTCTGAAGAACATGAGAACCATGTTCCTGAATATTAACATGCTTCTGGAGTTAGTTAATTTAATGTATTTAAAAGTTGACAGGTTTTACCAGCTTTTTTAGTTATGCTATTTTTAGCAACGCGGAAGTAGTTACGAGATTACACACCGGTATATGGAAAAGGAATTTGAAAGGCATATAATGAATAAAAGAATGGCCAAGACGAAACCGTAAATATATATTTCCGTACATATTTCTATAGTAGAAAGAAAGAAACAGTAAAGACTTATACCAATTTCGTATGGTTTGGCAATCATGTTTAAAACTAATGGCAGAAGGTTTGACTAAACGTAACGTCTACTTATAACGAGACTTTTACCAAAAGGCTCTTCCACACATAATAACATGTGAATAAACCATGATTTTTTATTAAGAAATCTACAAATTATTTCCTTTATAATCAGAATATCTTTTGCAAGTTTCATACCGGTAAATTTTATAAAAAGACATTGATATCTTCATAATCGCTGCAAATGTGTCGCCAAGTCGCACATATTGTTTTACTGCTCTGCATATCGATGCGACAACACAAATAAAAAGTTATAATATGGCTTTTGATGAAATATGGAGTTTTATAAGTGCAATGGCAACAGTGTAAATATAAATTTGATATCTGCACTGCAAAATAATGAGTGTAAATATCAACTTGAAGAACTACATCTTTAATCCACTGCAGTAACTTCCCATTGATCGAAACATTACACGTTGATTTTTAATCTGTGGGAGAAATGGAGAATTGTAGATGCTTATCACTTGGCTAATACTGTATTTAGTAATTAGCATGAGTTTAGACTCAGTCATTCAGTGAAGAGTAACAGAAAGATGAAGAAGTCGTTATTAGAATTTGGTTGATAAGCTTAGGTCAACACAATACTGCAGATATATGTTGAATATGCAGTTGACTTGCAGAACTCGATATTTTTATATGGTAATTCAATGGTAAATCGTTATTTAAGAATACGATAGATTAATTCAATTATTTCTTTATAACACGATTTTTGCAGTAATGAATGATACGGAAAGTGATCAAAGAGTTTTCTTTTTTTCAGTTTTAAAATAATATGCATCATGATTTTAATATAACGGGTTCTCTGGCTGTAGAGCACTAATTACCGACGTCATGTTTTGGTCAATTTGCATTGTCATGAGTATCTAGTATAATGATGACGTCAAATTTAACGCAGGGCCTATCATGAATAATGACATTTCGGTATCCAGTTCACTGAAACTGATAATATACATTTATATGATTTGTTTCCGATTATTTCTGCGTTTCAAATTGAAATGATTTTTTTACCTGCATTCCAGCGATGCTACGTACATTTACCAAGACAACGCGTACGAGACTAAAAAATCAGTGTGTAAAAGGCAGTACGCCATACTCGGCACTAGCATGATACGTGGTTAGAAAACGACGGTGTGTAAAAGGCAGCACTCATCACACGTCACGAGCATGATACGGGATTAAAAAAACACATTGTGTAAAGGCAGCATTCAACATACGGCACTTGCATGATACGTGATTAAAAAATGACAGTGTGTAAAAGGCTAAGCTTCATACTCGGCACTCGCATGATACGAGATCAGAAAACGACAGTGTGAAAGTATAACACTTAACACACGGCGCTGATATGATACGGGTTTAAGAAACGACAGTATGTAAAAGGCAGCCCTCAACATACGGCACTTGCATGATACGTGATTAAGAAACGACAGTGTGTAAAAGGCAGCACTTTACATACGGCACTAGCATGATACGGGTTAAAAAAAAGGTTAGCGTGCAAACGGCAGCATTGTCATTTAAATAAGATGAAGTGATGCTTGTTTTTACATATGACATCAGACAACAATATTCTACACTATAACATAATCAGCATATCATTCAATGATGCCTAACGTAAATCAGAGTTTTCTGAAATCAAATGGAAGCCCGGTGGCATTCAACATTTCCATATATTATATACATATATTTCCAATTGTATAAGAATCATCCTTGATAATAGTAAATATGACAGAGGACCGAAATGTCTTCTATTTTAATTTAAATAAATTCTTTATTTCGAGAATATAGCATGACATATAACAGATCATTCTGCCAAGTACGGTTCGCCATATGCCATTTAGTACAACTACGATTTCTTCGTCACCTGTCCCATTTATCTTGCTTAAAGGCATGAATAAAACAAACAATTATTTGCTAGCAGGCCATAGTCACTTCAGCCACTACTGTTTAGAACCATAAAAGCAACGTACGTGTGCACCGTAATGATACCTAACAACGTTCAGCACTGCATTCACCAAACCAAATGCATTTGATCTCTTAGATACAAACTTGATTCTACCACTGACCTGTTTCATGCCCATCCCTTCCACCCTCTCCTTCATCCTCACTCTTCCATTTCGTCTTCGTCATCATTTCAACCCCACACTACCACTTACTACTTTATATCTTATGGAATATACCTTCCAACTTATCCATATTATCACATAAAAGGTTAAATATTCTAAAAGGCATAACTGTTTTATCACCTGTACGAGCAGCCTGAAAAGAGTGACAGAAGCGAAGAATGTAAGCTTAAAAGCTTCCTTCCAAATTCCATGGTGATTATTTGTTTTGCTCATATATAACGTTTTATTTTTCAAGAATTGTTACAGAGTAAATCATCTGATTTCGCTTTAACTTTTTGTCTCTTAAAAATGTTTTATTGAAATAGATAGTTATCAAACCAAGTGCAAACGGTATAATTGGCGTCATTTTCGCTGGCACAATCCATTAACTGTCAGTTTGCCAATCGCAATCATAAATCTATGTCGGAACTGGACGTGTAAGCGTAAACCAAACACCTGAAGCAACAAAGCAGACGATATATCGAAATTAAATTATCTCAATCTCACCCTCTTGATTTGTAGTATGCACTTAAGTATCTGATTCCGAAAATGAACGACATTGGCTAGATAAGGAGGTTCTAAAATAGTAAGCATGGGCTTAACCAACTTTGGAAAGAATACCCAGACTTACTAAGGCTAGATTTTGATCTAGGCGTATGGATTTATTGTAGCCGGTTGCTTTTTCATGTTTTGTACAACTATTATTTAGTCTTAAACACGGTCCCGAACTACCGAATCACTGAAAACAAACACTTTTTAAGAGAGTTTTATGTTTCGGTATGGCATGGGTATTGATGTCGTAAAGTTAACGTTTTTCTTTCATTCAAGTTATGATTATCAAGTAACAAATAACGTTTGGTGTGCAATAAACAGTACTTTGCATCTTACTCTCCGCAGAAATAATCTGTTTGTCACAGTCAAGGGAAACTTTGAAGTTTGAAGCCTATTTAGCATATGATCGTATGAATGGTCATAGTTAAATGTGTCTATTTGTTTAGAAAGAGTGATACACATTGAACACTGCATTTTATAAAAACAAACTACGTAAAGCAGACGTTTCAGGATTTAAACTTTTGACCGAAATCTCTAACTTTAAGGCTTTCTATTAACATTTCCTGAAAATTGGTTTACGTATTTATTTCAAGAAATATTTATTGCGAGGACGAATATATAAACAGCTTTTCATGTGAGACATACGCATTTAAACTGTGATTTTATATACACGTTTAAAGTCAGTGGTTTCTTTTTTTGTTAGAGAGCTAGTGAAAAAAAAACTGTGATAAACAATACACTGTTATACTAGTATTTCTTTGTAAATTATGATCTTTGGGAAGTTATTTAAAGAAATGATAGATGATACAAGTTAGTACTTTGGAACAATCACGCCGTGTAGATCAAACACTATGAATGCAGTCGGAATAATACGGGACGACATAGTTGCTATGGAAACATGAGTTAAGTAATCGTGATAAGAAGTCGGGACAATAATGCGTGAATGAAAAAGCTATCAAGCAGAAGTATGAATGAAACTAAAATTCATTACAAAACTTAATTTTTGGATTTTATTAACCAAAAAACAATAAAATAATGTTAAAAATTGCGGGTCAATAGTCAAAATGTTTTGCCCTCTGTAGGGAAAACACCAAATTAACTATTGGCCTCGGCATTTTTGTTTCGGGCGAAAATTCACCGGTCCTTCCTCTGCCTAGGGTAAATAGTATGGCTACAGATATTATTTATTCAAAACATTTCATTTAAGTGTCAGGGATGAAAGCGACGGTTTTGTTATAATACTTTAGTTATTACGAAAGGTGAATATATAGTATAAGGCAGGAATGATAATTCAATTCGAAATTCATTAGTTGAGTTTTCCATAAGTGATAAAAACCAGTCTTGGAGATGTTTTAAATATAATTTAAGTTAACAACTGTACAACGCTCTGATTAAAAATCAGGTGACATTTAAATCAAATTTGATTAGTTCATTGATTGTATTGAATACTAGAAAGACAAATATAGACATAAACATTCAAATTAAGCGAGAGCATTAAACCATAATTTCTGAGTACTGAACAACGTTTGCTTTCTCACCATAATGAACATTTATATTGCAATTTAAACATAAATCAAATTAAATCATAAATAATGTATTTTAGGATGAAATTAAGACATGAGTTACAATCATCAAATATAATGGGCTGATTGTATCACTTTCTCTTGCAGCAGTCATCGACTGCTATCTTCGGCAGGTAATTTAAAAGCCAGTAAATAATCCATTTATTATGACATTTTAAATGTTAAATGAATTCTTTGTTATCGCGTCGCATATTTGAATTACATGGATGAGAATTCTGAACAATTTACTGTTTCAAAATATAAACTGTTATAAAATAAAATCGTCATCACCTTTTTTCTTATTCATTGTAATTTAAAATATGCATTAAAGTAAACACAGGACTTCAGATAATTGACGTTCAATAGCCCCCGCGCTTTTTATATAACATATATCTGAATCCATTTGCGGCAACAGCGATAGTGTATACGTTTATTTGTAAGTCAAATAAAAAAACAAAAACATTGAATGCCGACGCAACTGCATATTTGTGGATTTGTAATAAGTTTTACTAAGTGTAAGATTGTTGCAGTTGGTGATAAAACAAGGGTTATGAAATTACTTTGAAAATTGTGTTTTCTGATAAATATTGATATTGTATTTCGTGTTTTCGTTGGTATTTGTACAATATATGCTAGTATAAATCATGGAAAAGGTTAGCGATCTTGACATGCGCCCTTGAATCCGAGCCTGACATGCTTATATCCCGGCTATCGTTAAATATTTTGTAAGAATGTCGCTGTATATACGCATAAACATTAAACGTTTAATTTTGATTTAAATATAGTCCTTTGGCACAAAATGCAACATGAAAACCAACGTTAACAAGAACAAAATACACACTCTTTGCTTTGTTATTTATATCCTTGAAATCGCAGTTATGATGTGTAATATAAACTTTGTAACCTGTTTAATACGGTAAGATTTATCTGAACTCTGTGCCAGTTTGAAGGATGATTTGTTCGTATTTCTATTTGGGAAACTAGCAACGGTTTGCACCTTGATTACCGCACCTTGGTGTGTATATTTTTGGCAATAGTAAGTCTGGGTTACCAGATATGTCTTTGCAAGGTTTCTGGTTTGTACGTAAAGTTAAAGACCTTTATTAAGATTTTGTATTGTATGAGCAATATCAGCTGCATCGAGCAGTATTAGGTCTTAGGATTTGCATTTGCTTGTATCGTTTCACTGGATATTTCAACTAACTGACAAATTCATCAAGCAATACTAAAAGTGTTCAAATCTCTGAAATTAAGTAAAAAAAACCCTGTTAACAACTGATGACCATGTATTGTGCATTTGGAATGCTATAATACGCGACACACAGATGACGTCAAAACGGTATAATTTAAGTATCAATATTCCAACTGGCTTACAATATATGCAAGATATATAAGAAAACATTTGAAGATACAAAAAAGTACGTTTGATGAATCACGCCGTTTTAAATCAAACACTCTAAATGCAGTAAAAAACGTATGGGACGAAAGAGTTGCTATGGAATCACGAGTTAAGTAATAGTCAAAAATCGTCAAGAAAGTAATGAGTCAATGAAAATGCTATCAAAGAATTATGTTCGTTTAAAATTAAATCCAGTTTAAATTTACTTTTTATTAATGATCATTTCAATGATAGTGATTTAATCCAAAGCCGTCCCCCCCCCCCAACAAAAAACCTCAACAACAACAAAACACAAAAAACAACAACAAAAAACAAACATAGAAAAAAGCGCTAATTGAATGGTTTGCGAATCAAAATTATTTGGTTTCTGTCGGAAGTTGACTAATGGCCTCGGCTTTTTTCGTGTCTGGTAATAGTTCACTGTTACTATCTCTGCTTCAGGCAAATAGTTTGGCTACATAAACTATTGAAATCGAATCTGTAATTAGCATTCAATTGCCAGGTTAGTAAACGGCGCTTTAGTTATTATATTCCAGTTATAAAGAAAAGTAAAAAAAAAAAGTTTAGGATGTTTAAATTAAATATAGTTTATGAATCAACTGTAACAAGCTCTTTTTCAAATGGCAATGGAGGCGACAATAATTTCAATTTAATAAAATATAATTGATGGTATGAAATACTAGAAATGACAAATATAGACATAAAAAACGAATAAAGCATACGCACTAAAACTTCATTTCCAAACACTAAATAACGTTTTATTTCTCACCTTGATGATATTTTGTATGGCAAAATAAATCACATTCAACCATAAAAATGTGTTTTAGGACGACGACATTAAGACACATGAGTTACAATAATCTAATGTATTGGGCGCTATCTCTGGCATGCAATTTAAAAACAGTAAAGAATCCATTTATTTTTACATCAGAAATGCTAATTGAATTCTTTGCTTTCGTATCGCACACTTGGGGAGTTTGGGAATATTTTAATTGAATTTGGATTAATTGACTATTTTAATTGAATTTTGACGAATTGACTGTGTCAAAATATAACCTGTTATATAATAAAACCGTTATAAACTATGCTGTTTTTTAATAAACCTTAAAGTACATATAAGTTAACACAGATTTGACGTAAATGCCAACAGCCTCCATGCTTTTCATATAACATATATCTGAAACCACTTACTACAACGGCGATGATAGATGTGTACGTGTATTTGTTCATAAAATATAAATGAATATTAAATGCTTCACTTCTGTCATTTTTACATTGAGTTTTAATGAACGTTAGCTTGTTACAGTTGGTGATTAAACTAGGATCATGAAATTACTTCAAAATTTTGATTTATTATATCTCTTAAAAGTTATTTCGTGTGAGTTATCAACTGTAACAAGCTCTGTTCCAAATGGCCATGAAGGTGAACACTCACAAAGATTTTAAACCTGTAATCTACACAATCAAACTTACTTACTCTGGATATCCACTTGCAAGCTATAATAGACACCAGCCACAAGCAATCAACCAGCCATCGTGATACCGAGCACACAAACACTATTATTGAGTCGCCCAAATAGAGAGGTCATGACATTTCAAACAAACGTTTTTATTAAGAGGAAATATAACATAACGTAATGGCCACGGCTTTGTTTTAGAAAAAACAAAATATGGTCCTCCAGAACGCCTTAACGTCTGGGTTTAGATTAAGCGAGTTACGAAGTGCGACTTAAAGGGGACAAATACTCGAACAATATGTGTACTATAAAGATCAATGCAAACTTCGGATGACGGCATGCATTGCAGTAATTGACACTTAATAAGGTAAGTATCTGACTTGCAGACATGACAACCATGAGAAAGTATTTATCGAGATGTTGATTTAGAACTATAACATGTGATTAAAACTTCAGATTACGGCCAAAAAGGAGTTCACGTATATTATACAGTTTACGTATTTTACTGAGCATGAAAATTCATGTCTTAATCACCTCACATGAATCAACTTAACTACTCAGACAAACATTTATTATGAAAAATGATACGCAGAATCGGCGACATTTCTCTGAAACATTTGACTTTGACATTTAAGATTTGCAAGACAATGCGTCATTCATATGCATGCCGAGCGAATCGAAAATCTTTACTTCTAAGCATATGCGATCCGCAAGATATTTACATGAAAATAAGGAAGTTGTTATACCGGATTCTCTGGTTGTATAGTTCATGTATCCGACCAATACGTTCTACATTAATAATTTGTTATTCCTGGCCCGTGTTCAAGAATATAAACCTTAAACGCTAGTGTAGGACGTACGTTCCAAAGAATGAATCACAGACTAAAACTGGTGCTTTTTTGATTATTCGTACACAAATAGGCAAACGCAAAAAACTACTGCATAAAATGTTACGTTGTATATATCAAGCTTGGAATAAACGGTATTTTATATTTCAAATAATGCATATAAACATATTTAACTTGGTACGAAATCCACAGATATCACTGTTTAACAAAAGTATTGACCAGAATTTTAAAACTTGTTAATGCATTAGATATATCGACACTTTACACTAATGCTTGAGATAGCCTATTCGTAAAGCATCATACTTATATTATAAATTTTAAGGTTTAAATGTTTTCATGCGGTCGTTAAAAGTACACAAATCAGTCATATGCATTTTCCATTTTGAACAATATTACGTGAATGTCAAACGTTATGAAAAACAGTAGCATTTTAATCTTCCAAGATACAACATCAATGCGTGCTGTAAATAATTTCTAAATGTGTACAACATAAACCGACCGTATAATTTAATTAATTTTCGGATATTTTCACGACGGTTGTCACTCATTTCCTAGATAAATCGCAACCAGAAACTTGAGCATTATGCGGATATTTTTTTCGCCAGAAAATAGATGATTGAATATCCACTCGTAAACAAAAACTGTTAAATTGTAATCACTTCAAAATTCCGATAGAAATTCGGGAACATGTACAGTGTCCCTTTTGCAGAGAATAAATACGTCACACAAACAAAACAATTAATCCATAAATTTAACGCACTGTTGAACCAAAAGATTTTTGGTTTGGCTGCAGTAGTCCGAAGATTACAATAAATTCTGCAGCATTGCTCACAAACAATAAAAGATATCCGATGTACAATGAACTTTGTAATTTCATTAAGCCATTAAAACAATAATAACATCGGATCGCTGGTGACTTTAAGATGTGTTAGAATCATTTGAAAGAGTTTTGCTTGCCGATAACTATGTACAGTGAATGCACTATATATAATGTGATTGATGTTTGTGTTAGTAGTAGTAGTAGGTTTATTCGGTAAAAAGACATGAACATTACATGGCACGTCATAATGCAGACAAATTATAACATATCATTATCAATGCATAGACAATAGAAACCATGAAATGCACACACAATACCAAGGATGACACAAAAAAGAGAAAAATGATTTTCACTTATTTCCATTGTGGTCCTTGAAAAATTGGTGACAGTAACCATGGAATAGTCATGTAGTTTAGCAAAACTGTTAAGTACAAGGATAATAAATCTAGACAAGTTATAATCTTATATCACAGATAATTAATTGCATAAATTATATCATAGAACTCATTAACATTATTACTCTGCATTCATAGCCTATTACACTGCATTCATGGCCTATGTATTGTAACAGAAGACTTGAGATCATAATGTATGGAATAAAAAAATGCCATTCAAAATGGCAATACTGTAAAACAATATTAATATCACAATGAGATATGATAAGATATAAGGAAATACGTGTGAATAAGAACCCCACATGCTAATAAAAATGAAATTATTATGATAGCTAAAAAAAAAAAAAAATTCTATTAACATCACAATGAGATATGATAAGATATAAAGAAATACGTATGAATAAGAACCCTACATGCTAATAAAAATGAAATTATTATAATAGCTAAATATAAAAATTTAAAATGATCTTTAAGACTGTAATAGGTACTGTTTGATGGCAGACTTCAAATGGTTAGGTTTTGAAATATTCCTTATATTTTGAGGAAGACTATTCCACAAATTTATGCCATTATTTGTGAATGTCTTTGCCCCAAAACTGCCAACCTTTGGCTTGGAGAAACGACCAGTGTTAACAAAGGTAAAACTATCCGCAAAATGATCAGACACTGGCTGAGCTACCTTATTAGACCTTGTACAGCAACCGTGCACATCGATTGTTAAGCTCCTGATGTGTATATTGTTAAAATCGATCGAAGGAATGACTATCTAGCAACCTCAAGCCGAAAACCAGTGTTTGTAAATATGTGTATTATTATATTTTCTTTTCATTATCCTAATCCCCTTGTTAAATGATATAAAAATGAAATGGGGTAACCAGATATCCGAAATTCAAACTAAATTTGTATGTGATACCTTAGAAAGTCAATGACTAAATAAGATCATATTGTACTAGAGAACAATTTGTGTGTGTTAACCTAAGCAAAATGGCGGATCCTTTTCTTGGAAATTTATTCCAATCACAAAAACATGACAATCAATTTATCCAAGATGTCACTTTTCCAGTTCTAAAATAGACGGCATTCATATATCGTTTTATTAATCGAACAACGTGCAAAATTCAATTGCTTTGTCCATAAACTTAAGGCGCCATCTCGTGCGTAAATCCAAATCATTACAAAAAAATATTGACGATGGTTGGCGTTTCTGCAAATCATTTGATGCTAGTTGATTACTTAACGCAGAGAACAATCACTGCAATGCATGCCGTCAGCCGTATTTCAGACATTGATCTGAGCAGTACACATACTGCTAGAGCAACTATAAACATAGGTACAATTTGCTTAAGAAACATTTAGTCAGCGTTAAATACTATTAAACAAGTATTATTAGTTTTAAGGAGTTCGAACCATAAATAATTTCTTAAAATTCTTAACACGCGTTCTTTTAACAAACGTATCAAAAGCGTACTGAATAGGGAAATAATCCATATTTCACGATGGATTCCGAGATAGCATTTAAATCATAAATTACTCACCACTCATAACAGTCACACCTTGTTATCGGTACAATCTTCAAACCATCTTCCCATATGACCATTTAAACACTACCATCGCCTTTTTGCTTTCGGGTCTATCTTCTGTGACTTAGGTCTACACACATTAACATATAAACAACAATTAAGAATACAAAACAACACACCCGTTTTCTTTAAAATACAAATCACAAATCTAAATAACAACCGATTTACTGTTTTGTGAAAATAAACGCATATGTCAAAATTAATCTGGAAAACTTGCATCAACGTTTTACAGGATCATCATTGAAATCATAACAATTGTATCATGCTCATGAGTACATTGTCACTTCAGTTAATGAAGTGATTACATTTTAGACAAGTGTAAACAATTTTTCTGTTTACTGTTAAAATTAAATACACACTGCACCCCCGAAATAAAACAACAAGTTAATTATTTATTGCATAGTTCCGTTGTTTTGCACAGGGTAAATAAATATACTTAAAACAATAGAAAACAACCACATTCTTTCTAGTAGCTGGTAACGGCATGAGTGCATATCAATAATACAGTGATAAAAGTGAGTGAAAGCAATTAAACAGTTCGGTTTCCTATATCATTAATAAAGTACCTTAATGTCCTACATTTAATCATTGCCATCTTAACCATTACATGATATATTACTGTTCACCGATGTTTAATAATTTTCACAATAATTGCTTTCATTTGTATAAATCAGTAAAATACTAATGTGGAAGTCATATAGCTGAAGATTAATCATAAATTTGTGATAGCTGGTTTACTCCGATGGAAACTAAAGGGCTGAAACGAGTACGGAAATATTTAACAAGTGTATTGTTTATATGCACAATGCTTTGGCTATCAGGCAACATTCTAAACAAACAGCACATACAGACCATCATTTTCTAATATCATAGCATATTTAATTTGATTTCCATAGTATTTATATTTTGGCAGTATTAAACACAAACATATTTTCTCTTTACACAACGTGCCTCATTTTCTCAATTGGAAAGACGTTATATAATTGAAGACATGTTTTTATCATGATAAACAAATAATTCCAAATAATTCTAAAGATACGCATATCACTTTGTCGTGCATTTCATTCAACAATTACATATTCTCGTTCATCAATTATAAAACCACACATTTCAGCGATAAGCTTTATTTCTTTTGCAGATTCTTTTAAACACTGTAATAAAGAATATGCGTTTTAAATCAAATGCATAAATATAGGCCTACTCAGAATACACCTGATCAACAACGTGAACAATACTTTTATTAGCGCCAACTTGTTTTCTTGACTGCTTTGTGTTGATCTGTTTTTTAATCGCAGTCATGATTTCTGAAATAAGCCACCAATTAATTGATATTTTATTCATCTGTCCAGACAGTTTAATAGAATGGTAAATTCTCATTTCCAATTGGTAAAACCAAAAACGCATGGAGCTCTGGAGGAAGGATATGGACCAAAGCTAAACAACATTATTATGATGTTGCGTGATAGCAATAGCATATTTAAAACCGGTAAGTCTTTACTAAAAAAAATAAATCAGTTTGTTTATTAGACAGCATGGAGCAAATATGCACGAACCATATTCTTTTAACACAACTCTGGCAAAAATGTGCCCCCATTAACAATCAAATAACTTGTTATTACATAATGCAGGTAGAAAATGTTGAAATATTTATCATTTGAAAATACTCCAATTAAGATATTCCAAATGAACCCATTTTTCGTTTTGATGAAACGCGTTAAGTCCTTGGTCTAAGGTTATTTATAGCTTTATTGACATTTAGAATTATAACGAGTTCAAGGACCAGGTTAGCATGAACATGTGCAAAACATGGATGGACAGGATGCTGTTTAAATGTTGGTGTTACATTTCAAACAAACTTTATCGGTAGTATGCGAGAACGCGGGCATTTTGCAATTAGTAAATAATTCCGAATACTTTCTTGTAAAAACTGAGTGCAAAATCAACACATACTTATTATGAGGGAACAATTTTATTATAGTATGAGAGGCAACACATTCAAGGTGCGCCTGCTTTATAAAACAATGGAAAATACATTGATAATCATGGTAGTTTTATGTTGTTTAAATGCAAAAGGATCATTACCAAAAACACATCACACAATAAACAACGACAATTGTCATTGGAAAATGTTCGGGTGTATTTGATTGTGCTTTTTTCTTTCGATCCATTTGTTTTAAGGACATTCTGGAAATGCAATCCTTCGGAAATATAATCTATCCAAAATGTGAAAACGCCAGTTTCGGTTTGTTTGAAACTGTTCAGTGACAACAATGAAAAGGCAACACGTTCAACACCTCTGAGATAAAGCATAACCATCAAGAACACATTCATAACAGTAGTAAATAATATTAACGTTGAGTATGTTATAAACGCATTCCATCATTCTTAATCATATCGGTAAACCTAATTTGTCATAGGTGCTCTCGTTGTTTTTTCACGACCAGAAATTGTCAGAAAAGATTAAGTGTGCCATTTTATCGTTTTTTTAATACTTGCAAAATCGTAAATGCACCATGATTACCGCAAACTTCCTTTGAATTTGTTTTCAGTGGTGTGTCTGGTTTACCAATTTTTGCTGGACATAACGATCATGAGCGTGAGACATTTGTTGGGAATATTGCAATTAACCGTTTGCAGTAAATTATTATTTCCCAACACTTAATTTACATTTATTTCACACCATCATATAATTTATACTTCATTTAAAAGCAAAATCATTTAAAGTTATAAATAATTTATTGCAGAATTACAATTAAGACATGCGTTTAAATTATCTTATGTTATGGGCTGATAAAACCATTCAAGTTCGCAGCGCTCCTTGATCTCTGGTAAGTCAATTACAAGAAACACAGCATTTCTGCCAAAAACAGGGCCTACATCTGAAAAGCTATATAAATTCCATGCGATTGTTTTGCAAAATCCGAAATATTTGGAATGGAAGTTTGACAAGGATACCTTCTGAAATATAACCTATTAAAACGACTTCATTTTCCTCGGTTTTATTATTTTATAAATATGTACTAAAATAAACTAAGAACTTTGTTTGACGTGAATTTCCTAAACAACCTCCTATCATTTATCTGTATCAACTTAGTCAGTCTGCTCATGTTTGAAAGGCGCTAAATGAAACTCGTTTACATATATAAAAGAATGGCCAAGACGAAACCGTAAATATATTTTTCCGTATATATTTCTATAGTACAGAGAAAGAAACAGTAAAGACTTATACCATTTTGGTATGGTTTGGCAATCATGATTAAAACTATTGACCAAGCATGTAAATACAAACGTAACGTTTACTTGTAACAAGAATTTTACCAATAGGCTCTTTAACACATAATTACATGTGTTTTATAGAATAAATGATTTTTTATTAAGAAATCTACCAATTATTTCCTTTATAATTAGAATATCTTTTGCAAGTTTCATACCGGTAAATCTTTATAAAAAGACATTGAAATCTGCATAATCGCTGCAAATATGTTGTCTAGTCGCACGTATTGTTTTACTGCTCTGAATTCGATGCGACAACGCAAATAAAAAGTAATTATATGGTTTTTGATGAAATATGGAGTTTTATAAGTGCAATGGCAACAGTGTAAATATCAATTTGATATCTGCACTGCAAAATAATGAGTGTAAATATCAACTTGAAGAACTACATCTTCAATCCATTGCAGTAACTTCCAATTGATCGAATCATTACACGTTGATTTTTAATCTGTGGGAGAAATGGAGAATTGTAGA
The DNA here is from genome assembly GCF_026914265.1 of Mya arenaria. Lineage (NCBI taxonomy): Eukaryota > Metazoa > Mollusca > Bivalvia > Myida > Myidae > Mya > Mya arenaria. The sequence continues at coordinate 5,495,753 of NC_069129.1, forward strand.
TGCTTATCACTTGGCTAATTCTGTATTTAGTAATAAGCTGAGTTTAGACTCAGCCATTCAATGAAGTGTAACAGAAAGATGAAGAGGTCGTTTTAAGAATTTGGTTGATAAGCTTAGGTCCGCACAATACTGCAGGCGTATATTTTCATATGCAGTTGACTGCATTGAAGAACTTGGTCTTTGTATAAGGTAATTCAATGGAAAATCGTTATTTAAAGATACGAAAGATTAATTCTATTTTTTCTTTAAAACACGATTTTTTGCAGTAATGATACGGAAAGTGATCAAAAAGTTTTCTTTTTGTTCAGTTTGAAAATAATATGCATCATTATTTTAATACACCTGGTCCTCTCTTGGTAGAGCACGAATCACCGACGGGATGTTTTGGTCCATTTCCATTGTCATGAGTATCTAGTATAATGTTGACGTCAAATCTATCGCAGGCCCTATCATGAATAGTGACATCTCGCTATCATGTTGACTGTAACTGATGATATACATTTATATGATTTGTTTCTATTATGTCTGCGTTTCAAATTGAAATGTACTTTTTCCTGCACTTCAGCGGAGCAACGTACATTTACAAGACAAATCATACGAGACTAAAAAATCAGTGTGTAAAAGGAAGCACTCAAACCACGTACCTAGCTTGATACGAGGTCAGAAAACGACGGTGTGTAAAAGGCAGCATGTCACTAGCATGATACGGCACTTGCATGATACGTGATTAAGAAATGACAGTGTGTAAAAGGCAGCACCCAACAAACGGCACTTGCATGATACGTGATTAACAAATGACAGTGTGTAAAAGGCAGCACGTAACAACCGCAACTTGCATGATACGTGATTAAGAAACGACAGTATGTACAAGGCAGCCCTCAACATACGGCACTTGCATGATACGTGATTAAGAAACGGCAGTGTGTAAAAGGAAGCACTCATCATACGGCACTTGCATGATACGTGATTAAGAAACGAGAGTGTGAAAAATGCAGTACTCATCACACGTTACTAGGATGATACGGGTTAAAAAAAACCGTCAGGGTGCAAACGGCAGCATTGCAAAATAAATAATACGATGCATGTTTTCACATATGACACCAGACAGCAATATTCTACACTATACGTAATCATCATATCATTTAAAGATGCCTAACGTAAAAAAAAAGTTTTATAAATTCAAATGGAAGCCCGGTGGCATTTAACATTTATTCATTTAAAATCGTATAAGAATCATCATTGATAAGAGTAAGCATGTCAGAGGACCGAATTATTTCTATTTTAATAAAATAAATTCCTTATTTGGGGAATATAACATCACATATAACAATTTATTCTGCCAAGTACGGTTAACCATATGCCACAGACCCGAGTTTGAAATGGAGCGTTATTTTTTGCTATTGTTGTAAATGTTTAATCCCATTTGTATATTTTCTTATCAAACTTAAAGTGTCCCCGAGATAAAATAACATTCAAGAAACATCAAAGGATACGTATAGCCTCGGAACGGTCAGTCATTCATAAAGAGGAGTTATTTTGCATTCCGAATTTAATGTTTTATGGCTTAAACCGTTACTTACGGTTTAAGAAAAATGCATAAAACATCAATTTTGGAGAGGAAATATGAAAATCTGCGATCTTATCTTTTGTCATCAATCTTTAATCACTGGTTTTCAGATATTTACGCAAAAAGCTGCTCGGTCCAAGACAAAAAATAAAAAAAGTTGTCAAAACGTTCAATCTGTGAGAGTGCAGCTTTAAAACATTCCTATGTTCTTACAAAAATTAACTGTGTGCTAATTGATTTTTAACGATGTTTATTACACGCCAATTGCAATATTATTTTGTTTGACCAAATCATAGATCAAAATCTAATCGATAAACAAACTGATTTTGGCATACATTTCCAAGACGTAATGGTTAAACGGCGTGAAATTATGTTGCAGTTTTGATACGATTATGATTGGTGATTTTTTGTGGCATAGTTAAAAAACACGGACTATTACTCAAAATAATTCACAGACAGTCAATTGCTGTATTCAACATTCGTTAAATCTTTGGTCTGTGCAAAAAAAAAACAAATTTCTTCCAGGAAAATTAAATTAAACAAGAAGTATTGTTAAAAATTAGCATGGATGTCACGTTATCCAATTTCAAAACTGACGCCATTCACATATTAGATATCAAAGGAACAGGGCGCGAAATGCAATTGCTGTTCACCATTCTGTCAAGTGATATTTGTTATTGGAAAATTATACATTTATAGCATTTCTGCAGATACAATCCCGCGTTTCGAAGTGTTCAGTGGCTCAAAGTGGCTATGAAATAAGATATCGAGCCTATTTCATTTAATAAGACATACTTAATACATTGCTTTTTAACATAATTAGCCATTTCGTTAATAAGCGCCGTTCACGACTTTTCACACTACACGAAACAATAACAGAACGCTCTTGTATATGGATTAAGTAATAGGTGTTTGAGGATCAAACCCTAACATATAGTTTACGAATACAAAGTTGTTAAAGCTGAATACACTGAAAAGAAATGACTAACACTCATCAGAATATATAAAAAAATTGCCAAAAAATATCGACAATATACTAATATATTGGATGCTTTTACAATAATATATTCAAGATGGTTCCTGAGTACATTCAACCTTATGAACACTTGGTTAGCGTTCAATACATTTTAAATAAGCTATTATGAGTTTTATAAAGTACAATAGATGAAGGATTCTTGTAACAAAGATGTGTAAGAAATAATCCATATTTCACGAGGGTTTCTAAGATACAAAATTTTATAATGAAATGAAACATTCGTCATTCATTGCAGCCTTACCATGGTATTGGTACAATATTTCAACCACCTTCCTAATGACTTGTAAAACAGAACACTTTATACTTGGTAACATGTTTTACCACCAGCAACGTGACTATGGAGTATAATAAGTCAAATATGGACGAACGTTACCGTAGCCAATAAATCGTTACAGCAAGTGTATATCAACTGGTTTTAGTATAATTACAGGTAAAACTAGTTGTACTTTTATATCGGCGGGTTGGTATATTTCACTACATCGAAGTTTATTTATGTAAGTTGGCTCATTTGGTACACCATACGATTATATTTGGCGTTATGTGGTCTGGCAGTCTAATCTGACATTTGATTACATAAAACGCATAATTTGTTATAACAGATGCAAGACAGATTTAAACAGCACGCTGTCTATTATTATATTTTATCTTCATATATCAATTAATTGCACTTTAAAATGTAACAACACATGTAAATGCATAAACTTGAAAACTTGCTTTATGTCTTACTGGTATATCAGTTTAAAGCATATTTAAGAATTATTTTTGCACTTAAATTCATTGGTTAGTATGTTGGCAATATAGCAAGTGCTAAATCATACTAACAAAATATTTTAATTAATAAAATATTCTGAACACTGCCTCCCAGCATTTAAAGATCGATATATTTAATTGCATTGTTACATCGTTTAGCATAGGGCAAAGTGATACAATTCAGTAAACCCACACATTATTTCAAGAATTTAACGTAGAAACGGCGAGAGGAGAGGGCATGTTAATAACACAGTGGATACTGCAAGTAGAGTAGCCATATATATTATTGATGATCTTGCCCTGAGGCACAACATTCAAGGTCCAACCATCAATGAGAGGCGAAAGCCTTCTACATTATATGATCCTTTAACAACAACAAAGCTTGTGTTTCCGCCATAAGCGGTCAGCGAAACAGGGTCACAACCTTGATTAATAATAATATATTCTCAAGCCAAACACCTGCCCTACGTAAGGATGCTGCTAAAATTGGTATTTGGTTCCTCCATACCGTTTCTGCGCTTCGATGCAACTGGTACACAAAACAGAACTGAACTCATGGCTTGCAATTTGTAAATGTGTTGAGTTGGTTTAGTTAATTAAAGTAAGCCACACACATTGGGCCGAGGGAAAAAATAAATTACATTTTCATTCATAAAATCCGAAGAGAGCGAAGGGCTAAACATATTCTTCTTAAAATCAATGTAAAGCCATTTAGGCCATTACAAAACAATCTTAAACTGATCTATAATGGACAATGAATTTTTTTTACCTGAAATGTGATATGTGCAACTCTGATGATATGCTTGATGATATCTCGTTCATTTAAAAGACTTCATTTGTAAACAACATTTAGTAAAAAGAACAATAAAGAGTTGTGTTTCATCATTTTACACTTCACAATACTAGTTCATGTATATTGATGTTTTCCCACTTTCACAATAATTGCTTCCATTTCTAATAATCATTGATTCAATAAAATGTCATATCGTTGAATAAAAACATAAGCACGTAAACAAGATGCCATTTCAAGATGTGATTGTGTTTTGACTAATATCTACAAAAAAAATAAATGTGTAATTTATGTATAAATTGTATGATAAACTGCGCCTAATTTGCCTTTACACCGGAATAACATTTCCTTTATTTTTCATGAATATGTTTTGTACATAGTTTTCTCCTAATCATGAGTATCATTATCACGCGTTTGGTTTGATACTAAGAATACTCATAAGGCCTAAAAAAATAATGTCCGTTTCGGGTAACCCGACCCTACCTATAAAAATGCGCCGACTATGATAAAACAAAGTCGGGCAATGACAGTAATGTAGGGAAGACTGCCATGTGCAAGAAAACACTGAACTCTCGACAGATTTTGAAAAAATAAAAAAATAAAAACAAACAATTATTTTTTTTTGGCCTAATTGGAAAATCCAGTTTCATTTTACTGATGACCAGCTGAGTGAATGAATATGTTGTGGGAAGGCAATACGTCAGAAAATTAGAAGCAGATACTTTGATCGCCAGTTTATTTATTTGTTAAGACCTACAAAATCATATAATTGCCACGATATGGACTCGGGCAAGTATGTATAAGATATATCCAGGAGGTAATCAGAACAATAAAGGAATCCATCAGTAGGAACAGTGTCAAAGTCCTCAATACTGCGATACGTCATACAAACACAGCTGTCTGACACAGCTCGTCAGGGTTTATAATTGTTATGCAATCTTATAATAAATGGAGCAATGTATAAACCATGAGTTCGAACAAAATTAAGATAGAAAAAAACGCATAGAAAACAAACGTTCCTCCGTATATCTTTCGAGCTGAATTGCTAAACAGAACTTACTCATTCCTTGTCCTTACTAATGGGTTCACACACAGTCATCAGGGATGTAAACAAGCCGGTAAAAGACGTTCTATTCTCTTTTTTAATGGACTATATACCGAATTTTACAGAGACATTACATGACACAACTTTTTTTCACTCTTTGCTTTCAACTGTAGCACCTTCGCTCCAATTCCTTTCCTATACACTAAGCCATTCAATCGCATTATTATAAAGTCAAAACAACCACGTCTGATGATACACGTTGTATTGTTAGCAATTATTTATTTCTTATTTGCCAATAAGTTTGTTGTATTAAACGAGAGTAAAGATGACTCTGTGATCTTTACCTTGCAGTCTGCCTAAACTCAGTCCGTAGAACTAAAGATTTAAACCCAATAACATTCTCTCTTACTACTTTGAAGAATATTACCCACACTCATAACCAGGAACCGACTCAGACTCTTGCTCTGATCTGACTTACTATCAAGCTCCGGATCAGTGTTTTATATTTCCCAATTGACCCTTATTGCAGTTGACCGTTCAGAATTGTTTCTTTACCCCCCTAAATATTTTAACGATATCATGTGATACTCTTGACCTCACGTGACAATACTCAAAGTATTTTACTGGCTTTCGCCACAAAAAAGGAGCTTGTCAATCACAAGTTCCAGTGACGTTAGATTTAACTAGATACCTTTAACAGGATTTTAGTAAACACGGTAATTAAACTAATTTCTCGACAGTATTTAAATAGCCATTAGCGGTTGACCTTAGCCGTAGCTGATTGATCTTCGATGATACCAAGTAACTATGAGTTTAGCAAAAGGCAGGTCCTTTGATAAACTAATTTCAAGTCTAATGGCCATTCTTAGGATATGCTAAAACGATTGACTGTTCCATCTATTCTCAGAATCGACACATGACGGTAACAAAAATGAAGGTCAAATGAAAATAAACGCCATAGCATATTGTAGCTTAGTAGCTAAAGATAGGAATGATAACCTCAGAGATGAATTGATATTGGCGAGGGCCATTGTGTTAAACAGCCATGTGAAATGTCTTAGAAACGAATTTATCCCTTCTCAAGACTATAAAACGAGGGAACTCGTTGTAACATACTATGCGTTTTAAAATAAACGTCAGGATGAATAAACTCCTAAAATAAATCACACGATGTGAAGCAAAACACAACATCGTTTATAGGAGAGATTTCTATCTTCTGTTGAAAAAGCTATTTAGAAAACATGTGACTTACCTGGCGATCCGTGTTTGGAAAAACACTTTACCAATTATGTCAGACATATTTATGGATATTGTCATACTTGTGTGCATGTATTTAAACTCCAAATCATGACCACATAAAAGGGGGCACATGTTAAAAAAACAACTTAAAATCATCTAGCAATTACTAAAAACACATATACGCCCTGGAATGGTTAGTGGAAACACATCAATAACGACTTGCGGTTAGGCAAGTTTTCGAGCACGCATTTTGTCGGTAGAACATCAGTATTGAACTAATAATCATTACCGAAGACAAAACAGTGCAATCAATTTTTAATTCCTAATTTTTCCATATCAAAACATCTCAATTTAGATGTCAAAACGTATTTAGAAATTGGCAATAGTATACACAAATAAATCTTCTTGTTTGCACAACCATGCCTCATGTTTCTTATTTAAAAATAACGTTATATAGTTGAAGACATGCATCATAATAAAAGGCAAATTAGACCAAGCAAGTTTTAGATTTAAAACTAATTTATTATCTTTATCAGTTGGGTGTGCAATTCAGTACAAAATTATTAACGAGATATTCTCGTTTATCTATCTGAGCTTTCCTCTTAAAATGAATTTGTACTTAATGTGTTAACAGTTGTCACTTGTTTAGATGGTATTTTTTTCTAAAGTGTTGTTGATAAACTCCTTGACAACAGTGGTTTACATTCTTGGTATAAATTTATCTAACTTGTAAATCCTCAACGGGTTTACCAAGAACAACCGGTTCACTGGAAATGATTTGGCACAAATGCGTATTACATCAAAAGTATGAAAAATGCATGTCTCGGCTTAATAACGGTTATGGATGGCGAGAATGCTCATATATGGTAATGGTGAGTGCATCAGGAGCATTAGTCTGGCTTTGCATTATGTGTCACCACAAATACATCTCATATCTATAAGTTATAGCATCATCGTTAAAGCAGAACATTGGTGAATTATATGAATTTGTAAACTAACTACTCAATACAAATGTATTTTGTTATTCTACAATGTGTGATATTGGTATTCATGTCAATACATAAGGCAATGACCAGATGTCTTGTATGACAGCAACCGATGAGAAAATACTTCAAGTGATATTCGTATCTAACTGTGCTTCCCCATGAACTTAATACGAACTCCGCTAAAAACACTATCTGGTTTGCTCCAAGTATATCTGGTCTGAAAACATATGATTATGTATTGATGCTTTGTGAACTATATACAGTGAACAGTACGTATAACTGTTTATATGAATATTTGATTAAAGAATTGTGTCTTGTATGAAATAGATGTAAGTAATTATTCACTTTATCGTTTACTAAATATACTTGCAATATTCAAATAAAAAATTACTCTGTCATGTAGGAAACTTCAGTTAGCGTTCAGCTTAAAAGTATCAACTAGCCTGAACAAGATGTCTTTTGCATTTCTAAAAGCATTTAGCGTATACATAGTATTAATTTCCTTCTCCATATTTAGAAGAAACAATACAGCTAATCGTATTGAAAAATCCGTATCACCATATTTTCGCTTTCTGATCCAATATCATGCTGTGTTCGTTGTTGTGTGATGTCCATGGTGTTCATATTGTAATATTTTATAAGGTGTTGTTTTTCGATTCCTGTGTTCAAACTGGCAGGGGAAATTACGATCTGAAGAATTGTAAATCGACATGAACAAATCATCGTATTAAAACACATGTTGTGAAATAATCATGTTTCATACAACAACGAAATGAAAACCTGTGTCATAAGTTAATTGAATCAAAAATGTAAAACACATTTAAAGTAATAGAATGATTAAATGCATACCGGGTTGAAAAAGTGTTCAATGCATTGTTCTGTGTTCAAGGTTAAACTATCGAACAATCTTGAAGTAACAATTAAAGTTTTTAAGCAGCTTCTGTCAGAAATAAGGGTGGAAACGCATCTTGTAATGACAGATGAGAAGACGTTTATGCATACGTTCCAATAAACATAAACACCGACATATTTACTATCGGTATCCATTTACTTCTGGAGTTGTATATCAAAATGCATGAACGCATTATCTTTTCTGCATTTTTTGTTCCATGCTAACATACTTGGATCGGGTTCGTTCGAGTTTTTGTAATTACATAAACGTTAACGGTATACATAGTTGATTATAGCATGCTGGGCACCAAATAAGGACGTCATATCCGTTAAGTTGTAACATTACAACTCGTTATGATATCTTAATGGGGGCAGGTATGGCATTCATAATCTACATCTCAAGATAACAGTGTTTTCATTTTATTTGTTTGAAATCCTAGACAAGATATTAATTTGTTCTACTTTCTATTGTGCTTATTTAGTACAGTTAAATCCCTGGATGTATCGAAAAGTGCGATTGTCGTGCAGCGTACCTGAATAAAAGATGAGCGTTGTGAGACGTAATATATATGATATCTGTATGGATTTATTTCTTCATAAAAAGATTTTCTTATATCTGTAGTTGGTTTCTGCACACACATCTAAGGACATGAAAAAAACATGCCATCCCGATATCCATATCAATGCAAGTGATGTATCAAAAAGTGCTTATTACTTCATTCTGCCATTTATGTGATTTGATCCATTATGTATTGTACAATTAACCAGCCTGGGTTTGCCCCAAAACCAGCCCAAGGTTAACCCAAAACCTCTCTATAAAGATTTAACCACTTGACGTTTAAGTCAAGTTTCATTGTGTTTAAAATAGACATTTCACAGTGCCAATGAAACATGGTTATACTGAAAACACTTTCGTGTAGTTTACAGATGTATGTAAATATATGCAGTATGATCTAAATATATACAGCATCGAGACGTATATATATATGTATATGCTCAATGAGAATGCAGCTCTGTCAAGTGAACACTATATGATAATTTTACAAATGCAAGCAATGTTAAGCAAAATTGCAAGAATATATAAGATGCGTATTGTAGCAAAAGATAAAAACATGAAATAACCATACTAGTTTGTTAAGTCTGGAAGAAGGCACAAAATACGTTAAATATATAAAAAAAATAGTCTAGAATCGACAATAGTTAAAGAGCCGATCCGTTCAATAAAAACAGGTAAAATGTCACAAAATAAGGGATTTGGGACAACCACGCAATTATAGTTTTATATCTATTTGTTTGTAACAATGATTTATCTCCTCCATCCAGACAATCTCTATTAGTATAAATGTACTGGGTAAAAGTTCACATGAAATGATTTCTCTCCTTTCTGTTCTGTGATAGATTGCATGTTTCATTTGTATCATTATGCTATCATGTTTTTGATGGTTCTTTCTATAACTATTGCTTGATGTTTGGTGTTTGATAATTTGTCTTGAAATACATTAATTACGTGCAGTTTATTTGGATAAGTCTGATATTTATATTCCATTGTTCAAAAGTTCCTTTTAATTATGAAGAACACAGTTTATATTTATTTAAATAATAGATAATATCGAATATTTAATAGATCATATAGAATATTATGGAGACATTATTTTCAAATATCTACATTATATATAAAACATTTACTTCATACTATTTTGTCTATGGTCTGTATTGCACATACTGTTTCATTGAATTTAGTTGGTTTATGTTTTCGGTTACATGAGAGTATCGAAATAAAATATAAAGAAGTATGAGTTGTTTGTATGTTTTTAACAATGGAATATCTAGAAAATATATATAAGCCACCGTGATCGGTTTTCAAACATGATAACTAACCGAGTTTCATGTGAATAGCTGACTATACTTGTCAGATATACATTCTTGTCATATAGATCGACTTCTTCTGACAAAATGTGTGTACATTCAGTAAAGAGTTTGCTCAACATGTGCATATATTTTTGTTCCATATTATGTGCCTGGTCTCATGTAGGATATTTTTTAACGGATTTAAAATTTTGAGGCATGACCAATTGAGCATTTGCATTCATATTATTCATTTATTGCCTATAAGCTTTTAAATGAAAGTAAATACTAAGACAATGAAAAAACATCCAAAATAATATTTTATGTAATCAAACAATTATAAATTTAATGAAAAATATGTTGATACGTTTAAGCCGAACGCTAACTGACGTGTCCTACTTGACAGAGAACAGAGTCCACAATAAAACTTGAAAACCAAACTATTTGTTGTCACAATTGTGCTTGATATTTTAAGAGAAAGATTTTCTAATTTTTAATTATAAAACCCATGTCTTTGTATTCGAAAATATTGCAAGTATATTTAGTAAACGATAAATTGATTAATTACTTACATCTCTATCATACAATACACAATTCCTCAATCAAATATACATTAAAACAGTTATAAGAACTGTTCACTGTATATAGTTAACAAAGCATGACTACATAAACATATGTTTTCAGACCAGAAATACCTAAAGCAAACCAGATAATGTTTTCCGCTGAGTTTATATCAAGTTGATGTGGACGAACAGTTTGATACGAAGATCACTTTAAGCATTTTCTCATCGGTGGTTGTCAAACAAGACATCGGGTCATTGCCGTATGTATTGTATGAAGGATTGCCATGAATTCCAACATCATTATTTTTATTATATATATCAAACAATTGTTAAAACGTTTCGGAAAACAAGGCTTTCTGTGTTGTTTTGTCTGAAAACTAGCTTACTGGTCAACAGAGAGGGTATAGGGTAATAAGCTTCGATTAAAAAAGTACACGTAAGTTTACGATTGCAGCTTCTTGTCATTGAATGCTTTAAACGGCTCACATCAAGCGTGTGTATCCTTACTATTGTACAACATATGTATAAACTGTTTATTCAGAGATTCTAATCAGTACAAAACATGCTTATTCCATGGCTGACTAGAATTATTTATTTGACCGCGGCGAAACTTGCCTGAGTTTCAAAGATAAACTTTTATCCGGTTACAGTTCCTGTATTACAAAAAAACGAACCTAATAAAGTTGTTGTTGTCGCTTTTAGAAAAATATTTTCGTAAATTTGTCATACATTGACTTGAACTGAAATATTAATGACATCAATTGTGTTGTAACCGTTAGTCAATTAATCAAGTTGTCTCTAACGGACTTTGGCGTTTACCCAGCGCCATTAAACCGGGTTTATGTTTAAACCTTTTGCTACTTAGCTAGTTTCTGTAGATTTTCGCATAAATATTGATAAAATGTCGCAAAATCAATGGACACACAATGTGGAATAACAAAATGCATTTAAATTGAGTAGTTAGTTTAAAAATTTACACAATTCATCAATGTTCTGCTTTAACGATGATGCTATAACCTATAGATATGAGAAGTGTTTGTTGTAACACATTATGCAAAGCCAGACTAAAGCTCCTGATGCACTCACTATTACCATGTGTGGGCATTCTCACCATCCATTACCGTCAATTATCCGAGACTGCAATTTTATATACTTTTAATGTAATACGCATTTGTGCCGTATCATTTCCAGTGAACCGGTTGTTCTCGGTTAAACCGTTGAGGATTAACAAGTAAGATTAAATTTATACCAAGAACTTTGCACAAAAATGTAATCCACTGTTGTCAAGGAGTTTATCAACAACACTTTAGAAAAAATACCATCTAAACAAGTGACAACTGTTAACACATGAAGTACAAATTTATTTCAAGAGGAAAGCTCAGATAGATAAACGAGAATATCGCGTAAATAATTTTGTACTGAATTGCACACACAACTGATAAAGATAATAAATTAGTTTTAAATCTAAAACTTACTTGGGTCTAATTTGCCTTTTATTGCATGTCTTCAACTATATAACGTTTTTTTTAAAATCAGAAACATGAGGCATGGTTGTGCAAACAAAAAGATTTATTTGTGTATAATATTGCCAATTTTTAAATACGTTTTGACATCTAAATTAATATGTTTTGATATGAAAAAATCAGGAATTAAAAATAATTGGACTGTTTTGTCTTCGGTAATGATAAGTATTCAATACTGATGTTCTACCGATAAAATGCGTGCTCGAAAATTTGCTTTAACCGCAAGTCGTTATTGATGTGTTTCCACTAACCATTCCAGTGCGTATATGCGTTTTACGTAATTGCTCGATAATGTTTTGTTGATTCTTAACATGTGCCCCTTTTTATGTGGACATGATTTGGAGTTTAAATCCGTGCACACAAGTATGACAATATCCATAAAGCTGTCTGACATAATTGGTAAAGTGTTTTTCAAATCACGGATCGCCAGGGTCTTGTAAGTCACATGTTTTCTGAATAGCTTTTTCAACAGAAGATAGAAATATGTCCTATAAACGATGCTGTTTTCTGCTTCACAAAGTGTGAACCATTTTGGAAGTTTATTTATCCTGACGTTTATTTTAAAAAGCATGTAGTATGTTGCAACGAGTTCCCTCGTTTTAAAGTGTTGAGAAGGGATAAATTCGTTTGAATATATTTTTTTCTAAAATATTTCACAATGCTGTTTAACACAATGACCCTCGCCAATACCAACTCATCTCTGTTGAGGTCATCATTCCTATCTTTAGCTACTAAGTGGTCAAAATGTCATAGCGTTTATTTTCATTGGACCTTCATTTTCGTTACTGGCAGGTGTCGATTAGCGATTCTGAGAATAGAAGGAAAAGCCAATCGCTTTAGCATATGCTAAGAATGACCCTAGGACTTGACAAATAATTATCAAAGGACCTGCCTTTTGCTCAACTCATAGTTACTTGGCACCATCGATGATCAGTCAGCTACGGCAAAGGTCAACCGCTAATGGCTATTAAAGTACTGTCCAGAAATTAGTTTAATTACCTTGTTTACTAAAATCCTGTTAAAGGTATCTAGTTAATTTTAACGTCACTGGAAATTGTGATTAACAAGCTCCTTTTTGTGGCGAAAGCCAGTAAAAATGTTTGAATATTGTCACGTGAGGTTAAAAGTATCACATGATACCGTTAAACTATTTAGGGGGATTAAGAAACAATTCTAAATGGTCGACTGCAATAAGGGTCAATTGGAAAATATGAAACACTGATCCGGAGCTTGATAGTAAGTTTGATCAGAGCAAGAGTCTGAGTCGGTTCCTGGTTAAGAGTGTGGGTAATATTCTTCAAAGTAGAAAGAGAGAATGTTATTGGGTTTAAATCTTCAGTTCTACGGACTGAGTTTAGGCTGACTGCCAGGCAAAGATCAGAGAGTCAACTTTACTCTCGTTTAATAGAACAAACTAATTGGCAAATAAGAAATAAATAATTGCTAACAATACAACGTGTATCATCAGACGTGGTTGTTTTGACTTTATAATAATACGATTGAACGGCTTAGTGTATAGGAAAGGAATCGGAGCGAGGGTGCTACAGTTTGAAGCAGAGAGTGAAACAAAGTTGTGTCATGTAATGTCTCTGTAAAGTTCGGTATATAGTCCATTTAAAAAGAGAATAGAACATCTTTTATCGACTTGATTACATCCCTGATGACCTCTGTGTGAACCCATTAGTAAGGACAAGGAATGAGTAAGTTCCATTTAGCTATTCAGCTCGAAAGATATACGGAGGAACGTTTGTTTTCTATGCGTTTTTTCTATTTCAATTTTATTCGAACTCATGGTTTATACAATGCTCCATTTATTATAAGATTTCATGAAACAATTATAAACCCTGACGAGCTGTGTCGGACAGCTATGTTTGTATGACGTATCGCAGTATTGAGGACTTTGACACTGTTCCTACTGATGGATTCCTTTATTGTTCTGATTACCTCCTGGATATATCACATACATACTTGCCCGAGTCCATATCGTGGCAATTATATGATTTTGTAGGTCTTAACAAATAAATAAACTGGCGATCAAAGTATCTGCTTCTAATTTCCTGACGTATTGCCTTCCCACGACGTATTCATTCGCTCAGCGGGTCACCAGTAAAATGAAACTAAATTTTCCAATTGTGAGTATTCTTAGTATCAAACCAAACGCGTGATAATGAAAACTATGTACAAAACATATTCATGAAAAATAATGGAAATGTTATTCCGGTGTAAAGGCAAATTAGGCGCAATTTATCATACAATTGATACATAAATTACACATTATTTTTTTTGTAGATATTAGTCAAAACAAAATCACATCTTGAAATGGCATCTTGTTTACGTACTTATGTTTTTATTCAGCGATATGACATTTTATTGAATCAATGATTATTAGAAATGGAAGCAATTATTGTGAAAGTGGGAAAACATCAATACAACATGAACTAGTATGGTGAAGTGTAAAAGGATGAAACACAACTCTTTATTGTTCTTTTTACTAAATGTGGTTTACAAATGAAGTCTTTTAAGTGAACGAGATATTATCAAGCATGTCATCAGAGTTGCACATATCACATTTCAGGTATTTATTTCATTGTCCATTATAGATAAGTTTAAGATTGTTTTGTAATGGCCTAAAAGGCTTTACATTGATTTGAAGAAGAATATGTTTAGCCCTTCGCTCTCTTCGGATTTTATGAATGAAAATGTAATTTATTTTTTCCCTCGGCCCAATGTGTGTGGCTTACTTTAATTAACTAAACCAACTCAACACATGTACACATTGCAAGCCATGAGTTCAGTTCTGTTTTGTATACCAGTTGCAACGAAGCGCAGAAACGGTATGGAGGAACCAAATACCAATTTTAGCAGCATCCTTACGTAGGGCAGGTGTTTGGCTTGAGAATATATTATTATTAATCAAGGTTGGGACCCTGTTCCGCTGACCGCTCATGGCGGAAACACAGGCTTTGTTGTTGTTAAAGGATCATGTAATGTATAAGGCTCTCGCCTCTCATTGATGGTTGGACCTTGAATGTTGTGCCTCAGGGCAAGATCATCGATAATATATATGGCTACTCTACTTGCAGTATCCACTGTGTTATTAACATGCCCTCTCGCCGTTTCTACGTTAAATTCTTGAAATAATGTGTGGGTTTACTGAATTGTATCACTATGCCCTATGCTAAGCGATGTAAAAATGCAATTAAATATATCGATCTTTAAATGCTCGGAGGCAGTGTTCAGAATATTTTATTAATTAAAATATTTTGTTAGTAGGATTTAGCACTTGCTATATTGCCAACATACTAACCAATGAATTTAAGTGCAAAAATAATTCTTAAATATGCTTTAAACTGATATACCAGTAAGACATAAAGGAAGTTTTCAAGTTTATGCATTTACATTTGTTGTTACATTTTAAAGTGCAATTAATTGATATCTGCAGATAAAATATAATAATAGACAGCGTGCTGTTTAAATCTGTCTTGCTTCTGTTATAACAAATTATGCGATTTATGTAATCAAATGTCAGATTAGACTGCCAGACCACATAACGCCAAATATAATCTTATGGTGTACCAAATGAGTCAACTAACATAAATAAACTTCGATGTAGTGAAATATACCAACCCGCCGATATAAAAGTAGAACTAGTTTTACCTGTTATTATACTAAAACCAGTTGATATACACTTGCTGTAACGATTTATTGGCTATGGTAACTTTCGTCCATATGTGACTTATTATACTCCATAGTCACGTTGCTGGTGGTAAAACATGTTACCAAGTCTAAAGTGTTCTGTTTTACAAGTCAGGGTGGTTGAAATATTGTACCAATACCATGGTAAGGCTGCATAGAATGACGAATGTTTCATTTCATTTTAAAATGTTGTATCTTAGAAACCCTCGTGAAATATGGATTATTTCTTACACATATTTGCTACAAGAATCCTTCATCTATTGTACTTTATAAAACTCATAATAGCTTATTTAAAATGTATTGAACGCTAACCAAGTGTTCCTAAGGTTGAATGTACTCAGGAACCATCTTGAATATATTATTGTAAAAGCATTTAATATGTTAGTATATTTTCGATATATTTTGGCAAAAGAAAATATATTTTGATGAGCGTTAGTCATTTCTTTTCATTGTATTCAGCTTTACTTAATCCATATACAAGATAAGGGCGTTCTGCTATTGTTCCATGTAGTGTGTAATGTCGTGAACGGCGCTTATTAACAAAAAGGCTAATTATGTTAAAAAGCAATGTATTAAGTATGGTTTATTGAATAAGATAGGCTCGATATCTTATTTCATAGCCACTTTAAGACACTGAACACTTCGAAACGCGGGATTGTATCAGTAGAAATGCTTTAAATGTATAATTTTCCAATAACAAATAATACTTGACAGAATGGTGAACAGCAATTGCATTTCACGCAGTGTTACTTTTAGCTGATCGTTGGCGTTATTATATTTGGATATAGAAAACCGAACTGCCTAATTGCTTTCTCTCACTTAGAACACTGTATTATTGATATGCACTTTTGCCGTTACTAGCTCTTAGAAAGCATGAGTTTGTTAACTATTGTTTTAAGTATATTTATTTACCTTGTGCAAAACAACGGAACTATGCAAAACATAAATAACCTGTTGCTATATTTCGGGGGTGCAGTGTGTCGTTTATTTTGACAGTAAACATATTTGTTTGCACCTGTATAAAACATAACAACTTCATTAACTTAAGTGGCAATGTACTCATGAACATGATACAATAGTTATGAACTCAATGATGTTCCAGTAAAACATTGATGCAAGTTTTCATGATTAATTTTGTACATATGCTTTAATTTTCACAAAACAGTAAATCGGCTGTTATTTAGATTTTTTATATGTATTTTATGAAAACGGGTATGTTGTTTTGTATTCTTAATTGTTGTTTATCTGTTAATGTGTGTAGACCCAAGTCATAGTAGTTAGACTCAAAAGCAAAAAAGCGACGGTAGTGTTTAATAGGTCATTTAAAAAGATTTTAAACAAATGAACCGATAACGGGGTGTGGGTGTTTTGATTAGTGAGTAATTTGTGATCAAAATGCTATTTCGGAATCCATCGTGAAGTATGGATCGTTTCCCTATTTAGTACACTTCTGATACGTTTGTTAAAGGGACGCGTGTTTAGACTTTAAAGAAATTATTCATGGTTCAAACTTCTTAATACTAATAATACTTGTTTAAAAGTATTAAAGGCTGACAAAATGTTTCTTATGTCAATTGTACGTAGTATGTTTTTAATTGCTCGAGCAGTATCTGTACTACACATATCAATGTCTGGAATAAGGCTGACGGCATGCATTGCAGTAATTGTTCTCTGCGTGAAGTTATCAAGTAAATTTATTTGCAGAAACGCCAACCATTGTCAATAATTATTCGAAATGATTTGGAAATATGCATGACATGGAACCTTAAGATTATGGACAAAGCAATAGTTTAGTGTGTTTTCTTGCTAAAGCATTTAATCGGGAAAATACTTTCGATAATCTTTTGAAAAACACTGTACGTTTTTTTTATCAGAGACACTACTTTCCTTTCAGTGTCTACATCTTTACAGCCTTTATACTCCAAAATTATGTCTTCGAATGTGATCCTCGTACAATAAGTTATTTACTGATTTATCTACAAAATAAAACCAAAAATGTACCTCTATTGCTTCAGGTAGTCGATAAACATAAATGTAGAGCTAATATAAGCTCAGTCAATTTCATACCAATGTAACCAATGAGCCTCATCTCCATATCAAATTGCTAGCTTTTCTTAGCAAGGGAAATAGCGAAACGCGAGAGAGCATTTTCGAAGGTACGCTGTGTTCCTGATATCAGATAATTTGACATAATTTTGCAAAAATAACCTAAAAATATCAATCTTTGGAATGGTGAGACGGGAGTTGTATTTTGCACATTGTTCGATTAATGAAACGGTATACGAATGCCGTCAATTTTAGAATTATAATACGCGACATCTAGAATAAATTGTCATTTTTTTGTGATTTGATTAAATTTTCCAGAAAAGGATCCGCCATTATGCTAAGGTTAACACACAAAAAAATTCTCTAGTACTGTATGATTTTACTAAGTCATTGACTTTCTAAGGTATCCAATATTTATATTATTTGAATTTCGGATATCTGGTGACCTCATTTCATTTTGTTATCATTTAATAGGAGATTAGGAGTACGTAATGAAAATATAGGCCTGAGGTTGCATGATGGTTATTCCGATTTTATCAATATACACATCAGGAGCTTAACGCAAACATCAATCACGTTATATAAAGTGTAATCACTGTACATAGTTATCGGCAAGCAATACTCTTTTAAATGATACTAACACAACTTGAAGTCACCAGGGATTCGATGATATTATTGTTTTAATGGGTTAATGGAATTACAAAGTTAATTTTACATCGGATATCTTTAATTGTTTGTGAGCCATGCTGCAGAATTTATCGTAATTTTTGGACTACTGCAACCAAACCAATAACCTTTTGGTTCAACAGTACGTATAATGTATGTATGCATTATTTGTTGAATTTGTCTGATAATTTGTGACGTTTTTATTCTCTGCAACAGGGACACTGTACATGTTCCCGCAATTTCTATCAGAATTTTGAACTGATTACACTTTAACAGTTTTTGTTTACGAGTGGATATTTAATCGTCTTTTTCTGACAAAAAAACATCCGCTTAATGCTCATAAAAGTTTCTTGTTGCGATTTCTCTAGGAAATGAGTGACAACCGTCGTGAAATATCCGAAAATTAATTAAATTACACGGTCGGTTTATGTTGTAAACATTTAGAAAGTATTGACAGCTCGTCTTGATGTAATATCTTGGAAGATTAAAATGCTTCTGCTTTTCATAACGTTTGGCATTAACATAATATTGTTCAAAATGAAAATGCATACGATTGATTTGTGAACTTTTAACGACCGGATGAAAACATTCAAACCTTAAAACGTTTCATATGCTGCTTTACGAACAGGCTATCTAAAGCATTAGCGTAAAGTGTCGATATATTAAATGCATAACCAAGTTTTGAGCATCTGGTCAAGACTTTTGTTAAACAGTGATATCTGTGGATTTCGTACCAAGTCAAATACATATATGCATTAGTTGAAATATAAACTACCGTTAATTTAACGCTGAACATATAAAACATTACTGCTTTATTCAGTAGTTTCTTGCGTGTGCCTATTAATTAACGAACAATAAAAAAACAGTGTTTTTCTGTGATTCATTCTTCGGGGCGTACGTCATACACTTGTGTTTTTTTATGTATATCGTCTTGAACCCAGGCCAGGAATAACAAATTATTAATGTAGAATGTATTGTGGTCATATAATAAAAAAAATCATTTAAACTTTATCATGTTTTATTTCTTACATACAGGTCATTCATAATTTGCTCTTCAATTTATAACACTAAACCTGGTACTAATGTCCAACGAAAATGGACCAAAGCATGACGTCGGATACATTTGCTATAAAACAAGAGAATCAGGTTTAATAACTTCATAATTTTATGTTAATATCTTGCGGATCGCAGAGGTTTGGAAGTTAAGATTTTCGATTCGCTCGGCATGCATATGAATGCATTTTCTTGCATGTCTAAAATGTCAAAGACAAATGTTTCAGAGAAATGTCGCCGTTTCTGCGCATCATTTTTCATAAAAAATGTCTATCTGAGGTGTTGAGTTGGTTCAAGTAAGTAGTATAGCCAAGGGTAAGACAGGAATGTTCATGCACAGTAAAATACGTAAACGCAGGTTTGCTATACGTGAAACTCTTTCTTTGTCCGTAATCTGAAGTTTTAAACACATGTTATATTACTAAATCGACATTTCGAGAAATACTTGCTCATGGTTGTCGTGTTGGCAAGTCAGATATTTAACATATGAAGTGTCAATTACTGCAATGCATGCCGTCAGCTGAAGTTTGTGTTGATCTTTATACTACACATACTGTTCGAGCGTTTTTAAACCATTAATGGAAATGTCCCCTTTAAGTCGCACTTCGTAGCTCTCTTAATCTAAACCCAGACGTTCAGGCGGTATATCTTGAGTACCATATTTTGCTTTTTCTATAACACAGGATTAACAAAGCCGTGGCCTCTACTTTAACCTACATTTCCTACTGATAAAAACGTTTGAATGAAATGTCATGACTTTCCTCTCTGAGCGACTCAATAGTTGTGTTTGTGTACTCGGTATCACGATGACTGGATGATTGCTTGTGGCTGGTGTCTATTATAGCTTGCAAGCGGATATCCAGAGTAAGTCAGATTGATTATGTAAGACCATTAGATAACAGGTTTAATATCTTGGTGTAGGAGGCAGGTATGCACAACTCTAAACTTTTACCACAGCCAAAAATTGTATAGCTCACAAGTGAAAGGCCGTCATGTTTACAATTCCAATTTTGTGACAATCCCCGAAGTCTGACACGCCGCTCGCACGGGGATATCTACACATAATTTATCTATCACAACTCCCACTTAGAAAGAAAACAATCTGTGATAAATATTGTTTTGTTCGACCAAGTCTTGAATATGCTAAGTATCAAAATTAAGATATCGCATTAGTGTGTCAATAAAGAATGCAAAAAAGAACGCAAACCATACTGCTACACTGAAATTTAGGTCAACATAGTAAAGCTAATTATTGATATATTTTGTATACTTGTTGTTATAATTTTGATGTTTGAACAGCTTTTTCTATTGCGTTTTGTTTTGTTGCCTCACTGTTTTCATATAATTAAAATGAATATGAAATGTTTTGCATTACTGCTGGTATTTGTGTGGTTCAACTGCGATACACAAAGTCTACTGCACATAATTCATAAAGATACAATGTGAGTCTAAGCCGACATGCGTAGCAAGCCTTTGACGATAACCGAGTTATAAGCGACTCAATCGTGCTCAGATTCACGACCGATTTCCAGATCAATGACTTTGTGAAGGATTAATTTAAGCATATAACATAGAAATAGTAAACAAACACAAAATCACTACATACTAATATATAATAAAACACTATTTTGAAAGTAATTTCATAATCCTTTCTTTATCACCAACTGCAACATTCTAACTTTCCGTACAACTCATTGTAAATCCAAAAGAACTGAAGTAATTAATGTTTATTTATATTTTATAAACAAATACAAGTTTACATGTATTATGGCCGCTGTAGTAAGTATCAAATATATGTTATAAGAAAACTTGGGGGCTTTTGGGATTTGCGTCATATAAGAAGTCCTGTGTTAACTTGAGTGCGTTTTTAAGATACAATGAACAACATCATAGTTGATAACGGTTTTCTTATATAAAAGTTTATATTTTGACACAGTCAATTAGACAAAATTCAATTAAAATATTTCCAAAAACTCCTAAGTGAGCGATACGACAGCAAATAATTCATTTAGCATTTCTGATGTAAAAATAAATGGATTCTTTACTGTTTTTAAATAACATCCCAGAGATTGCGCCCATTACACTTATAGGTCTTAATGTAGTCCTAAAACACATTTTTATGGTTGAATGTGATTTATGTTTAAGTTGCAATATAAATTATCATCATGGTGAGAAATAAAACGTTATTAAGTGTTGAGAAATGAAGTTTTAGTACGTATGCTTTATTCGATTTTTTCTATCTATATATGTTATTTTAGTATTTTATACAATCAAAATTCTTATAAAAGTTGCAATAAATGTCACCTTCATGTCATTTTATACAAAGCTTATTACAGTTGTTATCTCAATCTATATTCAACACAACACTTGGAGTGTTTTTGATCATTTTTAGAACACTCGCTTAAACATTTTGTTTTGTAATATCACTCATGATTTATACTCTACGTATTCAATTTGGCCTTGAGTTCCTTAAAACCTACAATATTATAATTAAACCGTTGTTACCTTACCTGGCAATTTGATTCTTACCTTACCTGGCAATTTAATTCAAATTACGGATTTCAATATAAAAAGCTTATGTATCCCAACCTTTTTGCCTAAGGCTGACGAAGGATGGGTGAGCTATTGCCCGAAACAAAAATACCGAAGCCAATTGTAAACTAAGTGTTTTAAAAAACTAAACTTTTAATCAAATTCTGGTAAAAGACCCAAGATGGGGCCCCGTAAGCGGCGTAGACTGCGCTATGTTTCATCTGAAACGGTGAATAAATATTGAAGTTATCTTTGTTTAAAGTCTTCATTTAAAGCAAAATATTGCCTTCCGACGTAGCATTTATGACACAATTTATCACGTGTTATACACACACTCTTATATAACAGTATATATTTTGAAACAGTAAATAAGACAGATTTCTCATCCAAGTAATTCAAAATCCCAAATATGCGACGCGATAGCAAGGAACTCATTCAACATTTAAGATGTCATAATAAATGGATTATTTACTGGCTTTTCAATTGCTTGCCGGAGATAACAGTCGATGGATGCTGCAAGAGAAAGTGATACAATCAGCCCATTACATTTGATGATAGTAACTAATGTCTTAATTTTATCCCAAAATGCATTATTTATTATCTAATTTGATTATATGTTTAAATGTCAATATAAATGTTCATTATGGTGGGAATTCAAACGTTGTTTAGTATTCAGAAATCATGGTTTAGTGCTAACGCTTAATTTGAATGTTTATGTCTATATTTGTCTTTTCTTGTATTTTATACAATTAATGAAGTAATTAAATTTGATTTAAATGGAACCTTATCCTTCAATGTTTTTTGAAACAGAGCTTTGTACAGTTGTTAACTAAAACATTTCTTTATTATACTATGTATTCAGCTCTCGTAATAACTGAAAGATAATAACTAAGCCGTCCCTCTCTTCCCTGACACTTAAATGAAATGTTTTGATATAAACAGTTTCTGTAGCCAAAGTATTTGCCTCAGGCTTATGACGATTACTCATGTTTCTATAACAACTATTTCGTCCCGTATTATTCCGACTGCATTTAAAGTGTTTGATCTAAACGGCGTGATTGTTCCAAAGTACTAACTTGTATCATCTATCATTTCTTTAAATATCTTCCCAAAGATCTTAATTTATGAATAAATGCTAGTTTAACAGTCTATTGATTATCACAGTTTTTTTCACTTGCTCTCTAACAAAGAAAAGAGCTACTGACTTTAAACGTGTATTTAAAATCACAGTTTAAATGCGTATGTCTCACATGAAAAGCTGTTTATATATTCGTCCTCGCAATAAATATTTCTTGAAATAAATACGTAAACCATTTTTCAGGAAATGTTAATAGCAAGCCTTAAACTTAGAGATTTCGGTCAAAGTTTTAAACCTGAAACGTCTGCTTTATGTAGTTTTGTTTTTAAAAATGCAGTGTTCAGTATGTAACACTCTTTCTAGACATACAGATACATTTGACTTTGACCAATCCTATGGTCATATGCTAAATAGGCTTCAAACTTCAAAGTTTCCCTTGACTGAAACAAGCTGATTATTTCTGCGGAGAGTATGATGAACAAGACTTTATTTCATTTCAAACATTCAAAATACATGGTTTCAATGAAATAAGTCGAAATGACCCTTGATCATTGCAAAAGCTGATACATATTAATATATATATATTTATATGTCGATCATAGTCAATAGTTCAAATGTAAAAACATTTAGTATTCGAGCATGTATAGCACATAGATAAAGTATACACACAAAGAAATGAAAGTAATATGCGTTTAAATTCAAGGCTTAAACTCTTTATAAATATTTACGCTACCTAGTTAACTCTTTCCTTATTTCAAAAGCTCTAAATACAAAAATTGCAAGATTTTTAACTACATTAACATTCTTCGACATAAAAAGCGCAATTGTTTTATACATGCTTGGATGACGACAATAGTATCAAGGTAAGTATCTTTGTTTAATATCGGTATACATGTTACATTCAAAAAGAAAGTGGAATTCATCTTCTAAAACGTAACAAGATGGACATATTCTATTATCAATATCTGTACGGTTCCATCGACCGGTTTCAATACTTAATCTATGAGATGATAACCTCAATTTGCTGTGAGCAATCCCATATTTTTCAATATTAACGCATTTTAAATAAAACTGAAATTCAAAGTCAAAAATATTTCTATAAAACAATTTCCTAGAAGATTCAATTAGCCTACTATAGTCTTTGTTTAAAAAAGTGATAGAAAACTTGTGTAGTCTCCTACACCTTGTGCTAACCAGACATGATAGAAACCCAGTGAGCTTAGAACACTTTTAACCTGTTTTGCCCAGTTATGCTTTAAAGGACGAATTTCAATATCATCTAACATGAGTTTATAAATAAGATTAATGTATTTGTGTTCCTTAGAACAAATAACCTTAAACCAGTACTTAATCATGCTTATAGTGTTGTGTGTCTGAATATCTAGTCTACCGGCCTCTGCTAGGATAAAATCATTTTGTGTACTAGTTTTCACAGATAGTATATATTTGATAAATTGAGTATGTATCCTTTCTATATGAATTCTTTTAATAGATCCCCATACTTCAGACCCATACAACAAAATTGGCTTAATAAGTTTATCGAAGGGCTCAATTTTATGGTCTGGAGTAATATTAACGAATTTATTTAAGTATTTTCCTAATTTGTATATCGCCTTTTGCGCTTGACCAGCTAAGGTTTTTGTGGCCTGCATAAACGATCCTCCTGTTGTAAAAACTATTCCTAAGTACGTAAATTTATTTACAATTTCAATGGTGGCATCGTCATATAAAAACTCCAGATCTCTAGGCACTCTTCCACCTTTTCTAAAAATTAACACTTGTTTTATTTAAATTAACGTTTCATTTCTATTGTTTGCAGTACTCACCTAGTATATCAAGATTAAATTGGAGTTCTTCCGCAGAATTTGCAAAAATTACAATATCGTCTGCATACATAAGTAAGAAAATTTTCAATAAATTACTATCCACCCCTTTTGCCCCTTTAAGATAAAGTGTATCTTCCAAGTCACTAATATAAAGAGAAAACAATATTGGCGAAAGACATTCACCTTGTCGCAACCCTAGATGACTTTCGAATATAGTACCTATGTCGTTCTGAAGCTTAACTCTTGTATATACATGACTATACATGGATTGTATAACTTTAAAAAGTCTACCCCGAATACCAAGTCTATATATTTTCAACCAAAGATTTTCCCTTACAATGTAGTCAAAAGCTTTAGTAAAATCAATAAACGTACATAATAATTGCTTATTTTGATTAATAAAATGAGTTATTAGTCCATGCAAAGCAAAAATATTATCGGTAGTTCCCATCTTAGCCCTAAATCCTGCCTGTGCCTCTAGTAATACATGGTAATTTTCGGCCCAGTTTGAATGCCTACTATTAATAAAAATTGTAAATAATTTTCCAAGGACGCTTAACAAAGTTATACCTCTAAAATTGTTTAGGTCATTGATACTCCCTTTTTTGTGTATTGGAACAATAAAGCCTTCGGTCCATTTATCCGGGAAATATCCAAGGAAAAGTATTTTATTGAACAGTTTTAACAAGAAAGGTGAAAGTTCAGTTTTACCGTTGATAAAAAATTCATTTAACATTAGATCTGGTCCTGCACTCTTTCCAGTATTGAGATTTGAAATAACCTTTCGTAACTCGTTTGAAGTAAATGGAATATCCAATTCAACAAACATGCTATTTAATTCAGTCTGCATTACTTCATTGTTAAAATAAACTACATCGTCGTCAGCTTGAAAAAATCATTTGGATCATTTATTGCCTGAAAGTATTCCGTAAAAGAGTCCATGCTTATATTTTTTGGTGTTTGGTGAGTCGTGCCTTCTTTTAATAGCTTCCAATAATCTTTTGCATTTTTACGTTTTGCTTTATAAAGTTTATTATTGTTCTCTTTCATTTTCTGAAAGTTGAACTTTCGAACGCTAGCCTTATATTTACTTCTAGCTTCAATCATTAGACGTCTATTTTCTTGAGAATTGTTTCTTCTGTAATTATTTAGTGCTTGGTAAAACATATTTTTATCATCAGAACATATATTATTTAACAACAACGTATCTTGCTTATTCTTAGTAAGTGTGTTAGTGTTCACACTAGATTTTGATTTTCTCGAAAATAAAGGTTGGCAAATACTATCTATACCTGTAACAAACTTATTTAAATTACTAGCAATATCATTTCCCGAAGACGCCTGTTCAACATTATTTTCTAAATTTGCCATTAGTGTCTTAAATGTCACACTATTAAGCGATTGTGTAAATATATATTTGTTTTCGCTATCCCATTCAAATGTATACAAATTATTTTTATCATTAATATTATTACTTTTATTATTATTATTATTATTATTATTATTATTATTATTATTATTATTATTATTATTATTATAAGTATTATTATATTATATTATTATTATTATTATTATAATTATTATTATTATTATTATTATTATTATGCCCCCCTTCGAAGAAGAGGGTTATATTGCTTTGCACAGGCATGTCGGTATGTCGGTCGGTCGGTCGGTCGGTCCGTCGGTAGACCAAAGCTTGTCCGAGTGATAACTCAACAATCCCTGGATGTATGGTCATCAAACTTCACATGAAGGTTGGGCCTGACCAGTTGATGACCCCTTTTGATTTTGGGGGTCATCGGGTCAAAGGTCAAGGTCACAGTGACCTTTAATGGTAAAATAATTTTAAAGCTTGTCCGAGTGATAACTCAACAATGCCTGCACCCATGGCCCTCAAACTTGACATGGAGGTTGGGCCTGACCAGTAGTTGACCCCTATTGTTTTTGGGGGTCATTGGGCCAAAGGTCAAGGTCACAGTGACCTTGAATGGTAAAAGGTTGTCCGATTGATAACTCAACAATGCCTGCACCCATGGCCCTCAATCTTGACTTGGAGAATTGGCCTGATTAGGAGATGACCCCTATGGTTTTTGGGGGTCATCTGGCCAAAGGTCAAGGTCACAGTGACCTGGAATGGTAAAAGGTTGTCCGATTGATAACTCAACAATGCCTGCACCCATGGCCCTCAAACTTGACTTGGAGAATTGGCCTGACCAGGAGATGACCCCTATGGTTTTTGGGGGGTCATCTGGCCAAAGGTCAAGGTCACAGTGACCTGGAATGGTAAAAGGTTGTCCGAGTGATAACTTGACAATGCCTGCACCCATGGCCCTCAAACTTGATTTGGAGATTGAGCCTGGCCAGAAGATTGTCCCTATTAATTTTAGGGGTCATTGGGCCAAAGGTCAAGGTCACAGTGACCTTGAATGATAAAAGGTTGTCCAAGTGATAACTCAACAATGCCTGCACCCATGGCCCTCAAACTTGACATGGAAGTTGGGCCTGACCAGTAGATGACCCCTATTGATTTTAGGGGTCAAAGGTAAAGGTCACAGTGACCTTGAAAGCAAACTCGACAATACTTGGACCTATGGTCATCAAACTTGACATGAAGGTTGGGCCTGCCCAGTAGATGACCCCTATCGACTTTGGGGGTCATCAGGCCAAGGTCAATGTCACAGTAACCTTTAACGCAAAAAGTTACCAAATCTTCCCCCACTGATTTCTCAACAATGCCTGAACCTATGATCATTAAACTTGACATGGATGTTAAGCCTGACCAGTAGATCACCCTTATTGATTTTAGGATTCATAGAGCCAAAGGTCAAGGTCACAGTGATTTTGAATGGTAAAAGGTTGTCCGAGTGATAACTCAACAATGCCTGAACCCATGGCCTTCAAACTTGACTTGGAGTTGCATCTGACTTGTAGATGACCCCTTATGATTTAAGGGGTCATCAGGTCAAAGGTCACAGTGACCTTGAACGAAAAAAACTTGTCTTGTGATAACTTGACCATGCCTGCACCCATGGCCCTCAAACTTGACATTTAGGTTGCTGGTGACCAGCTGATGACTCTGGATTTTGAGTTCATAGAGTCAAATGTCATGACGGTCATAACACACATTATCCTCACACTTTAATGGTCATAATCTTAAAACAGCAACAAATCAGCTGTCATTTCGGTCCATGCATATTTCATTCAATTGTCCATATAATCCTGACAACATGGCGCTCAAGGGGGGCATAATGTTTGACAAACATCTCTTGTTAGTAGTAGTAGTAGTAGCAGTAGCAGTAGCAGTAGCAGTAGCAGTAGCAGCAGCAGCAGCAGCAGCAGCAGCAGCAGCAGTAGTAGTAGTAGTATTGCCCTTATTCGTATTATTATGATCATTATTATTATTATTATTATTATTATTATTATTATTATTATTATTATTATTACAAATTATGCAAAACTCTATCAAACAATGATCGGATAAAATGTTTGCACAGTGCACTTTAAAATCTGTAAACTCTTGCAAAGAATTTTCTTCCACAATACAGTAATCAACTACACTAGAACTATTACTACCTATAAAGGTATAAGACCCAATATTTTTATCTTCACACACCCGGACATTTGCAATTCTTAGGCCTGTTTGGATCAAAAAGTCTATTAGTAAACGACCGTTTTGGTTGACTGTACTATCCTGAGAAGTTCTCGGTATAGCCCTATCAATTATATAATCATCTGGCAAAAAGTATTGATTTTGTAAATCAATATTATCGTTTTCAACATAGTCAGACATTAAACCTACGCGTGAATTAAGATCTCCCACAATCATAAATGAGCAATTTTCCTCGCCATATTTACCTTTTATAGTAATCATATTATCTTGTAAAACATCAAAAATATTATTTTCAATATAGATATTTCTACTTGACGTGGTTGGTACTATATAACATACACATAAATATAGATCACAAGTTTGCTTAATGCAGCTCTTATTAATCCTTATCCATACATGACTATCATTGTGTGACAAAATAAACATATCATTAGTAACAAATCTCTCTCTGACATAAACCGATAATCCCCCTGAACTCCTTTTAGCCGTGGTCAATTGATCAAATTTATTTAAAATAAAGCATTGAAAATTCTCAACACCGTAACAAAAATCTTGACAACCCCATGTTTCAGTAAAACATACACTATCATTTGTTTCAAACACAGATATAATTTCTGGTGACCAAAGTTTAATATTGCTTTTCATTATCAATCCTTGAACATTTAATAGTGGCAATCTTAAGTCGTTATTATTATTTGCACATTCATGACTATAGACGACCTATTTATTGTTAGTCACCGCAGGTGTAGTTGCGGGCTGCCCGTTGATTGGTTGACTTTTGGCGGGCTTCCGCGGCGCACGTGCACTTACAGAGCGAGGCTTTTTCTGGTTTTCTTATATCAAATGAGGTGTGCCTGATGTTAAGTTAATTCGCGCTGAAATTTAGAATTACAACCTTAAGGTAGGTAAAAAGCAAAATTGTTTGCGTTTGGATTACTAGCATAACTGCTGTACGTGTGTGAGTGTGTGTGTGTGTGTGTGTGCACATATAAATTGTATATATTTATAGACAAGTAATAGCCAGCCACCTGCAGCAAAAGATATCAGGAAGATAATTTTGATTTCAAAAATCGTTCATCGTATCTATTGGTTCCTTATATTTACATATCAACACTAAAATTGTCCACACTTCTATTTTAAGTTCAGGTGCATATTATAAGCAAAATGACCGCGCCATCTGCTGTTAATATGATATATCAAGCGAATGTGCAGAATGCTAATCGATCAAATGGAATAAGACGCACAATATTGCATCCCACAAAAATTATTCACGTAGTCCACCTATGTTAAAATGAACGCTAGAATATTTGAAAAATCATCGGTTGATATTGGCCTACAAATAAGTGCCAACACTAAAATGCATATAAACTGCAATGCAATAATGTCCTCACTTGTGTTTACACGCTACTATGAGGATAATATAAGATGATCTGCTGCATATGTATATTCAGTTGACATTTATGTCTTTAGCCTTTAGATACAAGGGGTTATTTTCGATTATCAATATCAGGTATTAAAGGATGAACATTTGCATATGCAATAGTTTTCTTCGATTCTTTCATCTTTTGATGGCAGATAACATTATGTTCCAGGTTTGTGCTTCAGATCGTATGAATCTGTAAATATATTTAACTTTTTATGCCTGCAAAACTACAGTAATACTTAGCAGATTTCAAGCCTCATGTATCACGTGTAATTGACAAGTGATTCTGCTGAACAGCTCAATGTATCGAAAATTCGTGAGTGCGTGTCTGGAAAACTGTGCATTTCAATTATATTTTGAAGATGGCTTAGAAATAATAACGGATATTTATATCTGATTTAGACCTTTCCCTTGTAATGTGGTATTGCGTGATTACGATGGGAAAGTCTCCTAAATTATTCAGAGGCTTATGTTATACCCATGGTCTACGTCATGGGTTTAAATTTATTTTTTGTTTTCAGAGTATTTCCTTAAACCTCGTATTGATATCATCATATAGGGCAGCCATATATTTTCTATTTCATTTTGAGACCCATTGGCGTTTTCATAGCCTGAAGCAGTGACACAACTTGGCACTGATTTATCAATCATGCAAGAGTAAGTAGTTTCATCAGTTAAAAAATGGTTCGCGTTTCTGTGGTGTCTCTTTCGTGGTGTGGAAGTTTTAAATTTTCCTTGTGAAATGCGGTTGCCATGGATTCTGCATTGACAGGTGACCGAGTAGTTTTCTTCAGCGGAACAGACTGAACAAATAGAAACAAAAATGATGGTTTTTATTACAGCTTTACATCTGTATAAAATCCAATTAATGTTTGAGCTAAAATTGTTATAAACATAACATTTTTTACGGCATTTTCCCAAATATAACATTTCAACCAGGTCTAAGGGTTTAGTTTGATCGATATACATTTTACTCATATATTTATTAGGCTGGACTATGAACAGTTGAATATGGAACAATATTCTGTTTTTGTCTTATATATTGACCAAACATATTGCATACACCGCAATTCATTACTTATATTTACACCAAAAGTTCAGTATTTTATTCAAGAATTGTTACAGAAATACTTAATTTCATATTAAAAATCCTTACAGTATTTTTTTCACCCATTCTGTAAATAGAACGACCCGATCGTAACCGGAAACAATTGATCAAATGACGTCACAATAACGCGGGAAAAATCAATCACTTTTAAACGTAAAATAGAAACACTAATGACAACAATACATGTAAAACCATAAATCAACACTTTCTAATATGTTAAATGAAACTTTTCAGGGCCTGCTACCACAATACAAACAATAACAAGATGAAAACAATCAATTTATAACTTAATTGTGCTGCAATGATTCGTGATCAAAAACAAATGTTGCGTTCATATGAAACTATTCATACTTGCCGATTATGGAATAGAAGTTGAGGTGTTAATATATACAAATAGCTCTTACATACTTATCATAAATCACCTAAATTATATTCCTATGGGAAATAGAAGCTTTATAAAAATAATTTTCTATTTATACTGTGATGTGTTCAGTTAATTTAAGGGAACTATTTTAAATCGGTTAATTTTTCATACATAAATTTGACCATGGTGTCGAAAGAACATCTTAAATCGACACCGACAATGTAACTCATTTGAGATGTATAACATTTTACATTGTTAGATGTACCTGTATTTTAAATTAATAACTTCATTGTATAATATGTAGTTTTGCCTACACGAGGGATAATTTGAGAAAAACCTTCTTGATTATTGTCTTTGTATGATCTGGAACATTTTCTTTTTGTATGTAGGATTTTACAAGCCCTTTTAAAAGTTTCACCAGTTCTAGAACATTCTTAAAATCTTTTATTATAGGAGTACTAAAGTTTAACCATTTTTGGGAAAGTGGTTATGGATTTAAGTAGTACTCATTTGATGTGTCCAATATAGCATGTTCTTATATGTATGTGCACGTTCACATTTACCAGGATAAGTGACGGATATTTTTGAATATTGAACAAAATTCTTTGTTTTCAGCTTCCAATTTTCACATTATACAATATAACAATTGAATTCCATTGTTATTTCAAACAAACGACGTCTTCCATGATATGACCGATATCAGTTGAGACATATAATCTATGTAGATAATATCTCCCTTTTAAAAAAAATAGCATATGTAACGTTTTAAGTCATACGTAAAATGGCTTTACTAATCCGACCACAAATGATCTGATCATAATTATGTGGATTTCGTGTCTTACTCTTATTTCTTATTAGTGCATTAGTACTAATTTACACTATCATAATTTTGTTTTAATGGTCTTAAAGCAGTTTTTAAAATGAGATTAGCAAGCGTAGTTTGCTCATATCTGTATACAGATGTATTTATATGTGTCTTAATTGTATTATAAAATTGATAGTCTCTTATAACTCTTAATAGAGTGGCGTGCACTTGTATATACTGTTTGTTGAATGTACTTTTATTCCTGAATGTACAATGCATTGATGAGACTGAAATAAAGAAACAAGTAAAAATATAAATGTTGGTCATTACCATTTGTAAATAGATTAAGGTGTTCGAAACTCGACTGTCAAGTATTAAACATTGCTACCATAATTGACGGTGCTCCTGTGATGGAGATGCTTAAAAAAATTGTTGATAAATAGTTTTAATACTGATTGTTGAGATTGTAGGAGGGCGTCTATCGTATATCGGTTTTCACTAAGAAGATATGTATTAGATAGACATTACCTTATACTACTATTTCCAAGACGTAACAAGTATTGTGTCGGTGTCTTGCTTAGACAAAGATGAATATAATGGAAATTTACTTAAACGTCGCGTCGGGTATTCTCTTATCTCATTTAGGTGTTTGTACACACCTGCTTCATATTATTAGGAAAAGCAATCGTGGTGTGTAAGCTTCCTTATACTCGCACTCGGACCTTGCTCTTTCGGCCAGTGCTCCGTTGAGATTGTTAGTCAGTTAAGGTGTCTGGAGCATAGTGACCCTGGTTAGAGCTACCTTGGTTCTTAAACGTGCACCAGTATATAACACTGTCACACGGGATCCCCATTTAACGTACCTCCCGGAAGACGATTAGAATACTATCGTAGTATAAAGGGGAACCGAACTTGCGACCCATGGATTGATAGTCAAGTGTGTAACCACTAGACCACGTTTCCGCCACAAGGTCTAATTTGTGTTTGTATATTATTTAACGTGTAACAACTTGTTTGAAGTACCCTCATGATTGGATTTGTCACTGCGTTTAATATAATGTAGTGTTTTAAACAGCCAGAATAAAATTAGCTGAGTCTGAGTACATTCTTGTAGCTGATACTTTGATTAGGCTGAATCTATATCCCTAGCAGTGAATGCTCATTAAACATTTACTGGGCAGGTTGTATCCTTCGGTTATAACCTAACTGTTAAAGGAGCTAAAGTAATTGGCTTTGAATGGAACCGTGGACATATTTTATTATAACAAATATGATGTAAATTAATAAAATATTTATTTTCAATTACATGACCTAATGCGACCCAATTTTTGTCTGAGGCAATGTGTAGCCTAAGTAATAGACATTTCGTTTGAACAAAATCTTATTTACATACAAAGACTCTAATGTACACCACAGTAAGATCCTACGCTCATACAAGTTATTGATCCAGTTTGTAAATGTTATTGCCTGGTTTGCACCCCGGAGGTACTTTTCAATATTTGTCGTGTATGATAGGGATATATGTAGTTTGATGTCTTACCACACTTCAGGTTATATATTATGCTCTCTGAAACCAAGCCGTCAGAAAATTCGTATAAGCATCATTTAAGTTTTCATAGTATTCTTTTTTTTCTGTAACGAATCTCAGGACAATTATTTGATAACATGTTTTACTCTTTGATATCATAACTGTAAAGAAAAATGCAAAAAAGAGGAGACCAGGTTCGAACCAGTGTCGCCAAATTTGACGTCCAGTGTTGTATCCACTGTGCAATGGAGGTTTTCCTTCCAGGTTTGGAATATTTAGGCTATATACCTAACTTGGTAATATCACTTGATAACATCGACTAGCCAATCACACATAAGGAGTGAATTCTACTAGCTACACATTTTTTTAATGCAAAAATACGAAAAAAACTGCGAAAAAGAAATTAATTATAAACTATGTGGTGCTTCATTTAGTAAGTTTAATGCATTGTACACATCGATACCAAGTTTATGTCAGTTTTCGATATTTTTTTTCGCGATTTCATCTTACGGAGTACAACCCCTTTAAGGGAAGGATGTCTGCAATTACAACTTCGCAAACACAAAATAAAATATGCACCGACTAGACTGCGACTTATAGATAACTAATTATACGACTGGTCGGAAAATTAACCAATACATCATTTGATTTGCAAGGCTGTTAAGTGTGTTTTGACAAAGAACCTATTAAATGGTGATATTGAATATCGCACGTATGACGGAATGACTGACACCCACAGTGTAGTATGTTTCTCCGCCACGTTGCGTAGGGCATTTGCAAACTAATCAAAACAAGCTATAAACGTTTTTCCAGGCAAATATATACGTATGGTTTACCTCAATCAATAATCATTTTTCCATTGAAATAAGAAGTTGTATAGTGGCGTCTTCAAGGAATTATAATTGAAAACGTATATGAAAAGCATATTTTTATATAAGAAAGGGCCTCATGAGAGCTACTTTTGTTCAAGGCTCATGTTCGAATATGTTTCCTACAAATATGCCTTATTTAAGAGAAAGGCGATATGATCAGACGACTAATATGCTATTACAGCTGCCATATATTCTATAGAATACCGCTTAAAGGTCATTTAAAGTAAAAATGAAAATAATTCTTATTTGCTACTCATTTTAAAATGTCATATTTAATTTCATAAAAGTAATTAAATCTCAACGTATAGTACATTAAGTGACGCGTAAATGTTAAATATGTTTAAATACTTTGATTAAAATATTATTATATAAGGAATGAATTGAGGGACTGATGTCAATATCGGGGTATGAACGCAGTTCGGGTAGTCAGAGTGTGTGTCACGCGTACCTGGTCCAGCCCAATTGAGTTCATATCCCTGATAATGACATCAATCTCGCAATTCAATACTTATGTTTACACCAATTGTTCATTATTTCATTCAAGAATAATATATTATTGTTAAAGAAATACTTTTATTAAGAAAATATTTACAGTAATCCTTTCACAACCATTCTGAAAATAGAACGACCCGCCAATAACCTGAAACATTTTATTAAATGACGTCACAGAAACGCGGGAAAAGATCAACCACGGGACTTTCTGACACGATACAAACATTAAAAAAAGCAATGAATCATTAATTTTGCTATGCGGTTATTGGCGATCCGAACATATCCGAAGATGCTGCGTTCATCGGATGATAACCGCAATTGCCGAAAGACAGTTCATTTAAGGAATTAAAGTTGGGGTGTAAATATGTTTACGTGCAAAAAGCTTTGTCATTTCAGTACTACTTGCATTTTACCAGAACAAAATACACCTTGGCAGAAATACTTGCATACTTCTCAGAAATGATTCAATATATTAATATCATTACTAGCAAAGATACATTTTCTCATGTATTTTCGGTATTTTGATAATGATACTGTTAATAAAGTTCTTCGATTCTCAAACAATCATTATACACAAACTAACACGTGAACAATTGTACTACATAAATTTTAATGTTATAAGACAACTTATAAATAAAAGGTAAACGTTACGAACAAGAAAAAATATATAAAGAAAATATATTACCTCATTCTGATCCAAAAAGGTGTACCACTAATTTCACAAAAAAACAACAACATGATTTTGGCATATGGATAAATATAGAATAGGAATTTTGAAAGCTGGCGATCATTCATATCCTTAGCTATCAAAAACATGAAATGAAATGAAGCCGTTACCTTATTTGCTTCTAAGGAAGCGTATGCACAAACACCTAACTGGCGATAAAATCTCATTTGAAGATAGATGGAACTACGTTTTTTTGCAAACTTGTTTGATTTGATGAAGTTGTCCTGAAAAGAAGAGCTTTTGACACCTTTTTGCTATCAGAGCCACAACCAACGTTCGTATGTTTTTTCATAGTTAAACACGGGATGAAACTC
The DNA here is from genome assembly GCF_026914265.1 of Mya arenaria. Lineage (NCBI taxonomy): Eukaryota > Metazoa > Mollusca > Bivalvia > Myida > Myidae > Mya > Mya arenaria. The sequence goes on from NC_069129.1 coordinate 5,532,128, forward strand.
GAAAATTATGCCAGCAGGAGTTACGGGTCTTCCTATACATATATAATAGTGTGCTTGTTATATCTTGCTACATTGATACAAACTTTCATTTGAATACGTTCAATAGCTTTAGAGTTATGACAAAGGTGGAAGTATCGCACGTGAGGGCAGTATCAATAAGGATAGTAGTCATAAATGGACATTATCTTCGTATAATAGTTTCATTATTTTGCGTTCAAATAAAATAACGTCATACAATCAATGTAGCAATACCTCTACTTTGTTTTCTTCGAAATACAGACGAACTAAAACAGGATATCATTTTTAACGTTGGTCCAATATTATCAGTTCGTCGATTTTATCATGTCCTGCGAATGGTTTGACAATCAAAATGGATATGATTATTAAATGGTAAAAAGGTATATGATAAACCTTTTTACTCGTGATCAAGCCTCATCTTCCTTTGAAAAAAAACAACACCAGATGTTCAATACAACGTTTGGTTCACTCGTGTATTTGTTGATAAACATATTTACGTAAGTTCTAGGGATTACGTAAAGAAAATAGTTTTCCTATTCATATCCGTCAATAATGAATAAATAATTTTATACTGTATTGCTGAAAATAATAATACATTATTTTTTTAATGAAAAACTTGCTTTGGTCTAATTTGCCTTTTATTATATTGCATGTTTTTAACTATATAACCTAGTTTAAAATAAGAAACATCGGGTATGGTTGTGCAAAACAGAAGATTTATTTGTGTATAATATTTATTTGCCAATTTCTAAATACGTTATCTAATTTAATATTTTTGATACGGATAAATTAGGAATAAAAGATAATGGCACTGTTTTGTCATCGGTTATGATTATTATTTCAATACTGATGTTCTACTGATAAAATGCTTGCTCGAAAACCTGCGTTTACTGCAAGTCGTTATTGATGTGTATCCACTTACAATTCCAGTGCGTATATGCGTTCTTAGTAATTTCTAGATGATTTTAAGATGATTTTTAACATGTGCCCCCTTTTATTTCGTCATGATTTGAAGTTAAAATCCATGCACACAAGTATGACAATATCCATAAATCTGTCTGACATAATTGGTAAAATGCTTTTCCAAACACGGATCGCCAGGGTCTTGTTAGTCACATGTTTTCTAAAAAGCTTTTTTTTCAACAGAAGATAGAAATCTGTCCAATAAACGATGGTGTGTTCTGCTTCACATCGTGTGAACCATTTTAGAAGTTTATTTATCCTGACGTTTATTTTAAAAAGCATTATATGTTACAACGAGCTCCCTCGATTTGAAGTGTTTAGCGGGGACAAATTCGTTAAAATATAATTTAATCTAAAACATTTTACAATGACCCTCGCCAATATCAATTCATCTCTGTGAAGGTCATCATTCCTTTCTTTAGCTACAAAGTGGTCAAAATGTCATACTGTTTATTTTCATTGGAGCTTCATTACTGTTACTGTCGATTAGATATTTTGAGAATAGATGGAACAGCCAATCGCTTTAGTATATGCTTAGAATGACCCTAAAACTTGAATAATAATTATCAAAGGACCTGCCTTTTGCTAAACTCATACGTTACGTGGCACCATAGAAGATCAATCGGCTACGGCTTAGGTCAACCGCTAATGGCTATTTAAGTAATGTCCAGAAACTAGTTTAATGACCTTGTTTACTAAACTCCTGTTAAAGGGGTTCGGTAAAGTTAAATTTTACGACACTGGAACTATTGATTGACAAGCTCCTTTTTGTATAGATAGCCAGTAAAATACTTTGATTATTGTCACGTGAGGTTAAAAGTATCACATGATGTCGATAAACTATTTAGGGGGATTAAGAAACCCTTCTGAATGGTCAACTGCAATTAGGGCTAATTGGGAAATATAAAACACTTATCCGGATAGTAAGCTAGTGTAGAGCCAAAGACTACGGGTCGAGTTTAGACAGTCTGCCATGTTAAGATCTGAGAGTCAGCTTCACTCTCGTTTGATAGAACAAATTAATTGACAACTAAGAAATAAATATTTGCTAACAATAAAACATGTATCATCAGACATGGTTGTTTTGACTTTATAAATATACGATTGAACGGCTGAGTGTATAGGAAAGGAATTGGAGTGAGGGTGCTACAGTTGGAAGCAGAGTTTAAAGAAAAGTTTGGTCATGTAAAGTCTCTGTAAACGACGGTATATTTTCTATAAAAATAGAGAATAGAACGTCTTGTACCGGCTTGTTCACATCCCTGATGACCTGTGTGTGTGTAGTAACGACAAGGAATGAGTAATTTCTATTTAGCATTTCAGCTCGATAGATATACGACGACATATTGTTTTTCTTGCGTTTTCTCTATTTCAATTTTGTTCGGACTCAGGGTTTCTTGAATGCTCCATTTATCATACGAAATATTAACCCTTACGAGCTGTGTCGGACGGTTATGTTTGCATGACGTATCATAGTATTGAGGACTTTGACACTGTTCCTACTGATGGATTCATGTATTGCTTTGAAGTCTTTGTTTGTAAGTTGAGTGCTGGAATATAAATATCAGTTAATATGTCTTGTATATGTCATTTATCTTTGCTGATGCTTGTCCCGATTAGGCTTATATCTGGTTTAATGAAACGAAAGGCTTATATTTATGTTGTGAGCACAAACTTCACTGAATTCCTGTATCGCTGACCGTTATAAGCCGATGACGCTGATATTAATTGATATGAATATATATTGATGCATGTGTTGTCAGACTGTGTCTTTTGCTTGTCTTTCATGCAGCGCCTGTAAGACCTAATCCTTATACCCTTTAACAGCCTTTTTAGTTAAGTGATAAGCTACTGGTTTTGACCCTGTAGTTTCAATTGTATTTTAGAGTTTTAAAGTTCATTTCTCGTGTCTTGTTCGCACTGTTAATATAAAACAAGCATTAAGTTTCAAACAATTTTGTAAGTACGCGCATAGTCATCGTACAGTCCACATATGACTATATAAAGTGACATTTAACTATAGAAATTCGTTCCCGCGAAATGATAATCGTATCGATACGTGAGATGATCACGGCACGTGAGAGCGATCTTTGCATAATTGCCTGTTGAAAACGATCATTTTCACCATAACGTCATGTTTTCGAAAATAAAAATGGCCGACGAATACCTAGTAGGCGAACATTTAAACACGCATCTTCTAAGGAATATTAACAGAACTATCGGTGCAAGGAAAGTGACATTATTTTGACCGTTAATGCCACCTTCCATATTTTAGTAATATGTACTACCTGGAACCCTATTTGATCTTTACATTTGGTGAGGTCAAAAAGCAGTGAGACAAGGAAATGTTTTGTTTTACCTGATCCGCTGAAATGTTAATTAATCCAGCGAATTGGTCATTCAAGCCCAGATGCCTTTGAAACTGCTTCTTGGCTTGATCGACCCTAGCTGTGATCACATATTAAATGAACGTCTAAATCAACCGATGTATAAACAGGAACTATTTGATGAATGTTTTATTTAAAAAAAACAGGTGAGAGAGGTTTGCTATTTAAGATTCAAGTTATTTATTATTTTTTAATAATTAGCAAATATACAAACAAAAAAAATATATAGGATTTGAAAGTATATTTTCTGAAACTAAAATGAATTACGTTAAATAAGGCAAGTACTAGTCATGTTATTTGTATGAATGTGCGAGCGTAAATGTACGAGGCAGGCGCTTAAGTATTGTAACATATGGCACAGGGTCGGTGAAGAACATGGTCAGTTCGTGTATCTAACCTGGGACAAACTTGTTTCCAGTCAAGCACTCTACCAACTGAGATTACCTCCTGGATAGATTACATATATACTTGCCCGAGTCCGTATCGTGGCAATTATATGATTATATAGGTCTAAACAAATTAATAAACTGACGATCAAAGTATCGGCTTCTAATTACTCATTCCTTACGTATTAATTCCTCACAACGATTAGTGGGTCACCAGTAAAATGTAACTGAATTTTCCAAAAATGAGTATTCTTAGTGTCCAAACTAAACGCGTGATAAAAATACGCATGATTAGAAGAGAAATATGTATCAAACATATTTATGAAAAAAAATGGAAATGTTATTCCGGTGTAAAGGCAAATAAGGCGCAATTTATCAGACAATTTATACATAAATTACAGATTTGTATGTCTTAGTCATAACAAAATTACATCTTGAGACGGTATCTTAATTGGGTCCTCGTGTTTTGACTCAGCGATATTATAATATATAATTAATTAGGTGATTTTTATTGGCCTAGCTATTTGTCCGAGGTTAGCTGTATTTTCCTGAGCCCGAAAGGGCTGACTAAATCACCTAATTAATAAGTCTTTTATTAATAAACTATTACCCATTTGGTTAAAAACTTTCTTATAACTTACTGTTCACATTGAAGCCGTATTTATCCCTTCTTCATTTATGGTGTCTGTATTTCTAGACTTGACTTTGCTGACTTTGACATGCATCCTTAAAGTGGCATTGCACACACTTATGAATAAAGCACTGTACATTGTAAGGGAGCATGTCTTTTCGTCTTAATTTCGTAAATTGTTTGCCAAAACGTCAAATGTTTCACCTTCGTCGTCCATTTTGTCGGTGTACCAAATCAAAATAGTCGTAAAATCCACCAACGAGTTAAAAACAACTGTAATATCAAACCGTACAAAGTGGTTCAATCATTCAATAGGTTCAAGTATTCCGAGTGGTTTATACGAAGCACAAAACTTTCAAAACGGTCTGAAACGGAAAACAAAATGGCTACCTTTAAAAATAAATCCAGCATGTTTTCTCATATTAGGCGAGTTTCAACAGCCAATGAAAATGACCCATTTCTCAAATCCTATATTAGGCGAGTTTTGGAGACTTAAGACTTTTTATTGATTTACTGATTTTAAGAAATGGTAGCAATTATTGTGAACAATGGGAAAATATCAATACACATGAAATAGTATGGTTAAATTTAAAATGAATAAACACAACAGCTTATTGTTCTTTATACTAAATTTGGTGTTCAAATGAAGACTTAAACGAACGAGTTATCATTAATCATGAAATCAGGGTTTCACATAGCACATTTGTAGGTATTTGTTTTCATTGTCCATTAGAGATCAGATTAAGATTGATTTCAAATCGCCTAAAAGGCTAAACATTGATTAAGGAAAATATGTTTAGCCCTTTATGAGAGATTCATGATGGTATTTTTACTAAAGTGTTGTTGATAAACTCCTTGACAGCAGTGGATTACATTTTTGTGCAAAGTTCTTGGTATAAATTTAATCTAAATTGTTAATCCTCAACGGTTTTACCGAGAACAACCGGTTCACTGGAAATAATACGGCACAAATGCGTATTACATTAAAAGTATATAAAATTGCAGTCTCGGCTTAATGACGATAATGGATGGTGAGAATGCCCACACATGGTAATAGTGAGTGCATCAGGAGCTTTAGTCTGGCTTTGCATAATGTGTTACAACAAACACTTCCCATATCTATAGGTAAAAGCATCAGCGTTAAAGCAGAACATTGATGAATTATGTAAATTTTTAAACTAACTACTCAATTTAAATGCATTTTGTTATTCCACATTGTGTGTCCATTGATTTTGCGACAATTTTATCAATATGTATGCGAAAATCTACAGAAACTAGCTCAGTAGCAAAAGATTTGACATGAAAAGATACACATGAAACTCGGTTAGTTATCATGTTTGAAAACCGATCACGGTGGCTTATATATATTTTCTAGATATTCCATTGTTAAAAACATACAAACAACTCATACTTCTTTATATTTTATTTCGATACTCTCATGTAACCGAATAAACCAACTAAATGCAATGAAACAGTATGTGCAATACAGACCATAGACAAAATCGTATGAAGTAAATGTTTTATATATAATGTAGATATTTGAAAATAATGTCTCCATAATATTCTATATGATCTATTAAATATTCGATATGATCTATTATTTAAATAAATATAAACTGTATTCTTCATAATTAAAAGGAACTTTTGAACAATGGAATATAAATATCAGACTTATCCAAATAAACTGCACGTAATTAATGTATTTCAAGACAAATTATAAAACACCAAACATCAAACAATAGTAATAGAAAGAATCATCAAAAACATGATTACATAATGATACAAATGAAACATGCAATCTAACACAGAACAGAAAGGAGAGAAATCATTTCATGTGAACTTTTACCCAGTGCGTATTATACCAATAGAGATTGTCTGGATAGAGGAGATAAATCATTGTTACAAACAAATAGATATAAAAGTATAATTGAGTGGTTGTCCCAAATGCCTTATTTTTTGACATTTTACCTGTTTTAATTGAACGGATCGGCTCTTTAACCATTATCCATTCTAGACTATTTTTTATATATTTAACGTATGTTGTGCCTTCTTCCAGAATTGACAAACTAGTATGGTTATTTCATGTTTTTATCTTTTGCTACAATACGCATCATATATCTTCTTGCAATTTTGCTTAATATTGCTTGCATTTGTAAAATTATCATATAGTGTTCACTTGACAGAGCTGCATTCTCATTAAGCATAAACATATATATACGTCTCGGTGCTATATATATATTTAGACCATACTGCATATACTTACATACATCTGTAAACTACACGAAAGTGTTTTCAGTATAACCATGTTTCATTGGCACTGTGAAATGTCTATTTTAAACACAATGAAACTTGACTTAAACGTCAAGTAGTTAAATCTTTATAGAGAGGTTTTGGGTTAACCCCGGGCTGGTTTTGGGGTAAACCCAGGCTGGTTAACTGTACAACACATAATGGATCAAATCACATAAATGGCAGAATGAAGCAATAAGCACTTTTTGATACATCACTTGCATTGATATGGATATCGGGATGGCATGTTTTTTCATGTCCTTAGATGTGTGTGCAGAAACCAACTACAGATATAAGAAAATCATTTTATGAAGAAATAAATCCATACAGATATCAATATATACTACATATTACAACGCTCATCTTTTATTCAGGTACGCTGCACGACAATCGCACCTTTCGATACATCCAGGGATTTAACTGTATTAAATAAGCACAATAGAAAGTAGAACAAATTAATATCTTGTCTAGGATTTCAAACAAATAAAATGAAAACACTGTTATCTTGAGATGTAGATTATGAATGCCATACCTGCCCCCATTAAGATATCATAACGAATTGTAATGTTACAATTAACAGATATGACGTCCTTATTTGGTGCCAAGCATGTTATAATTCACCATGTTTACCGTTTACGTTTATGTAATTACAAAAACTCGAACGAACCCGATCCAAGTATGTTGGCATGGAACAAAAAATGCAGAAAAGATAATGCGTCCATGCATTTTGATATACAACTCCAGAGTTAAATGGATACCGATAGTAAATATGTCGGTGTTAATGTTTCTCGTAACGTATGCATAAACGTCTTCTCATCTGTCATTACAAGATGCGTTTCCACCCTTATTTCTAACAAAAGCTGCTTGAAAACTTAAATGGTTACTTCAAGATTGTTTGATATTTTAACCTTGAACACAGAACAATGCATTGAACACTATTTCAACCCGGTATGCATTTAATCATTCTATGACAAACACGTGTCAGTTTTAATACGATGATTTGTTTATGTCGATTTACAATTCTTCAGATCGTAATTTCCCCTGCCAGTTTGAACACAGGATTCGAAAAACAACACCTTATAAAATATTACAACATGAACACCATGGACATCACACAACAACGAATATAGCATGATATTGGATCAGAAAGCGAAAATATGGTGATACGGATTTTTCAATACGATTAGCTGTATTGTTTCTTCTAAATATGGAGAAGAAATGAATACTAGGTATAACTAAATGCTTTAAGAAATGCAAAAGACATCTTGTTCAGGCTAGTTGGTACTTTTAAGCTGAACGCTAACTGAAGTTTCCTACTTGACAGAGTGCTTTTTTATTTGAATATTGCAAGTATATTTAGTAAACGATAAAGTGAATAATTACTTACATCTATTTCATACAAGACACAATTCTTCAATCAAATATTCATATAAACAGTTATACGTACTGTTCACTGTATATAGTTCACAAAGCATCAATACATAATCATATGTTTTCAGACTAGAAATACCTGGAGCAAACCAGATAGTGTTTTCCGCGAGTTCGTATTAAGTTCATGGGGAAGCACAGTTAGATACGAAGATCACTTGAAGTATTTTCTCATCGGTTGCTGTCATACAAGACATCGGGTCATTGCCGTATGTATTGTATGAAGGATTGCCATGAATACCAATATCATTATATTTATCATATATATATTTTCAGCTGTAAAATTAAAGACAGATTTTAAAAGTACGATAAGAAATGATAAAGAGCAAAATAAAAGCAAGTTCTATCATCTAAACAACACAACAGCTGGAAATTATGAAGATATCCTTATTCAAAACATTAATGAAGGGCAATTTGAAGAATTGAATAATATGTTAATTGATGACAATACAGATATAGACATTATTGTAGAAACACTTGAAGACAAAATATTGCTCTCTAGTGAAACATTTTTAAAATCAGTTAAATCAAAACGATCAACAAAATCCTGGTTTGACAATGAATGTCACAAAGCTAAGAAAACAACTAGAAAGTTCCTACGCGCTTTTAGACTTAATAAAAGCCAAATTAGTCTCGTAGAATATACCAATAAGAAAAAAGCTTATAAGCTACTATGTAGGCGAAAACGATATCAGTATGAGAGGAATTACACCAAGAAATTGCAGCAGAATATTAATAACTCTAAATTGTTTTGGGGTGAAATTAAGAAATTATCTAACAATTGCTATGTTGACAGTTCTAATATTTCCTTAGATATATGGTATGAACATTTCAAACAGTTATTTTCTTCTACCGACTCGAGCAGCAACGCAGAACCGATGGGAGAACGCCAACCAGATGACAGTGTTGACGATATTACAGACTATATTTTTAATTCCCCTATTACTGACATTGAAATAATAGAAAGTGTGAAACATCTTAAGGCTGATAAGGCAGTTGGTGGAAATTTGAAGCCAAGACATTTAATATATGGTATTAAACCGCTGCTTCCATTTATTGTTAATCTTTTTAATAGAATATTCACTACGGGTACATTCCCAACAGCATGGACAGAAACAATTATTATACCTGTTTATAAAAAGGGAGATAAGTACAATACTAATAACTTTCGAGGTATTGCACTCATTGATGTGTTGAGTAAAATATATATATCAATTTTAACTGCACGTCTGACATTTTATGTTGATATGTACAGTAAATTATGTGAGTCACAAGCAGGGTTTAGAACCAATTATAGTACAATTGACAATGCATTTACTATGTTAGCTTTAATAAGTAAACAACTATATGTCCGAAAGAAACCTTTGTATGTCGCCTTTATTGATTTTCAAAAGGCATTTGATTCAGTTATTAGACAAAAATTGTATGATGTTATTAGCCAGAATGGTGTAAAGGGAAATTTGTACAATGCTATTAATGCTATATATTCTTCTGTTAAAGCTTATGTTAAAACGGATGAAGGATGTTCAGATGTATTCACATGCCCTGTTGGTCTACGTCAGGGTTGCAGTCTTAGTCCTGTTTTATTCTGTTTGTTCATAAATGAGTTATCTGTATTTATGTCTAATAATGATGTCAGAGGTATTCAACTTTTTCCGGATTATACAGAGATATTCTTATTGATGTTTGCTGATGACATAGCTCTACTGTCGGATACGATAAGTGGGTTACAAAAGCAAATTAATTTACTGCATAAATATTGTCTAGAAATGAAGCTAACTGTTAATATTGATAAATCAAAAGTTGTTGTTTTTAAAAATGGTGGTAGAATCGCCAGAAGTGAGAAATGGGTGTACAATAGCAGATGTATAGAAGTTGTAAATGGTTTTACGTATGTTGGTGTTTATTTTACAAGTAGATTGTCGATGTATAAAATGTCAGAATATGTTGCCCTTAAGGCAAGACGTGTACTAAATCATATCTATGTTTCTCTGCAGAATTTGTGTTATGTGCCTTACTCGATGTACTATAAAATATTTGATACTAAAATAAGACCTATTCTATTATATGGATCAGAGCTGTTGGGACTAAAACATATGCAATGTATTGAATCTGTACATGTTACTGCTTGTAAAAGATATTTAAAAGTCCCACCCAGTGCTTGCAATGATGCTATATTAGCTGATCTTGGGAGATTTCCTATGTTTATTATGTCTGCCAAAAGATGTTTGAAATATTGGATTAGAATCCTGAATTTAAATAATGACAGATATGTTAGGAAATGCTATAATATGCTTTTGTATTATGATAACTTGGGCATTGAATCATGGGTGACACATGTTAGAAAACATTTGTATATAAATGGTTTTGGATATATATGGGAATGCCAATCTGTTGCAAATGAGAAAGTTTTCTTGCATCAATATGTTCAAAGGCTAAAAGACCAATATATGCAAACTTGGACAGAAAGGATATTCTCGAATAGCAAGTTATTTCATTTTGCAAATTACAAAGATACCTTTGAAGTTGCATTATATGTACATGTTATTGATATTGTAAAGGTCAGAATCTGTTATGCAAAATTTCTTGTCACAATCTTATGATTGAAAAGGGGAGGCATTATGAAATAGATAGAGACTATAGATATTGTCCATATTGTGAATGTATTGTCGAGGATGAATTTCATTTCCTTCTTGTGTGCCCCCTTTATTCTAAATAACGTGTTAAATACATATCTAGCATGTATCATGAGTTTCCAACATTGCAAAGATTTTATAATTTGATGTCAAGTAGAAATGAGCTAATTATAAGAAATACTGCTATGTTTGTATACCATGCTTTTAAACTACGAAATAATTATTTCCATGATTATTATGTATAGGCATATATTTATGTCATTGTGCATAGTGTATTAATCATGAATTGAATGTTATATCAGCATATGAGATTGATAAAACTTCTTGCCATTTTACGCATAGTATATCAATATTACCTTCATATGTGTTGAATTATAAGAAATGATGCACATTGTTAAATATGTCTATGTACTTACACTGATATGTTTGTAAAATAGAACCAATCTATAATATCTATATTACGTGTATGAATAATGAATATTGTATTGCATAATTTTCATGACCTGTCATACCTGTTGTATTGATTTATATATATATGTTTATGTAAATGATTGGGCCGGAGGCCATATATCATAATAAAATTATATATATATATATCAGATAATTATTTCAAAGTTTCTGAAAACAAGGCTTTCTGTGGTGTTCTGTCTGAAAACTAGCTTACTGGTAAACAGAGGCTGTATACGGTAATAGGCTTCGAAAATAAAACTACAAGTAAGTTTACGACTGCAGCTTTTTGTCATTGAATGCTTTAAAAGGCTCACATCAAGCGTGTGTATCCTTATTATTGTACAACATATGTATAAACAGTATAATCAGAGATTCTTATCAGTAGGAAATATGCTTACACCATGGCTGATTAGAATCATTTATTTGGCCGCGACGAAACATTTTGTAAATTTGTCATATATGGACTTTAACCGAAATATCACTGCCATTAATTGTGTTGTAACCGTCAGTCAATTAATCAAGTTGTCACTAACCGGTTTGATAACATCTTTGTAAAATCAATGTGCACACAATGTAGAATAACAAAATACATTTGTATTGAGTAGTTAGTTTACAAATTCATATAATTCACCAATGTTCTGCTTTAACGATGATGCTATAACTTATAGATATGAGATGTTTTACCATTACCATATATGGGCATTATCGCCATCCATAACCGTTATTAAGCCGAGACATGCATTTTTCATACTTTTAATGTAATACGCATTTGTGCCAAATCATTTGCAGTGAACAGGTTGTTCTTGGTAAACCCTGTTGAGGATTAACAAGTAAGATAAATTTATACCAACAATGTAAACCACTGTTGTCAAAGAGTTTATCAACAACACTTTAGAAAAAATACCATTCAAACAAGTGACAACTGTTAACACCTTAAAATTCATTTTAAGAGTAAAGCTCAGATAGATAAACGAGAATATAATTTTGTACTGAATTGCACACACAACTGATAAAGATAATAAATTAGTTTTAAATCTAAAACTTGCTTGGGTATAGTTTGCCTTTTATTGCATGTCTTCAACTATATAACGTTTTGTTTTTTTTAAATAAGAAACATGAGGCATGGTTGTGCAACAAGAATATTTATTTGTGTAAAATATTGCCAATTTCTAAATACGTTTTGACATCTAAATTAATATGCTTTGATATGGAAAAATTAGAAATTAGAAATGATTGCACTGTTTTGTCTTCGGTAATGATTATTAGTTCAATACTGATGTTCTACCGACAAAATGCGTGCTCGAAAACTTGCTTAACCGCAAGTCGTTATTGATGTGTTTCCACTTACCATTCCAGGGCGTATATGCGTTTTTAGTAATTGCTAGATGATTTCAAGTTGTTTTTTAACATGTGCCCCCTTTTATGTGGTCATGATTTGGAGTTTAAATCCATGCACACAAGTATGACAATATCCATAAATATGTCTGACATAATTGGTAAAGTGTTTTTCCAAACACGGATCGCCAGGTTCTTGTAAGTCACATGTTTTTTAAATATCTGTTTCAACAGAAGATAGAAATCTGTCCTATAAACGATGCTGTGTTCTGCTTCACATCGTGTGATTAATTTTAGGAGTTTATTCATCCTGACGTTTATATTAAAACGCATAGTATGTTACAACGAGTTCCCTCGTTTTATAGTCTTGAGAAGGGATAAATTCGTTTCTTAAACATTTCACATCGCTGTTTAACACAATGACCCTCGCCAATATCAATTCATCTCTGAGGTTATCATTCCTATCTTTAGCTACTAAGCTACAATATGCTATAGCGTTTATTTTCATTTGACCTTCATTTTTGTTACCGTCATGTGTCGATTAGAGATTCTGAGAATAGATGGACAGTCAATCGTTTTAGCATATCCTAAGAATGGCCCTTAGACTTGAAATTAGTTTATCAAAGGACCTGCCTTTTGCTAAACTCATAGTTACTTGGTACCATCGAAGATCAATCAGCTACGGCTAAGGTCAACCGCTAATGGCTATATAAATACGGTCCAGAAATTAGTTTAATTACCGTGTTTACTAAAATCCTGTTAAAGGGGTCTAGTTAAATCTAATGTCACTGGAACTTGTGATTGACAAGCTCCTTTTTGTGGCAAAAGCCAGTAAAATACTCTGAGTATTGTCACGTGAGGTCAAGAGTATCACATGATATCGTTAAACTATTTAGGGGGATAAAGATACAATTCTGAATGTTCAACTGCAATAAGGGTCAATTGTGAAATAAAAAATATTTATCCGGAGCTTGATAGTAAGTAAGTTTAGAGCCAGAGTCTTAGTCTGTTCCTGGTTAGGAGTGTGGGTTATATTCTTAAATGTAGTTATATTCTTAAATGTAGTTAGAGAGAATGTAATTTGGTTTAAATCTTCAGTTTTACAGATTGAGTATAGGCAGACTGCTAGGTTAAGATCTGTGAGTCAGCTTTACTTTCGTTTAATAAAACAAATTAATTGGCAAAAAAAGAAATAAATAATTGCTAACAATACAACGTGTATCATCAGACGTGGTTGTTTTGACTTTATCATAATGCGATTGAACGGCTGAGTGCATAGGAAAGGTATTGGAGCGAGGGTGCTACAGTTGGAAGCAGAGAGTGAAAAAAAGCTTTGTCATGTAAAGTCTCTGTAAAGTTCGGTATTTAGTCCATCAAAAGAGAGAATAGAACGTCTTTTACTGGCTTGTTTACATCCCTGGTGATCTGTGTGTGAACCCATTAGTAAGAACAATGAATGATTAAGTTCTATTTAGCTATTCAGCTCGAAAGATATACGGAGGAATATTTTTTTTTTGTGTGTGTTTTTTCTACTTCAAATTCATTCGAACTCAGAGTATGTACAATGCTAGATTTATTATAAGATTTTATGAAACATGTAAATATTGACGAGCTGTGTCGGACAGCTATGTTTGCATGACGTATCGTAGTATTGAGGACTATGACCCTGTTCCTACTGATGAATTTATTTATAGTTCTGAGCTAACAATACAACGTGTATCATCAGACGTGGTTGTTTTGACTTTATAAATATACGATTGAACGGCTTAGTGTATGCCAAAGGAATTGGAGCGAGGGTGCTAGAGTTGGAAGCAGAGTTTGAAGAAAAGCTTTGTCATGTAAAGTCTCTTTTAAGTTCGGTATATAGTCCATCAAAAGAGAGAATAGAACGTCTTTTATTGGCTTGTTTACATCCCTGATGACCTGTGTGTGAACCCATTGGTAAGAACAATGAATGATTAAGTTCTATTTTGCTATTCAGCTCGAAAGATATACGGAGGAATATTTGTTTTTTGTGTGTTTTTTCTACTTCAATTTCATTCGAATTCAGAGTATGTTCAATGCTAGATTTATTATAAGATTTTATGAAACATGAACATATTGACGAGCTGTGTCCGACAGCTATGTTTGCATGACGTATCGTAGTATTGAGGACGACTATGACCCTGTTCCTTCTGATGGATTTATTTATTGTTCTGATTACTTCCTGGATAGATCACATAGATACTTGCCCGAGTCCATATCGTGGCAATTATATGATTTTGTAGGTCTTAACAAATAAATAAACTGGCGATCAAAGTATCTGCTTCTAATTTCCTGACGTATTGCCTTCCCACAACGTATTCTTTCGCTCAGCGGTTCACCAGTAAAATGTAACTGGATTTTCCAATTATGAGTATTCTTAGTGTCCAACCAAACGCGTGATAATAATACTCATGATTAGAAGAAAACTATGTACAAAACATATTCATGAAAAATAAAGGAAATGTTATTCTGGTGAAAAGGCAAATAAGGCGCATTTTATCATACAATTTATACATAAATTACACATTTGTACATATTAGTCAAAACACAATCACATCTTGAAACGGCATCTTGTTTACGTACTCATGATTTGATTTAGTGATATTACATTTTATTTAATAAATGATTATAAGAAATGGCAGCAATTATTGTGAAAATTGGAAAACATCAATACACATGTACTAGTATAATGAAGTTTAGAATGATTAAACCCAACTCTTGATTGTACAAGGCTTTATATTTACATTGATTTTAAGAAGAATATGTTAACCCTCCGCTCGCTTCAGATTTTATGAATGAAAATGTAGTTTATTTTTCCCTCGGTCCAATGTGTGTGGCTTACTTTAATTAACTAAACCAACTCAACACATTTACAAATTGCAAGCCATGAGGTCAGTTCTGTTTTGTAAACCAGTTGCAACGAAGCGCAGAAACGGCATGGAGGAACCAAATACCAATTTTAGCAGCATCTTTACATAGGACAGGTGTTCGGCTTGATAATATATTATTATTGATCAAGGTTGGGACCTTGTTTCGCTGACCGCTCATGGCGGGAACACATCCTTCGTTATTGTTAAAGGATCGTATAATGTATAAGGCTCTCGCCTCTCTTGATGGTTGGACCTTGAATGTTGTGCCTCAGAGCAAGATCATCGATAATATTTATGGCTACTCCGCTTGCAGTATCCATTGTGTTATTGTTATACACTCTCCCGTTAAATAATTTCTTCGTTAAATTATTGAAATAATGTGTGTATTTATTTTATCGCTGTATCACTATGCCCTATGCTAAACGATGTAACACTGCGATCAAATATATCGTTCTTTAAATGCTGGGAGTAAGTGTTCATAACATTTTATAAATTAAAAACTTTTGTTTGTAAAAAAAGTCTAGCACTTGCTTTATCACCAGCATTCTTACCAATTAAATAAAGGGGTAAACATAAATTCTTAAATATGCTTTAAACTGGTATTCGAGTAAAACATTGAAGCACAATTTCAAGTATATGTATTTACATTTGTTGTTACATTTTAAAGTGCAATTAATGAATTGATATCTAGAGACAAAATATAACAATAGACAGCGAGCTGTTTATATCTGGCTTGCATCTGTTATACCAAATGATGCGTTTTATGTAAGAAAATGTCAGATTAGACTGCCAGACCGACCGCCTTACACCAACTACTATGTAAGGTGTACCAAATGAGCGAACTTACATAAATAAACTTCACAGTGGTGAAATATATTAACCAGCCAATAAAAAAGTACTACTAGTTTTACCTGTTATGATACAAAAACTTCAAAAACAGTTGATGCACTCTTGATGTAACGAATTATTAGTAATGATAATTGTCATTTGATTTGTCATTATGTGACTTATTGTACTCCATAGTCACGATGATGGTGGTAATAGTATGTTAACAGAAGAATACAATGTACTGTTTTACAGGTCATATGGGAGGGTGGTTGAAATATTGTACCAATACCATGGTAAGGCTGCAATGAATGATGAATGTTTCATGTTTAAAAAGTTGTATCTTAGAAATCCTGGTGAAGCATGGATAATTTCCCATCTTTGTTACAAGTATCCTTCATTTATTGAACTTTACAAAACACATCATAAATTGTTTGAAATTTATTAAACGCTGAACAAGTGTTCCTAAGGTTGAATGTACATACGAACCATCTTGAATATATTATTGTTAAAGCATTAATATAAAAGTATATTTTCGATATTTTTTTTGCAAATAATTTTATATTTTGATGAGCGTTAGTCATTTCATTTCAATGTGAACAGCTTTAACAACTTGATATTTCAAAAGTAAATGTTATTGATCCTCAAAAACTAATTAATTAATGCATGTACAAAATAAGGAAGTTCTGCTATTGTTCTAGTTAGTGTGTAAAAACGTAAATAATGCTTATTAACAAACAAAGGCTAATTATGTTAAAAACCAATGTATTAAGTATGTCTTATTGAATGAAAAGCCTCGTTGTTTGCAAAGACCAAAAATTTTGCGAGTGATGTATACAGAGGAGGTTCTATAGTTAATATGGGACGATTATAGCAATTGACTTCCTTGGACATATTTTGAGTAATATTCCGTTTTGTGTGTGTTTTTAACTATGCCGTAAAATAAATCACCAATCATAATCATATCAAAACTGCAATATAGTTCACGTCGTTTAACCATTACGTCGTGGAAATGTATGCTAAAATTAGTTTGTTTGTCGATTAAGTTTTGGTCTATGATTCTTCAAGCACATTCCAGAAATTAATATTGCATTTGACGTGTAATTAACATATTAATGAGGTTGTAAAATGTAGTTATTTGAAAACAAATATGTCAGCTCACTATATGATGCAATTTATATTCTATGGTGGTATTTAATATGCAATTTAAGACAACACAATTAAATAAACCATCGACCTCATTTAACATATAGCCTTTTTAATAGGTCTGTTATTTTCATCATTGAATCCGAATAGCTATAATCGTCTCAGACAAATGAAGACTTGTATGTAATAACTTCTCAGTTTTGCAGCGAGAGATAAGTTTGCGATCTCGTTTGGATGAAAAGTTTTTTTTTTATATCTGGACAAGATTGTTGAACAACGAATTCTGTGAGTAAAGTACAACAGGCAAACACGAGCATTTATATATATATTTATATATAGATTAGAATATTGAATAAAGTGAATTAAACACTATGAATGAAACAATACATTTTGCATATTGGTCCACTGTTTTTGCCGAAATGTATGTCTAAAAATTGACATCAGTGTTTGTTGTTAATGCCCACATCGCGATATAAGCCCTGCATCTTTCCTAAAGTCAAATTTCGTGATCATAGCTCAGGAAAGCAAGGATACGAAATGGTTTTGGTCATATGCACCAAATTCGTTTAAATTATATAGTTGACACACAATTTCCTATCTAATCGGGAGGCTCAAAATAAGCATCTTCAATTTAACTGATTAATTTCCCGTAAACAATATGTTAGTCTTGCTCCAGTAAATGTATTATGCAATCATCCATAAGCTAGAAGTTATAGTTCTGAAACTTTATTTTGATTTTTAAGCGAAAGATTTATTGATGAAAACGGTGCGTTTGCATTGTTAACATTATTGATCTTGTTTGATTCTTATGTTTTTTTTGAGTTTTAGATTGCATTGTTTTTAATTAGGCTACTTTTGTATCAAAATTCATCATTTTAAAACGACAGAGAAATGAAACAATAATATAAGAACACGATTAGCAAGGTTTTCTGTTATAGATAGCCTAATATGTGACTAATCCCAACACAGGACAAATAATCCAAGATTACAAAATGTCGGACTAATTAAAATGCACACTTTCTTTTGTTGTTGATTATACAAAATATCCGGAGTAATAATATGCCTGGTATGTCCTACATGTCTTATAAAATTATCTATTCTTACGTTCTTTCGCAGACTGTGCGTCTTCAGAACAATATATATTTCTGTTTTCATAGCATATCTGCCTACATATTTGGAACCGATTTGATTATTTTCATAGGTTTTACATTGTCTTTAAACGCCAAATGAAAGATAAGACTCGATAATTTGTCATAACTCCTCTTTATGAATGACTGACCGTTCCTAGGCTATACATATATATATCCTTTGATGATTGTTTAATGATTGTTTTTATCTCGGAGACACTTAAGGTTTGATAAGAAAATATACAACATTTACAACAAGAGCAGTATATAACGCTCCGTTTCAAACTCGGGTCTGTGGCATAGGGCGAACCGTACTTGGCAGAATAAACTGTTATATGTCATGATATATTCTCCAAATAAGGAATTTATTTTAATTAAAATAGAAAACATTTCGGTCCTCTGTCATACTTACTCTCATCAATGATGATTTTTATACAATTATAAATGTATAAATGTTGAATGCCACCGGGCTTCTATTTGATTTTTCTTATTAACCTTAGGCATCATTAAATGGTATGCTGATTATGTTTTAGTGAAGAATATTCTTGTCTGATGTTATATGTAAAAACATGCATCACTTATATTTATTTATTTGGCAATGCTGCCGTTTGCACGCTGACGTTTTATTGAACCCGTATGCTAGTGCCGTGTGTTGAGTACTGCATTTTTCACACTCTCGTTTCTTAATCACGTATTATGTTAGTGCCGTCTTTTGAATGCTGCCTTTTACACACTGTAGTTTCTTAATAACATAGTACGCAAGTGCCGTATATTGAGGGCTGCATTTTACATACTGTCGTTTCTTAATCACGTATCAGGCGAGTGCCGAGTATGGAGCTTAGCTTTTTACACACTGTCATTTCTAAATCACGTATCATGCAAGTTCTGTATGTTGAGTGCTGCCTTTTACACACTGTCATTTCTTAATCACGTATTATGCAAGTGCCGTATGTGGAGTGCTGCCTTTACACACTGTCATTTCTTAATCACGTATCATGCAAGTGCCGTATGTGGAGTGCTGCCTTTTACACACTGTCATTTCTTGATCACGTATCATGCAAGTTCCGTATGTTTAGTGCTGCCTTTTACACACTGTCATTTCTTAATCACGTATCATGCAAGTGGAGTGCTGCCTTGACACACTGTGGTTTTTTAATCCCGTATTATGCTAGTGACATGTGTTGAGTGCTGCCTTTAACACACCGTCGTAATCTGACCACGTATCATGCTAGTGCCGAGTGTGGCATACTGCCTTTTACACAGTGACTTTTTAGTATCGTATGATTTGTCTTGGTAAATGTACGTAGCACCGCTGGAGTGCAGGAAAAAAGTACATTTCAATTTAAAACGCAGACATAATCGGAAACAAATCATATAAATGTATATCATCAGGTACAGTGAACCGGATACCGAGATGTCATTATTCATGATAGGGCCTGCGTTAAATTTGACGTCAACATTATACTAGATACTCAAGACAATGCAAATGGACCAAAACATGACGTCGGTGATTCGTGCTCTACCACCAGAGGACCCGGTATATTAAAATCATGATGCATATTATTTTCAAACTGAAGAAAGAAATCTCTTTGATCATTTTCCGTATCATTCATTACAGCAAAAATCGTGTTTTAAGTTCTGCAATGCAGTCAACTGCATATTAAACATATATCTGCAGTATTGTGCTTATCAACCAAATTCTAATAACGACCTCTTCATCGTTCTGTTACAATTCATCGAATCGCTGAGTCTAAACTCATGCTTATTACTAAATACAGTATTAGTGAAGTGATAAGCATTTACAATTCTCCATTTCTCCCACAGATTAAAAATCAACGTGTAATGTTTCGATCAACGGGAAGTTACAGCAATGGATTGAAGAGGTAGTTCTTCAAGTTGATATTTACTCAATTTTTTGCAGTGCAAATATCAAATTATTATATACACTATTACCGTTACACTAAAAAGACTCCATATTTCATCGATATCATATAATGACTTTTTTTGCGTTGTCGCATTGATATTCAGAGCAGTGCGACTTGGCGACATTTCAAAGGAAGTTTGCAGTAAGCATGGTGCATTTACGATTTTGCAAGTATCAAAAAACGATAAAATGACACAGAAAATATTTTCTGACAATTTCTGGTCGTGAAAACAACGAGAGCACCTGCGACCAATTAGGTTTGCCAATATGATAAAATAATGACGGAATGCGTTTATAACATACTCAACGTTAATATAATTTACTGCTGCTATAAATGTGTTCTTTATGGTTATGCTTTATCTTATAGGTGTTGAACGTGTTGTCTTTTCATTGGTGTCACTGAACCGTTTCAATCAAACTGAAACTGATGTTTTCACATTTTGGATAGAATATTTTTGCCGAAGGATTGCCTTTCCAGAATGTACTGAAAACAATTTGATTGGCAGAAAAAGACACGAACAAATAAACCTAACATTTACCAATGACAATTGTCGGTGTTCATTGTGTCAGCCTTGCCTTTTGTTTAGTGTGTTTTCGGTACTGATCCTTGTGTATTTAAACATTATAAAACTACCATGACTATCACTGTTCTTTTCATTGTTTTAATAAGCATGAGTACCAATGAATATGTTGTCTCTCAAATTGTAATAATATTGTTTCCTTATTAAAAATAAGTGTTGACTTTACACACAGTTGTACAAGAAACTATTCGGATCTAATTGCAAAATGCGTGCGTTCACGCATACTGTCGATAATGTTTGCAAGCATTTAAAATGTAACACAAACATTTAAACAACATACTTTTCATCCATGTTATGCGCATGTGCATGTTAACCTGATCGTTGAACTCTTTATAATTCTAAATGTCGATATGACTATTAACAGCCTTACACCAAGCTGTTAACGCGTTTCAACAATACATATGTCAACAACTACAGAAACAAGCTCAGTAGCAAAAGGTTTAAACATTAACCCGGTTTAATGACACTGGGTAAACACCAAAGACAAAGAAAACAAACACAAGAAATCAAAAACAAGAAACATAGAAGAACAGTGCGTACATACTATAATATATATATTATATAGAAAAAAACTAGGTTTGTTTATCAAGGATTATTAGGTAACGCCTTGGAACGGTCAGTAAAATGTAAATTTACTGGTATAAACCAGTTTGAGAGCACAACCTTACTCTTATCCCAACCCCGAATAGGGTATAAACGTAAATGGTAAATCTAAGCAGCGTATGCATTAACTTGAGGAAAGATAAACCCCGTTTAAGTGCACAAAATGGGTTCATTCGGTATAAGTATAGTATTTTCAAATGATAAATGTTTCAACATTTCATTCATGCATTTTTGCGATAAAAATGTTATGGGATTGTTAATAGGAGCAAATTTCAAGTAATATTCTGCCAGAGTTGTGTTCAAAGAATATTTTTGTGCATATTTGCTCCATGCTGTCCAATAAACAAAACGATTTATTTTCAAATAGGATTTAACGGTTTCAATTTGCAATTGACGTCACGCAGCATCATGATGATGTTGTTAAGCTAGTGTCCCATTTGGAAATGAGAATGAACCATCCTGCAAAACTGTCAGGACAGATAGATAAAATATCAGTTAATTGATGACCTATTGCACAAATTACGACCGTGATTAAAAACAGATCAACAAAAAGCAGTCAAGAAAGCAAGTCGGCGCTAATAGAAGTATTGTTCACGCTGTTTGTCAGTTGTTTTCTGCGTAGACCGGTAATTATACATTTGAATTTAACCGCATATCCTTTATTACAGTGTTTAAAACAATCTGCCAAAAAAAGCTTATCGCTGTAACGTTTGGTTTTATAATGGGTGAACGAGCATATATATTTGTCAATCAAGATAAGACCTGTCTTCAATTATATGACGTTTTTCAAATTGACAAATAGGAAAATTGAGGCACGGTTGTGTAAAAGAGCAAATTTGTTTGTTTTTAAAACTGCCATAATCTAAATTCTTTATAAATCAAATTAAATATGATATTATATTTGAAACTTATTATGGAAAGTGATTTTGCTTCGAAAATATTTATTAGTTTAAAATTGTTGTTTTTTACCGAAATATTTGAATGGATTTAATGTTGTCAATTCGAGATCTTGTATGAACCAGGGATCTTATTGGTATATTTTCACTGACCGTTCAATGGCGTATACGAGAAAACACGTAGTTTGCAGTATCGGTATAAAAAAGTAACGCAGTTGATGATAGCAATATCAGGCTACTCCTATCTCGTGTAGTTTTTAAACTCTTTATATACTTGTTGATTTTTATTATTTTTTTCTAGTTTAAAATTGATATCTGCTTTTTTGTCCTTTATTTTTATTTTTTTTATCAGTTTGTTTAACAATAAAAAAATATCTATTCATTTCTGTATCGACACCACCCTCACTTCTTAAATAAGCATTACATAATAAACACCATATGTTATACATTACGTATGTATATGATCAATTGTATTGTGTAATGTGGAATATTTAATAATAATATTATTTTTTTCGTGAAAACCGAGATCTATTTTGGTCTCACAGTACATTTATCAAACTGAGTACAACTTTAGTATATAATACATAACATTGCGTAAAGCTAATGCGTTTGTTTCTGGATCTATTCAGTGTAAACTATTTTAAGAATCCCCAATAACAATCAACCGTATGGTTCAACCTAAATATGAATATCGCCAATGATGTTGATGCGGAAAAAAACACTGATATAAATAATAATAAAATACAAGAATGGTAAAGTTATTGTTCACAAAGGATTTTTAAGACAGCGAAGATATTTGTGATGCATGGTCTATCGTTGCTGTATATGTATTTACCTTGTGCAAAACAAATAAACAATGCAAAAAATAAATAAACTGTTGTTTTATTTCGGGGGTGCGGTGTGTGGTTAATTTTAACAGTAAACATATTTGATTGCACGTGTCTAAAACATAACCACTTCATTAACTGAAGTGGAAGTGTACTTATGATCATGATACAATAGTTATGATTTCAATGATTTTCCTGTAAAACATAGGTGCATGTTTTTAAGATTAATTTTGTACGTATGCGTTAATTTTCACAAAACAGTCAATTAGTTGTTATTTAGAATTTTTATATAGATATTTTATAGAAAACGGATATGTTGCTTTGTATTCTAAATTGTTGTTTGTCTGTTAATGTTTGCAGACCCAATTTATAGCATTTACAGCCAAAAGCAAAAGGCTGACGGAAATGTTTATTGGGTCATTTGAAAAGATAGTTTAAAAAATGTACCGATAAAGGGGTGTGGCTGTATTGATTGGTAAGTAATTTATGATCAAAATGCTATATCGAAATCCATCGTGAAGTTTGGATCGTTTCAATATTCAGTACACATTTGAATCATTTGTTTAAAGATCACGTGTTAAGAATTTTAAGAAATTATTTATTGTTTGAACTCCTTAAAACAAATAAAACTTGTTTAATAGTATTTAAAGCTGACTAAATGTTTCTTAAACAAATTGTACTTATGTTTAAAGCTTCTCGAGCAGTATATGTACTACACAGATCAATGTCTGAAATACGGCTGACGGCATGCATTGCAGTGATTGTTCTCTGCGTGAAGAAATCAACTAGCATCTAATCATTTGCAGAAACGACAACCATCGTCAATAATTTTTAAAAATGATTTGAAAGTATGCATGAGATTTAGCCTTAAGCTTATCGATAAAGCAATTGTTAAGTGAGTATTCTTGCTAAAGAATTTAATCGGTAAAATACTTTCGATAATCATTTGAAAAACATCGTACGCTTTTTTTTTATCAAATACACTACTTTTCTTTCGGCGCCAACATCTTAACATCCTTTAAACATCAAAATTAAACCTTTGAAGGTGATCCTCGTACAACAAGTTATTTACTTATTTATTTTCAAAATAAAACCGTAAAATCGTATCTCTTTTGTTCCAGGTAGACTGTAACCATAAATATAGAGATAATTAAAGATAATTCAATTTCATACAAATGTAACCAATAAGACCATCAAATTCTCGATATCATATTTCTAGCATGTCTTAGCAAGGGAAATAGCGAAACGAGAGAGAGCATTTTTGAAGTTACAATATGTTCCTAATATG
The DNA here is from genome assembly GCF_026914265.1 of Mya arenaria. Classification (NCBI taxonomy): domain Eukaryota; kingdom Metazoa; phylum Mollusca; class Bivalvia; order Myida; family Myidae; genus Mya; species Mya arenaria. Next base: position 5,556,762 of record NC_069129.1, read on the forward strand.
AGATAATTTGACATAATTTTGCAAAAATAACCTACAAATATAAATGTTTGGAATGGTGAGACGGGAGTTGTATTTCGCACGTTGTTCGAATAATGAAACGTTTTTGTGATTGCATTTAAATTTTCCGGTAAAAGGATTCACCATTATGCCAATATCAACACACAAAATGTTCTCTTGTACTATATGATCTAACTAAGTCATTGACTTTCTTTCTAAGGTATCCAATATAAACATAATTTGAATTTCGAATATCTGGTGACCTCATTTCATTTTGGTATTATTTAACAGGGGACTAGGAGTACGCAAAGAACATATAATAGTATACAAACACATATTTACAAAGAACGGTTTTCGGCCTGAGGTTTCTATATGGTAAATATACACATAGGAAGCTTAGAAACAAACTGCAATTAAGTTACATATAGTGTAAGCATTGTACATAGTTATCGGCAAACAAAATACTTTAAAAGATGCACTCTTACTCCCACATAGAATTGTTGGATTACGGAGCAGTGCAGACGTGTTTTTGTGCTCTAACGTGACCTTAAAATTTCATAAGTTACACTTAAGATATAGAATTGAAATTTATATGTGCATATTCGTAAAAGTGAGAGAAATATCGCTAATGCTTCTAGTTGGATGCCAATAATTTGGTTGAGGAAATATCTTGGAAAATAACAAACAGCGTTTCAAACAAAGGAATGTTAATATATTTCGAGCGCAACTGGGTATCATTATTGGTTTACTGCGGATTACAGTGCATTATGAGCGAATACGGTACAAGTAGCGAACACCTTTCACGACCAGAACAAAGGATTTAACTTCTAGTCGACAATTAAGGAGCTGCCACACATGTCAACGTTGCTAAGCCCCAGCGACCCGAGGGTGGTTGTCAACAATAAATTACTAAATATTAGAAAGGAGATTCTGGATAAATCCGACCTATCCAACTACTCTGAACTCGACAAATCCGATGGCGAATGGTCGCAAGCCCCTCTGCCGCAGCAGTTCTTCGAGGAGCTAGACGAAAAATTGTTTGAACTGCCTAAGGAAACCTTCTTAAAGGACATCCTTAAAGTCAACCGTTTAGAAAAGGAAAATATTGAAGTATGTATCGTACAAACAACTATTGAACCCTATGTGACCCTATTTTATAAGTTAAATATACGTCGGGGAATATATTGTTGATATTCATAGTGTTTTTAACCTATTTATAACCTTGCGTGTTATCACCGTAGATGTCATGTGCTATTTTTTAACCGAAACTTTGAGGATATATGACGAGCAGAACATGAAGGCTCTTAGAACATATCAGGATATGTGGATAAGTAGCATGTTTTTCAGGACATATTTTTAACAAAGTTTATATCTTTTATGTAATGAAATATATTCTAAATTCGGTCAATTGGATGGAAATTGGTTGAAGAAAAATAAAGTTTGACACTCAGATATTGAAAATGTTAACGGAAACAAAATCCATCAGATATTTTCTTTTTGCACAATTATTATGAACTTAAAATTACATTTGCAAATGTTCATCATGTCACAGCAATCAACTTCCAATACAATAAATAATGAATTTACGAATGCAGTTGTAGATAAACCGTATTTTTAGCAATGTTGATTAATATTGACAAAATTAAATACCAAAACAAAGATTCAATCTCATGAAATTCACGTAAATCGAAATGAATTACTGTGACGATGAAGATTATTATTATGAAGATAAGCATGATGAATATGATAAGAATTGAATGATGTGATTGTGGAAATGTTAATGTAGAATTAGAACACTTTTAAAACTGTTGAAAGCCAGGACAAATATGAATGAACTTATTGACTGCAAGTGGTTTATTGATAAGGCTTGAAGTTAGACTACCAAGGTACCAGGAATTTCTTTGGCATGCATACGGGTGTACATGTAGGTCTGCCGGGGCGTTTCCTGAGCATAAATAGTTAAAGAATTGCATTTCAGTAAGAACATATTTTTGGAACTACTGAATACTACTTGTGTAATTTCAGGTCAATCGCCTGTTGTATATGATACAACAATCCATTGCAGCTTTGACTATGCAGAGCAGGATTTCCACCAATACTAGGTACAGGAAGTGGACCCTGCTTCGAGGTGTGTTGTAAATGATCTGGTAAATTTTATTGATTATTTTATTGGTTAATATATATATAGTTTTGTAATCTCACTGAATTATTTTAGGTGACTTCGCTTAAAAGAACTAAAGAACGCTCACATTTGTTCTGTTGCGTTCTTGTTTAAATATTTGATATCACATAAGTCTAAGTTCTTACTTGAACATAGGAATTAAGTGTCAATATATCTGTTATGTTTCATAGCTCGTTTTTCTTCAAGGTTCTAAGATACTTTATCTCAGTGATAAAGGGTTAAGCTGTGATCTGGGCAAAGGCCATTGGTGTGGTGTCTCATTTTCCACAGCTTTCATATGAAAAAGTACATTCATGCTTGCACATGGACAACTGTGTTGGGCAGAATAAGAACAATACAGACATTAGGTATCATTGACAAAAACAGTGTTCAAGTATATCCCTGGTGCACTGCATATTGAAACATTCCAACATACAGAATAACAGAACAATATCACATTTATTATCTTCTGCTTTGTTATGTCAATTCCAGTATTAAGAAGGTTTTGTATGCGTCGCTCTCTTTCTCCGACACAGTTATAGACAAGGCGTATTTTGTTTGATGTCAATTTATATGCAAAACGCTACAGAAACATGCTCAGTAGCAAAAAGTTTAAACATAAACTCGGTTTAGTGGCAATGGGCAAACGCCAAAGACATACAACACAAATTCACAAACAAGAACCATTAAACAGCACACAACTCTACAAACAGCACAGTGCATAAACACTATATATATATATATATAAATAATTGGTATGTTTATCAAGAATTGTAAGGTACCGCCTTGGAACGGTCAGTAAAATGTAAATTTACTGGGGGTTTAAACCTGTTTATGTGCACAAACCTATATACATAAAATTGAAATATTTTGTATTGTTCTCTATTGTTGTTATGTTCTATAAAGATACGAATCGTACTGTCGCGTTATCATAGTATTGTTGTAAAATGTAAAAACTAAATGTTCACCAATCTTATACCAGGTATTGGCATTATTGGGATGTATTATAATACTGACAATGGTAAGTGGATATCGCTTCCACATTTAGAGCACAACGAGCCGTATGACTGATAAGCGATCATTGATAACCTTTTGTTTTAGGGAACCTGTCTACGGAAATATAACGCATTACACATCTAATTTACCCAGGAATACTTTTAAAATCTGACTTCCCAAGTAGAATTTGGATTAGCATTTCAAAAGATGAGTTTAATAGCAGTAATCTTACCTATTTGTGCTGCACAAAAAGGTAATATAAGCTTTTTTCGTCTAGAGAAAAGTTGCGCTGTTGACATAACATTCGTCTACTTCGTGTCTGATTTCGGCATATTCTTGTTTTTGCCGTTTTGACTATTTAATTTCTTTTATACGATTTGACGGGTAGAAAACACACATCGTGAAACACGAACTAATCTCAGACTGGAACAATATAAAAGTGCTGGAAACGAGCCAGCTTGAATTATAGCGAAAAAACACAATAATAATTTTACACTAAAATCAATGTTTTTCTTGTTAATAATACATTAACAAACTTGTTGCTTCATAGATAAGATAGGTTTGTCGAGTGCGAAATGTTTCTTTAAAATGCTTGGAAGGTTTTATGATACGTTCTCCGCAACGAATATGTCAATGAAGACAAGTATCCTGATTGAAACGTGTTTTTGACAACCACTGAAAATGATAGCGCTGTCTTATTGTAATCTTTTGATAAACACCTATGAAATGAATTGACATTCGAAATTTAGACTGTCGTTATAGGTCCAACTTTTAGATAGCGGCCCTGATCAGTAATGTAAACCATATTATAAAAAAAACAACAGCATAATTTATATTGTTCATTTGCTTCGTTCTAAAATAATTTACTCGATTCAAGAACAAAGGAAATTAAAAACTTTAACGAGAACTTGCCTCTGTTTTGATTGTTGTTTTTATAGTGAATATTTTATCTCAAGGCTTACCTTTTTGCATTCCACGCTGCAGTGACAATCAGATATAAGAAAATAGAGAGTAAAGGCTTTCTTGGAAACAACAAAACGAAAAGGTATTTAATATCAATCAAAGGTTAATACCAATATTATTTTGTACGAACGTTTCTGGAAAAGATACTGATGTGACATTTAACGAATATTGTTTTGTATTTCTATTTTCAGTTGAAGGAGAGTCATGAAGGTACTTTGTAACATATTAAAGTTTCGAAAGAGCTTTTATTTCCGATTTCTGTTTTGGCAAACCAAACTGTTTGTCAGATAAAGCGATAATTCCAGCATATTGGAATTGATCCAGAACAATGAACAACATCCAAACTAGGCATGGTTTAGTCGTTCAATTTTGAAGAACCGCCACTAAAATTTTGTCATGAAAGCTTAAACAATTCTCTTTGTTCTAGAGACTTAAAATATAATTATTAGAAAGCAATTGATACCAGCTCCAATGCAGATAACTTTGCATGTTTAAACTTTGTTGAATCACGCAAAAATCAAACGCGAAATGTCAAACCGACATACACAATTGAATTACTAAAAAAATGCAAGTTTTATATTAAAACGAACACGTCGTCTACCACAATCGCTTTAGGTTCCTCCTGGGATCACTCAGCGTAGCACAATATAATGTCACAGGTGGTTTAAACTGGATAACGTGTTCTCTCTTCCCCTGGCCTATATCCAATGGCAACATTTAACGCAAAAGCGTTTGAAGCTCGTGTCCGGATATTATTAGAAGTCACTGAAGTTGTTCTCACACATTAGCATCAAACACAACATCACATTACAGATACCATCTGGCAATGATAAATATACAATCGATGAAACAGATGTCGACTCCTTCTCCTAGGTATAATAACATTTTGTATGAACAAGCAATATATGTAATTTCAAATCGTATAATGAATGCTTAATTTTTCATGGCTAAAATATGGCGGCGATATGCGTGCGCTCTTTTTATCTCTTGGCCACGGCTTATTAACTCGATTCTTAGACTCGGTAAGTCGAGGTCACGACTTGTTATCTCGTTCCCACTAGGTACTGTTTTCGTTCTGTAGTCTTCGCACGTCATGGAAATACCTAAGGCTAGCAAAACGTTTTTGGAGCCAAAAACGAAAACAGAAACTGCTCGATATCAGAGATAACCTCTATTCGTGACTTGTAACGATACAACTCTGAATAATTATTACGGCTACACTTCCGAGTATAACTAATCGGCAATGTTTTGTTACATGCTCTGTGGAATGGCAATGAAGTAATACCAGGTACTTAAGTATTATGCCGGCGCGACTGATGAGAAAATAATAAATGACTTTAGTACTAAGCTGTTATTGACATATGACCTGATAAACTACACAGGCAATCAATGAATAAACATGTGTTTCGCAATAAGGTGGATAATTATGTCCGTTAGGTACCCGATAAGGCATACACTAATGCGAAACCTTGATTTCAAAACAATTAACATGATATTACATTTGACAGAAGGCATGTAAATTGAGACGGGTTGTACTTAAATGTCCCTATACAGAAATATCATTTGCACGAAAAGGATTTAGGGTCCAAGATTAGAGATTAATTTAGTTCATCTGGAAGATGTCATTTTCCTATTTCATGTTGATCTTTTTATTTTTAGGGTAATCCAGTTTAAGTGATCATGCCCCATAAATTGCTTGAACGTTCGTTTTATTGTGAGCGCTCATCTCTAGCATGTCCTTATATTGATTTGATAGGGAAAACGTTAAACAAACGAAGATGTTATAAACAGAACCACAATCGACACAAACCATTTCACAAGTTTATTTGACGAAGGCCACCGGCCATAACAAAATATATGTACATCAAAGGGCAAATATAGCATTAATGTAGCGTAGTAGTTTGCGATCAATACACAAATTATATTTTACTGAATTTTATAAAAAGGTCATTTCTGGATTGCATATATCTTATACATGTTATCATAATAAACAACAGACCGGTAAAGCAACAATCTTGTTAAAAAAACCTTCCACAGAATATCATTTCCTGGATTTCATGTGCAGCTACCTCAATTCCTAATTATTTGAGGAGATCATCTCTTAACATAAAAGCATAATACACAAACAATGACAGATTTTGTAACAGGCTTTCTGATTTTGTACTAAGCAAATTGTAGAGTGTATGTATACTTGAGTTTTCAAAATAATTAGCCGGTAAATACTTCTTTCGTAAATCAGAGTAGACAGGGCATTTAATCAAAAAATGATACTCTGATTCTACGTCCCTAAAACTTAGTTAACATAGTCTTTCTGTCAATGGAGTATTTGAATATCTTCCGTATTCAAATTCTAATTTATGTGAAGAACATCTTAATTTAGCTAGTGAACTTCTTAACCTTCTAATTGTTAATTTGTCTAAATATACTCATGCTCAATATTTTTTTTATGTGAACAAACATCTTACGTAAGAGCTATCCATTCTTGCATGTATAGGTCCTTAAGTCTCTGTACCACTGCTGCTATAAAACTGTTCTTATTGTAAACCTTTTGCTCAATCAATGCATGTCCGTATCCTAAATGGTTTAAAATGCTCTTCACACGAGATGCCCAATTATTTTGGCCCGAGTCATGAAGTGTTTTAAGCCTCTGATAAACCAACTTTACATAGCTGTCTTTAAGCATACTGAGAATTTAACCCAATATTTTAACACCCGTTTTACCGCATATATGTGTAGGGGGAATCGTCCACAATCTCCAAGAACAGCCAAGTCGTTATTTTTCTGTGGCACACACATGTATCGTTTACAGGCATAGTTTTGGATAATTCCAATATAAGATTGCCTTTCCGTTCCCCATGTTTCACTGTCGTACAAAAGAATAGGCATACTTTTTGTGCAAATATTTTGAAATACGCTGAATTGGGTAGTTGGGCGAATTTGTATAATTGCCATAGTAATGCAACCAATACACGTTTTCCTTTAAGTGCTTGTTGACTAGTCATTTTTTATAGGGAAAGCTGGCTTGAGAAGTAAACACCGACGTATTCAAATATATTAACAGTCTCCAGTTGGTCTTCCCCCATAATACCATTGTTCATGCCTAGACAGAATGCCGCCATTTTTATATACTATCACTTTAGTGTTTTTGTGTTTTGACTTTAAGATTAAAATCTTCAGTTAATTCTTTTAGCAAATTCAAAAGTCTCTGTAATCCGACAACTGAGGTTAAGGCCAAATTATCTGCAAACAGTAATGAAACGATTTCTCTCCAATCCGGAAAAAGTTGCACAATGCACATTTAGATATTTGTACTTGAAAATATATATTCATAGTGGAGTACCGCCTAGGAATTGAGGAATTGGTGTAACATCCTGGCATAAAATACTGTCTTTATAAATGTTTAAATAATATAATAACTTATAATAAACATATTTTAACGCATGAAGTAAGTGTATATATACCGAGTTGTAAATACTCTAAACATTTTAGTCTGATTTTCAAGTGGTAAAGGTTAAAATATTAACAAATTCGAAGTTAAGTTGATTATCATTATTTTTATTCAAAGCTGTTTCTTTGAGAAATAAGATGGTATGTATTGTGAGGGTATTGTATCTTAACTGATGTTTATTTCTGGAATGATAATACACAGCATGGTCTCTATAGTTGTCATTGTATTATTGCAAGCATATTGAAAGGTCATTGATACTAGTTACTTATTTATTCTGCTTTCAACTGAAATGAAGTAACATAAAGAGGTGATGTCCACACAGAAGACACCCTTTTCTTACTTACAACATTTTTTTTCTGAAAGCTAATTGTCCGGACATTGTTGTTATTAAGTCCTCATACACACTACTTGGTGGTTGTTGCTGAATTATTAATACGCACAGAAAATTCTAGATTGAGCACGTGTTCATCAACTAGTTTCAACTCCAATTGAGCTCCTGTTTCGCTGACCTTTCCAACAGTTATTTTGATGCAATTTTTGCCTGTCTTTCTTGTTTTGCGACGTTGTATGTCCCTCGTTAGTGATAATAAGGCCTCTACCGCTACCGTCTAAACGGGTTCTATGTTACGGTTTGGTCTCCATTACTTGCTTTTGAAGTTATTGTTGTATTATCAAGAATATTCTACAGGAATCATCATATTTACCCTTGGATTCAATTATAAAATTGATGCTAGTTTATTTCATACTTGAGGAATAGAATATAAATATTTACAGATACTTAAGTTGAAGCTAGTTTCACTGGAAAACGAACGTATAAACTCAGAAGAAAGTCAATGACGTCCTTTTAATGCTTAAGTTGGGTACGGTTATTGAAATGTCATATGTAATTAATGCAATTACGTTAGATGTATCCGTAGTCAGTAAAACCGAGTTAAAATATAAGACAAGCTACTGAACCTATCATTCGCAAATCTGATCAAATAGACGAATAACCATATGTTGAAGTGTTGATTATAACATTGCTTTGGAGATTATAGTTTATAAATATATTTACCCGCGGACGATAATTTTATCGATGACCAATTTATGCCACTGGATGGGGTCTGTGAATTGGTTATGAAGCACACCATGAGAACTTAAGCTCAGATTACCTACCACAGAGAAATGTTGGCATCGACTGTCGATGTTGATTAGAAATAAATATGCTATAACCAAAAATGCATACTATAATATGCATTTTTGCACTTACATGCGTCTGTCGCAACACAGGCGAAATAATTTATTGAGAAAAAATGATCACTAATAACGAGAAAGCTTGGACGTATAGTCTAAAATGGTGGTACGGAATACAACATGAGCAGGTTCGTGCGTAGGAGTTTATGCTCAACCCCTTTGCGTATCGGCAAATGCCTCATTTAAAACATGAATTGAAGTCCTAGTATGCAATGGGGAGAATGTTAAAACATAGGGATGGTGGACTTGCACCTAACGATAAGTTAAGGATATCATATCAATCGGGTTATTAGACAGTTCAAGAACAATTACTATCCTTCGTACGTATTGGTATCTGGAAAAGCAATATAATTATAATTAAATGCTTGATGAGTGAAGTTAATTGCATACATTTAAATCAATCATGTCCTCAGTTCTTGAAATGGTTCTCTGTGTGGATATAATATTGTTGATGTATTTTATTACATAAAAAATGGTTTCCATATACGCACAAATGATGGCATATGTCATTTTATAGCTTTATGACTATTTGAATGTTTCGGGTGGAATAATTAATTATCGCATATCTCCCGTAAAGCTTATGATATGCACGAAATGTTTCCTATAAACAACGCCACTATTGAATGACTGGCTACTAGGCTTGTCCTTGAAGATTCTTTTATATTCTTATGTAATAATTAAGTCTAAAGCAAATCGCAAGGCCTTGTACAATTCTCTGTAATTGTTTGCATAGGTTGGGAGACGGTTGTTATCGGGTTTGTTCATATATAAAGATATAATTGTTTTTGCATATTGAACGAGACGATTGTATCTAGCTTTAAAATAACTAATGCTTCAATCAAATGCCGGAAAATGATCAAGATCCGTTTATCGGTAAAGAACGATGTGTTTTATATTCATTGAACAATCCGTTCTGTCGTATGAAATTACGTTAGTTTTATCCATTGTCATTAAAACGGAGTTAAGATATAAACTATCTACTGAGCTTATTATTAGCGAATTTGATTGAAAAGACGAATAACAACATAATGAAGTGTTGATTATAACCTTACCATGGGAAATATGAACATCTGAGTATATTAACTCGCGCAAGATTATTTTAGCGATGACCAATTTATGCCACTATATAAAGTCGGGCAATTTGTTATTAAAATCCCTTTCCAATAAAACAACTGCTGTAAACATAACGCTATTTATACCTAAAAGCTATTCAACGCCAAGATACGGCTTGATTATTATACTAAAATGTTTTGCAATAATAATGAAACACTTTTCGCTAAAAATAAACTGAAAAGTATCTTAATAAAAAAAAACTGCTTTCAATATGAATAAGTATGTTAGTAAATATAGAAACAATATTGTTTCCTGATTGGCCTTTTGATTAAACACTTTCGGCTGGTTCTCTGAATTAGTTTAGATAATGGCCGAAGTAGTATGATCCGCACGCGCATAATAAAGAATCGTCCTAAATAAACCACTGGCGCCGTTGTTTTGCTTTATAGTGTGAGTACAAACGCAATATTTTATTGTCTTACACAACAGCACGATGACAACTACAAGGACACAAAAGGCACAAGGGCCTTAATGACAGTGAACTAACGCTCTTATGAACAATACAAACACAAAAAAGAACACCGTAAACAGACACAACACGTATCTAAGTAACTCTACCGATAAATAATTGGAATACCCCCTTGGAACGGTCAGTGAAAAACGAGTTTACCGAAATTTCATTTGAAGTTTCCGTTATCATTATAAAAAATCTAGATTCAATTTCTTAATCAGAAAGTTCATTCCATCTCATTATAAGTACTTGGGTATCTTAAATCTTACAACCTCATTTAATACTTAAATTGTATGATTTCCGTTTAGCTTAACTTTTTTTTAACTTTACATTCTTTTGAATATTGAAATGTTGTTAAACATTTACAATGCGCCCTTTACTCCTCTTTTGACATATATGACTCTGTTGTTTCGAAAAGTCAGAAATGGGCGCACGTTCGGTGAGGTAAAATTAAACTATATCTCAAATATCTCAGACGTAAATAGCTTGAATGGAAATGATATGGAATAAAATCAGGTTTTATTTTGCATATTTACAACGTTATTAAGGGCATATGTGCATTGGTCTATTTGAAAACCCACAGGAGACAGATGTGATTGAACTCATGTACAGTACATGACGTGTAATTGGGACTAATTTACTGTTTTCTTGTGACAAAAACTTCATAGAACTGCAATCAAATCTGCGTGAGGTATTTTATATTTATTTTGCTATCTATTAAAATAAGATTCATATATGTTTATATCTAATCAGACTATGTATTAGTTTGCAAATAATGTATAGAACATAAACTGACTGTGGTCTGCGCTTCGCATTAAAACATAAGTTAAATTCGAATATAGTGCATCAACGAATGCCTGCCAATCGATTTGAATATGGTGTACGAAAGGTTACATCAGTCTCAAAAGTTTCAATTGATAACATGCTACTAAACTGAAAACTACGGAAATAAGCCCAATTGGATACTATATAACGACGACCTAATTAGATACACAATGTTAAAGTCTTACGTACACTTTACAAAATAAACTCAAGGTACAAAACACATTTGAGACATGCCACACACACATAAAATACTTACGTAAAAAAGTGCTGGGATTATCGTTTTCGACTGGTCATCGAAACAAAAGTTCAATGGAAATGGCAATATATACTAATAAATGAGTACCCAGCCTCATTTATCCAAGCATGTATCAATAACTGAAAAAATTATACGGAGTGAGCTACAACTGATAGATTATCAAAGATCATATATTCTAATTAACTCATAAAACGTACTTAAACCTCTAATGAATCACCCTTGTAAGCACGTGTTAACTTGATGAATGTGTTTGGGAGCTTAGGTAATACAAACTATAATGACGCTACGCTCGCAAACACTTGACGAACATAAATCGCATGATATGAGTAATAAAAACTCTATTTTCGACCGCTTAAAATGCAGAATTCTTGTCGAACAGACAATTAACGGTTGATCAAAGACAGTATTCATTTAAAACTATCAACAAAATCTAGTTTTGTATGAAAAACTATTCGAAATAACGACCTAGACGACACTTTAGAGTCTAAAGCGAAATATATTACCGCTTCAATTGAACTGTTATATATATATATGATAGTGTAATACACCGCACAACATTATAGCTACAAAATGGGCTCCCTATATCAAGAAAATGAAACATGTCCCGAATGTTGCATCCCTAGCAATTTAGGCTTAAAAGTTCTTCGGCGGTTTTCAGATGTCATTAGTTCATTTGCGCTTCGCCTACTATTTATGCTTCACATCGTGGGAATATTATACCGCTATGGTAAATGCTAACATCAAATTTGGCTATTTAAATATTAAGCCATACCATAGTCTAATAGGGTATAGTTATTAATTGACATTCGTGCTCGCATTGAATACGCTAGAGTTCGTTGTGAACCTTTCCCCTAATTCTATTTTATGAACATAGCGTGACTATCGTGAATCATAATGACGAGCATTAGTTTCATATCCAATGATCGAAAGAAAAGATGCACATATTAGTTGTTGGCTCAAGTAAGCACCTCATTATCGTAGAAGGATTATTCTTAGATGAAACAATAATCTCTTGTTGCGTTAAAGGAATTGATTTAACATAAAAAAGTAATTTGTCGCAAATCAATGAGGAACTATTGACAAATAAATGTACTACTGTTGTTCAGTGCTGTGAAAGAATGATAAAATACGATTCGCAATGAATACTGGGTAGCATATTTGCATTGTTTTTATACGTTAGATGGGTGCTGTTCTTCCTGTTGAGTACTTTTACGTCCATTGCAGTTGACGGTTACTCTTACAGACTGTTAAAAGTATGAAACGTGTATGTAATACTACGAAAATGTGTATACAAATGTTTTGAAAAATCGAATTAAACAATGATTGCCTAAATATTACATCCAAACACATAGAAGTTTGTTATTTGTATAACAGAGTTTTAAAGTTGGTGGTATATATACACTGATGGGCGAACGTAGTAATGGTGTTTCTGTATTTCCGTCTAATCACTAAATAACTAGAGCATTTACACAGAAAATGATATCCATCTTCAACATCAAGATTGTAACAGCATATGCAGTAGCGGCCATTACGTGGAAAATATTTCTAACATATTTTCCTGTTTAAAGTCATGCCATACTATGAGAAATATGATGGTTGGTGCACATATGAGTCGGTTCTCCTTGCAAGTGGCGCCCTTTTATATTAACATAATTGCTAATTAAAACTGAATTTAATTTAATTGCTTTTTCCTTCGGCCATATAAGTGAAATTAATTAAGCTAACACATCTACTTAACTGTAAGAATGTGTTTTTTCGTTTAAAATTAAATAACATTCAAAATGTAAGTAAATCAGTAAGCCTAAATTGCCTAAATAATGAACGGTATACTTCGAGATGTTTTGGTCAGAATTTGTAAGACATATTTGTAAAAACACGAAGAGCTGGATTTAGACAAGGCAGGGGGAGACCATAAAGCACTGCTTCAATATAGTCTAGACGCATAAAGTACATTTGGCGGAAACTGTTTTTCAACTCAAACCAATACATGTAAAAATCTTTTCTAGGATTCCTTTTCCTCAAAGTGTATCTCCACATAAATTAGGACACAACGACATGATATCATAAAACTATCACAAAGTACCGTCATGGACATTCTGTGAAAATATCTATGTATGTAATAAGGTTCCATGGAGTGTTGATAATGTTGTGGATTATAGCAAGAAAACATTGGGAGTGATCGAAGCCAAATTAAGCTGCAATGGTATTGTTTTAGTGTACATGATTATAAAACGAAACATTGCCGTTATAATGAACAATTTATGATTATATGTTTAGAAAACGGTATATAATGATCTCATTATTAAAATTTTTCCTTTATAATCGTCACCAGTTTCCCAACAATCAATTTAAAAAAGTCAAGTTTTAAGACTTAATTCCACTCAAAATTCAATGTTAACGCCAAAAAACGTTATTTTGATTCTGTAACAAATCAAATAGTAGCCGGGAAATGACTGGATGTTTGAACGTGCGAAGCTTTTCGAAACATATACTTGTTAGACAGGTTTTCAATATCTTTCCCCGAATACCTTATTCTAAACATGTTTAATTACATCTCCTTTAAGCTTCTGGTTTTTCAATGACATCGCCTGATCTATAATTAAAATGATAGCCTTTTCGAATCCTCATTTACGGGAACATTGTCAGGTCGACTAATCATGCAATTACAAAGTTTAAATCGGAACAACAGACATTTTTCTTCATCAATGTTCACACTTTGCCTTTCCGAAACAAAATATTCGTTTAAGAAATGTTGAATTACGAACTTTTGTTTTTCTCAGTTGCAGCACACTGTACCTTTTATACATGTACATACAGAGGTTATATAGCAAAACAGATTGCGGTAGTTTGCATTGACAGCTTGACCTATTAAAAGTTTTCATCAGCTCTCCAATGTTTCACTTAAAAAAACATGAAATTAATGACGTCGACTGATTGATTTTTTACTTGAGAATGTTTTTAAAGTATTTAAAATTTCGGCTTGTTCTCATACAATCAGCAACTGAAAGTTCTTGGTTTCTGTAATTGGTTTAAAATATGCAACTCGTGTGTTGTACACCAGCAAAACCAATCCATTAATGGACGAGCTACCAACAGGAATAATCTTGCATTACAGCGACATCAACTGCAGCGAATGAAGTTGGTTTTGAGCACCTCACATTATGCAATGGGGATAAATGACCATGATCTTAAAGCCACTGTTCCCACTCTGTCGGATAATTGTCTAGCAATGGATGGTCCTTATCTGCGTTTCAAGTTTTTTTTTCGAATTCTTTTAATGGTAAAGTGTCAAAACAAATAGGTCATAAACGACGTGCACACTACGCGTTGTAAGAGATGTTCATTCAACTGTTCAAAGTTGTATCGGATTCGATATACAATGCTGAAACATTTGCTTTTAATCGTCCGGAATAAAATCAGGATTTGTGAGGTCATCCAATATTATATTATTTATACGTCTGTTGAATTGAACGCAAACTTGTGTAATCATCTTCAACCCTTTGGAAACATTTTGATAACACAGCTTCACTAACATTTTATTTCGAATTCGTCCCATCGATGTTTTCGTGAACATGTTTGCCGTAAGCAAGGTCATGGCCTGCAGCAACCGTATTTTAACATTGAGCTGAGTTGTGCTTATACAACTTCAATGAGCTCAATTTTGGCAAAATCTGATAGCTTCAAGAATCAATTTCGAGTCCGTTACTTTTGTTTAAACGTGAGTAAATACTTCAAGTGATGACTGACTCAACAACTTCCGTGGTTAAAGGTATATATCTGTACTTCAAGACTACTCTAACCTCTCGCCCAGGTGGATAATTCTCTCCAAGCTGATGGACCGACATTTGGTACTGTACTAGATATATTTCAAGGTCAAGATGTCACACTATAGTACACAAATATATTTCCGATTGACAAACTCACTCAAAACGGATGAAAACCAGTTGTAAGCATACCATACTATGAGAAAGATTTCTATGTGATATGTTGCTTTTAGACAGAATTATAATATATTTTGAAAAGAACTGTTTCGAATCGTAATGACATGGTGAGGCAATTGAATAGAACAAAGTTTCAGACAATGTTTATTGGCGCTGGAAGCGTTGCAAATACCATTTAAGTCAATGGACGTTGAAAATGTTTTCTTTTTATACCACTAGTGTCAATAAGCACTCCAAATCAATTCAAAACTGCTGTAAGCTGCAGTTGGTTGTGTTGTTTTTCATACCATGAAGGTCAACTCCAAATTATTCCGGTTGCTGTAAGCCGCTGCTTGGTACGTTTGCAGTGTTGTCATACTATTTCTGTCAATGAACAGTTTAAATCCATTCGGGACTGCGGTAATCCGCTGCTAGTGGGCGTTTGAAGTTTATTTATACTACTAATATTTCTGTCAATTAACAGTTTAAATAATTCGGGGCTGCTGTAAGCCGCTGTTAGGGGGCGTTGATAGTGATTTTATTCCAATTATGTCAATGAACAGTTTGAATCAATTCGAGACTGACTTATGTCGCTGCTAATTTTGCGTTTGATGTGTTATTTATACTATTTCTGTCAATGAACAGTCAGGATCAATCCGCGACTGATGGAAGCCACAGCTTGGAGGCGTTGGTAGGTTTATTTATACCATTACCTTAAATCAACAGTCCAAATGAATCCGCGATTGCTGTTTTGATTATTATACCATAAATGTAAACAAAGAGACAAGGTGAATCTGAAACATTTTATTTAATGCTGTAACCCATTGTTTGGGGGCATTTGTTGTGTTGTTTATATCATAACTGTAAACACACAGTATGAATGGTTTTTTATCTCTATATATAGGATGCATGTTATGATTTCTCTGTCAGAATGTATCCATATTGATATAGTAAAAAGGTCAAGACATATGATGTTAATGAATGTTAAAAATATATCTTGAATACGTAAATGACTAACGATTATGTAACAAATAATTGTCCACGGATCTTTACAGCAGGTTTTTGTCGATTTTGAACAATTGCACCATTACTATTGGCCACATAATACTGTTGTTTCTTACAGCGGTACTTTCGAAACAAAGATTTATTTAATATTGTAATGATGTTCGCATTTAAATCGAGTGCAATATTGCACAAACTTATTTGGATTAAGGACTTATCATTTTTATTATATGACTAGATAAATCACATCCCCTTTTTAAATAAAACTTCGAAAGTGAAAAAATCAAATATTTGTATGAGGCGTTAATAAGAACCCAGGTTTTATATTTTTAGCCCGCTCCTAAACATTTTTTATCACTATTAAGGCAACCAATAATAAAACTACTTTTATAGTTCACCAACAAATTGAAAATGAATTCATTGTATCAAATGCAAACATTTTAAGACAAATGAGACCAAGGCTAAATTATTCATTGCAGACCAGACAAATCAAGTGAAATTGTCGAGGAAATGTATATCATGTTAATCTTACACGTGTAAGATTCTTTTAAATTGCATTAATAAAATCACGAGCGATAAGACGTGATACAACATTAAACCATCATCCTCATGGACATTTTGTAAAACAAGCATTTCTCGTACTATGGAGAGTAGATGGTACTGTGAATTATAACATCGAACAGACAAAGCTATCCAAGAAGAGATGGAGTTGCATGTCATTTTATCTGAAGAAGCATGGTTACAAAGTTAAACATTTAAATACATCGAAACCCAAACATTTTAAGAGCTGCACTCTCACAGATATACCGTTTTTGCAACTTATTTTTATTTTTACAGTGGAAAGAGCAAATCTTTTCGTCAATAACTGCAAACCAATGATAAAAGACTGCTGACAAAAGATCAGATCGCAGATTTTATATTTCCTAAAACTAATGTTTAATGACTTCCGGTTTAAGAAAAATGCATAAAACATCGATTTTTAAACTTAAATATAAAAAATTGTTATTTAATGTTTTGTCAGCAGTCTTATTTAACTGGTTTCCATGCATTTTCGCAAAAAATTGGGTCGTTCCAAGACATAAAATAAAAGAAGTTGTCAATACGTTCAATCTGTGAGAGTGCAGCCTTTAAAATACGTTGATAAGTCATATTTATTTGACTTGTATTGGTTTGTATTGTGCACTGTTGTTTAAACGTTTCGTTCATAGATCTCCGCCAGTATCCCTACTCGTAGGTGGAGTTTTCCACCGTTTTGAAATCGGCAGATTTAGTAGTAAAATATATATTATTCAAATCGTGATAATTGTTAAGCTTCTTTCGGTTTTCAAAGTATTTATAAAACAATAAATAACTGACTTTAAAAGGAAGAATAGATACTTTGTAAATTTCGGTTTATATATAAATTTTGTTTTTCATATAAATATTAACACGGTAATTTAATTAAGAACTATTTTAGAATGTAATTTAATAGAACTATAGGTGGCACAGGCGTCAGGGTCTGTCAGACACTCAAATCAGTAAAAACGTTTCATGAACTGACGTTTAACTTATTATGTTGTTTAATTTTGCACAGATTGATGAATGTTGAGACAATACTGAGTTTTACATTGGAAACGCAACCCATTGTAACTGCGTTTGGTCAGTTGTTGGTGTCAATATTGGTCTATGTTATGTTTATATGTTTGTGTATCTAGTACATTGCCGTTTTGGTCCTTGCCTTTTGCCTTAAAGCAGAATTTAGTTTTGGACTAGGCTCGTCCCTGTATTTGTCCTTGTACTTTTGGTACGTTTTGTTTTACTTCCAAAAAATCAGGGAGGTTGTGATTCTTCATGAATCCATTTCAATGCCGATTCTTGTTGTTATCGTTCTGACTCAAAATAATTGGTTTCTATATCGGATATTTAAGTGGCGCAATGGTGCCCCAAACAAATGTCTTAAGTGAATGAATCATTGCCGATTTCCTTCAGCACCGCGAAAGTCGTGAACCTCGTGAAAAGAGCTAACATAAACCTCGATTAATTGATATCAGATCATTTCTGACATTTGTAACATCAATCATGTTCTTTTCTAAAATCCTGCAACAATTTACCCAGTAGCCGGCACAACGGATCTTTTTCATTGTCATACCGTGACCTTGTTCATGCACCCTGTATCAACATTGTTGAAACATGGTGTTTGGTCCTTGGAAATATTCTAGATGTTTGAACTGTTCATTGAATTACGAAATAACCAGACATCTTTCAACTCGCTATGCTCTAAGCTCATATGGGAATACTTTTGTTAAGGGTACATTCCTTCTGCTTAAGCCTCCTAAACTATGCACAATTCCCAAGTCATAATTTCAGCATATTTTGCGAAAACAGCCTTATGGGAATGATTTATTATTTCACATGCAGCTTGTTGTAATTCAATGCCATCGCCTGATCGTCATTTTAAAAATAAACGCTTTTTTAGGTACCCAAAGGAGGAAATATTGTCAGAACGGCTGGCTACGAAGTTAAAATCGGAAACGGAGACATACAGCTTCCTCAATATTAGCTTTATTTTAACTTAAATAAAACCTTTTTTGATCAGAAAATGTTGGAAAACATTGTGAATTGATCTCAATTGCAACAAACCAGACCCTTGTGATCCATAATTAACTAAATTAAGATGTAGCGAAAAATAGGTAACTAGGCCTCTTACATACAATGAAATCGATCAAATGATCCTTGATCATTGACAGGAAATACTACGTGTTTATATTTGTATGACGTTGGGTGATGCAGTACAAGAAATAAAAATAAAAAAAGTATTTAAGTTATATTACAAAATTGTATATTGTAATGAATTCATTCATTTGGTTCTTAAGAAAATAAATGTAAACTAGACCTTGATATGTCAATAGTCATAACGTTTTCAGAAGACATTTACACACTCGAATACCATCTGTAAATATGTTTAAGCTACAGAGTCTGTTTTCTAATTTCAAAAGTTCTTTATACAAATACAGCGAGGTTTTTAACTAAATCAACATTCTTTAACATGAAGAACTCAATGGTTTTAAACATACTTGGATTTATACAATAATATATTGTCAGGTATCTTTGTCTCATTTCGGAATACAAGCTACATTAAAAAGACGTGAAACTCATCTTCTAAAACGTTACATGATGGACACGTCTTTTCATCAATTTCTGTGTTATTCCATTTCCCAGTTCCGATACTAAGCCTATGTGATGATTATCTCAATTTGACATAACTGTTTGTGGTTCGGTTTGAAGTGATAATATGTTTGACATGGTTTCCAACACAAAACATTAAACCATTAACATTTATATGAAAAACTACAGAAACAAGCACAGTAGTCGAAATTTTAAACATAAATCCCTTTTAATAGCAAAGGGTCAACGCCAAAGACATAGAAAACAAACACAAACAATCACAAACCAGAAACAAGGAACAAAAGCACAAAACCCAACAAACAACACAGTAAATACATAATTATATATACTATATAAAATAGGGTGTTTATCAAGGATTGTTAGGTACCGCCTTTGACAATATGCCTGGTTGCTGATATAACCAAGAACTGAAGTGCTATGGACATGGTCTTTAAAACAGCATTTTTCCAAACAATTCACCAGTGTGTTTACTGATAGCAAGGCAGCTTATAAACATCTACAACATGTAATACAAGTAAAACTTTTCTTATTTATGTACAATTCATCATAATGTATTGTTAAAACTTGACGTAATTCTATATGGGTTTTTTAAACCAAAACATATGATAATAAACCTTGTTACGTACATATGCTTAGATTGTAGTATACATTTTATCATGCCATACTATGGTATGCATATTTGTTATTTTGGGACAAAAATCAAGAAGTAGTGTTTAACATAAGCGTGCTTTACAATAGAGTTTTTATAAACGACATAAGGTCCTTTCCGTTGCTCTCACTTCCAACATACAGTTCTTACACAGGTTTTGGCTATGAAGATAATATGCAAAATATTTTCATCTGGTAATAGCTGAGAGTTAGAACAGTTTTTGTTAGTTGGCTTAAAGCATTACAAACAGATACAATGGGTTTCTTATACTAAGATAACTTATCTTGGCATATAATGTACTGCCTGTGAAATAAACCATGTTACAATTTTCAGATATTCCATTGTAAGAAACAGTTACTGTTTAAAACGCAAAGCTCTTATGAAATACATAAAATTATTATAAAAGGAAGATACCAGGTTCAGTATGTTTAAAAAACGATATGTTCTTGTCATTCCATTCGATCGGAGCCTGTCAAGATTGTCAAATGTATTGTGTTAAGGATATTATCAATACCACAACAACACAGTTATATTCAATAAATAATGTTCTGTTTAATATCAGTATGATCGCCCGTGTTCTGCATAAGAATTGTGTTTAGGTTTGGATATCCTAGGGGATGGGTTTCTTATTCGAGGATGCGCATTGGATTGGTTTGAGGACATTTCAGACTTGAATGGCTGCAATTTAGAGCCGTATTCATTGCATAATGTTGTAAGGTAGTTGTATAAAGACGATTTGTTTAGACATTGTAGACTATTTCGTTCTTCCATTTAACGACAGTATAAATAAGTACAACATGTTACATCAATACTATCATCATCTATGTACATGCAAACAACATCAAAATATTTTTTTATCAGTACTAAACATAATATTTCTTAATCATGAACTTTCATCGTAACTGAAAACTCAACTGTCTTGGTAACAGAAATATAAACGAGCAAAGGTTCGTTTCACATGACATTCAAATAAGCCAAACAACAATGAGACTCCCTAGAAACACATTTGCCACGTATTTAAAGTAAATGGTTCCGGTTTTATGAATGTGAACACAATAAATTGAGTTAATTGAGTAAGAAGTTCATGGTAAATTTGCTAACTGATAATCACTTTCGTACCATAATATTTTCAACGTCATTGAAAGATTCATTTTCTTTAACCATATTGACCCAAAGGGTGTCTAGCACTAACAAAGCAGGGATCTAAATTAAGTAGTTTGATAAAAACAAATGGTGATTGTAACTCGTTTTCTGTTTATTTCGAATATTGTCTTTCCCAACAAGTCATGTAACTAACTGACATATTTTTACAAATATGGTTTACGTTCATCATTTGTAGTAGAATTTCCTTGTAAGAGCAAAAATATTAAGCATTGCCCTTACACGAGTGTTTTCCGAGAACAGAGCAACACTTGACGTCACTTGGTGTAAAACGTGGTGTTAGCAATAGAAAAGGAAAATCAAATTTGTTAAAATAACAAAATAAGTTGAATTTGAGTTTAACTGCATTACATCAATTGCATAGGGAATGTAAAACATAACAGAAACGAACACAAGAAAAATAAACTAGAAAAAAGAAAATCAATTATTATACATCTCCTTCAAATGTCTTCAACAGGGTGATGAGGCTCAATTTGTTTTATGATCAGTAACAATTGTCGGAAACAGAGTCTACTTTTGATTTTAATACTAAAAACAAAATTTTCTTTGACTTAGCGGTGTTCCGTTTTCTTTGGTTTGGGGTACATGGTTGATGAGTTGGTAATTGTTTGGTGTCGAAAAGTAGTAAAAGCTTCCTTTCTCAACCGAATGTTCCATACGTTAGAGAGTTTGTGCATAAATCTCTTTCAAAAAACATGCAATATTATGAAGGCAAGCATAAATTTTCTTTTAAAAATTGCATTATAAGTTTCTGTAAGAATTAACAAGGATATCAAATTTCTTAAACAGGATTGCGTGAATCCTAACAATCATACAGTCAATATCGCCAATGATAGGTTGTTGCTTGACCTACAAATGCAGAAACATAGCTTCAAGCTCTAAGCAATAAAAAGTCAAGGTCATCAATAAAAGTACTGGGTGAGCTTCGAATGTTAAAACGGATCTTTAAACGATCCACAATCAAACAGTCAAATTGTCATTTATTGAGCTACAAAACGTTTTAACACTTTTTCAAGTTCTTGACAATGAAGGCCATCAATGAAGGTTTTAAAATATATGATATAAAATGCAATTCGATATGCAAATAAAGACAAAATCATCATTAAAACTTATATACTAACCTCACATTCCGAATCCTGAAATGTGTCACCATATAAAGCACTTGCTGACCTGGTGTATTGGTTTGGAAGTATTCATACACAACTATCAACAAACACTAGGTTTGTGTGATGAAAGCTATTCAATATAAGGACCCAGACGCCAGTATACAGTCTAAAGAGAAATATATTACCCTTCCTCTGATAGATATAATACTTATGATGGTTTCATGCACCTAACATAATGAATACCACGAACTTGGTTTCCTATTTCATGAAAATGTAACTTGTCACGAAGGTACCATTTCTAGCAATTCACGCTTAAAAGTATTTCGACGGCTTTAACATGTCACGAATTCATAGGCGGCTTACCTTACACAGTTCATGCCGTATAAATGGGGGATAAATACACCGGATGCTGCATACCCGTAATTGGAAGAATAAACAGGTGCTTGATTGTGTATGAATGTAATTCCCCTGTTCATGCTTATTCAACATTTCATGGCTATTGTGAAACTTAATGACGTTCATGAATTCCTTATCAAATAATCGGAAAAATAGATGCCAATATAAGTTGTGAGCGGATGTAAGAAGGTCAGAATGTAATTAGGATTATTCTTAGATGAATTAGCTTTTACCGATAACATAATTAATTAAACATAAAAGGTCATTTGTCACAAATGATGAGTTATTGACAAGTAAATGTTCTACTGTTGTCTCTGCAATCTCCAAGTGGAAGATTATGCGCACTGGGTGACACATTTTACACTGTTTATTTGGTTTCCATTGGTAAGTTGTATCTTGTATATCCTGTGTATAACTCATACCTCCATCAACGCTGACTCATAAATGTATGAACGATTTTATAAACAAATATTTCGAAAATGACTATTTTAAATCGAACAGTTAGCGCCTTATGAATTATTTTCGTCCAATTCCGTATTGTAAAATATGCATTCGTTAACATTTTTATGTATTATGTTATCATAAACGTATGTTTACAAATGAAAAAATAATTGTTTTGGCAAGTTTAGTCTGTTAGTAATTATGAAACAATCTCAAAATACCAGATATGATTAAAAAAAAGAAAGAAATATTGTTATATTGTTTGTATCTGTGAATGTGGTGATTTTACGTTGTGTCTCTAATTCAGTTTCGTTAAGACCCTTACCTTGTGTCTTTTAACAAGGCTTCTGGGCTTGTCACTGTCGTCTTTATTAATGAATTGATGCAGGTGAATAGCGAACTTCTTGAGCTGTCGCTACGTGGCGTTGGAAGTGTTATTTCTACCACTACTGTCTACAAACCAGACTGCTGTGTTCATACAGTGGAGGCATTTTGTGAAAGGTAAATTTAAAATAACAAATACGAATATCAAATGACACAGACAAGGGAAACGAGATGAACATATTTTTTCAGTGGCATTTTGATAATTTATTTACTCTATGACCTTTGATAAGATTTACATTATAATGTATGATTGTAAATCTAAATTTGGACACATAGTATTAATTATGTCATACCGTCACCTTAGTGCAATAACTAAAAAACTGCACATAGAAATAGAAGCAGATATTGAGTTATTGAACTAAGGTGACGATACAGAGTTTCTCCGGTAAAAAACAAACTAACTTAAGATTGGCATGAAAATCGCATTGCAAAACAAAGAAACTTTGCAGAATCGTTTATGGGTTCAGGGTTCATCGTTTGCCAATATAAGACGAGAAAAATCAGTTTCTGTTTTCAGCAGTTGGAAAATAAAAACAACAAAAATTAAAGTACTTTATTAGTAAGACAAAAGCGACTAAAATGCAATATTTATATGGTTTTGTATAGTCAAGACAAGGCGGGAATATTTTTTACCATTTTAAGCAATTGCGTGTAAGAAACTTCCCTAGAACACATTTTTTGTCGAATTGCTTTTCAACAAAGTTAATTTATTACGAAATTATACCACACAACAAGCAAAAATAAACCCGCATGGACACACTATTATTTTAGCCTTTGGTATTTTTTTAATATAGTGAATACTAAGACAGACCAAGATGCGAATAACAGCTGCATATGATATTGTCTAATGGCTTAAAAGGTAGATAAAGCAAAACTTACACACTATTTATGAATAATTCATCACTTTATGTTTAGGTTTGGTTTATCTTATGATCCGATAGTTTAAACGTTTCCGTTATAAAGTTCCTCAATTTTATAGTATATTGTCACTTCAGAAAGATAAACATGTTAATTGGGTTGAAATGAGTTTGTATGGCATCGTACAGTACATGAGATCTAGCTGTTTGAACGCAACACTGGCACAGTCAGAATTGAAATATTGCGACTTCTTCAATCGCTTACGGTGATATTGTGGGAGAACACTATGCAGGTGGTCTGAACTTTGTACTAGTTGGACTTTCAAACACTGCAATTACATATGCATCAAGCGCATGGTTCATTTACGTATTTACAATTTCACAAATTGACAAGGTGCGAACGGACACAGGTAAAAAGTGGACACTTATCGATATTCTGAATGAACGTTACCGCTGCCTTTTGTTTGTTTGATTGCCAATTTTTTATAGTATACCTATATTAACAACCGGTTCGATGTTTCATAAGAATATGAAGTGATTGGAGGAATTTATCAATGATGGGACAAGTGTGAGATTAGGTGGCCATTATAGTCCAGCAGCCAAAAAGGTTCATTAAGGGAAACAGCAACAGGTCGAGAGAAAGTCTTGACCAGTTTTATGTTAAATCCGAGTCAAAAATCTTGCTGGTTCCAACTTTAAAAGAGCAAGTAGGATGTTGTTTGACAAAGAGATATGGAAATAAAGTTGCCAAACATTAAAGACTCCGCGAACAGATTGTGATCAAGTGGTGGCTACAAAAGCTACCTCACACGACACACATCCCAAGCCGAGTACCTATTGACGGAAAGTCTTGAAAGGCTGATGAAAAGTGACCATGGTGGTATCATTAAAAATGATCCGGAGATGTCCGTTAAGGGGAGATCTCATTTTTTGTCGGAGTTGGAAAAATCACTGGCAAATGGGTACTGGAAAAGTTCAAATAGGGTTACTGAGGAATGATACCGATCAATAATTTGAAACTAGACAATAAGCATCTTCTCAGAAAAGAAATTCAAAATGAAAACATTGTCAAAGAAGTTAAATTGAAGGGCTACTGAGCAATGCAAATATATTTAAAAGATGCTTATTTCTATAAATTTATTTTCAAGGCCACCAACAATATATCCGCCTTCTGTTTCGACGGTTGGAAAATCTTTTTGAGACGTTTTGCTTCTGCTCGACAAGTGTGCCCAAAAGTTTTGTGTAAGTTGTTTTAATTGTAGTTGCATATTTCAGAATACGAAATATCCGCACACACATAAAAGGTTATACTTGTAGAAAACAAAGCAAGGATTCTCAGTCTTCGTTACCACTTAGATGTGAAGGTTACCAAGTCAAAAATATTTGTGCCCGTTCAGATACTTGTCTGCATAGGCTGCGTGTTTGATCTAGCAAACGGCAATGTTAACCTGACAGTAGAAAGACTAACACATCTGAAGTCGGCAGTATCAAATCTTCACTGACAGGGATCAGAACAGTACCATGAATTACACGATTTTCTAAGAAATTATTGCATCTGCCTTGGAACTGAGTCTAAATGCAAAATTGTTTATGATACCTATTCAGCTTTATTTGCTACAAATTGGAGACTTCTAAGAATAAAACTACAGTTAAAGCCTGATATGTCGTTGGGACCTATGTCGAGATGTTTTTTTCGATATAACGGACATACAAAAATGTCATACCAAACCCATGGGTTCGACATTGCGAGTCTTGACTTTATCATTACAAATTGTAGTTACT
Organism: Mya arenaria; assembly: GCF_026914265.1. Taxonomy (NCBI): domain Eukaryota; kingdom Metazoa; phylum Mollusca; class Bivalvia; order Myida; family Myidae; genus Mya; species Mya arenaria. Next base: position 5,583,068 of record NC_069129.1, read on the forward strand.
ACTTGGTTAATATCGAGTCTGAATTTGCGGGTACATTGCCAAAGTGCAGATAATTTCAGAAATATCATTATCTCATTACAGTAACCGCAGATGCAAGCGGCAAATGGGGCTGCTGTGGTCACATGAAGAATCTGAATTTTGGAGCAATCTTCAGATGTCAATACACAGCAATTGCCTGGAAATGATGTTTAGTATACAGCCATTCCTATCACATTTGAAGAGTCACATTGTTTAAATCAGGTCAGAAAACAGAATTGAATGTCAATACATAAACAACCATGATTGAACACATTTTGTACAGTTGTGTAATATGACCAGGTATTTTTTAAAAAGCAGTCCATATCAAGTGGATAAATTATGTTTGGCCGGACACGTTGAGCGGGGATAGAGTTGTCCCTGAACAATTCAGTGGCTTGAAAAATATACACGCTCTGAGTTCAACCAACATTGTGCCTCCTTTGCACATTTCAAAACATGAAATGTCACTATAGTGTTCATGGATACCACATCCCTAAGCCTTTGCAATGGATTCCCTGTCCATCGGCTGAATAACCTACAACATTCTCAATGTATAATGATATTAGTTTCTCCACAGGGGCCAAGACAGCATTGGTATACGCATCTGTTGGATCTGTTGAAAGCTTGCCCACAAAATTACCATGCATCCAGGTTATGTTATCGCAATGCATGAAAAAGCACTATCCACCTCCTGACATTTCATCTGACTGCATGGTTGTTATCGACAAATAATGTGTTTTTCCAATCCCATTATTTTGCCACGACCCAAATTCTTTTTATTGGGTTGAGAAAAAACATGATTTGTTAAGCTCTATTTATTGGTTCATATTTATAAAAAAAATGAAAATCGTAATTGTGCAGTAATAGTCTCGATATTACCTCTGTTTAAGGACAAAATCGTTAATGGATAAAGAGGTATTATTTCGCTGTTCATATTGAACAAACTAAAAAAAAACGCTATTTTTTGCCAGAAATGTATACTTCAAATATCATACAAATTGTATTTATAATTTCGATAATAAGTTGTTTCTAATCGTTAGTGCACGTGAACTATGTTATACATTTAGGTCAGGGTTGGTATTTAAATACCTAAAGCTTCATTTAGAATTGTTTTTTTTAAAACTAACTTAGCCTGATCAATGGATGTTTTTATTCATGTATTGGAAGTATGACTATCTAGAATAATCTACATGTGCATGCATTTGTCTAAAGAAACAAACTATTTATTAACTCTCTAAAATTTAGACTAAAATCTTTTCGAGCGAACTACAACGAATTCTGCACACATATTTAGACGGAGTTCTAATGATACATTATCATTATATACTGTATTCGTACATAAACTTGCATTGAACACGCGAAGGAGACGCTGGTCTGCATGTGACATTAAACTTTTTTTATTCTAATAGCCATAGAGGGTCTGGAGAGCTAATGAATGTCTGAAACATCCTTTGTAGATGCGTGTCCTCTTTGATATTTCGACACTTTGTTTAGTAGTTTCCTTACGACTGTGCACGTGATGCCATAACAAGTTATACATTTGGTAAGGGAAGGAATAATTAATGCCTGAGTGTACTGTGTGATTTCTATAGGGACAATCACTTGCATATTGAACTATTGCCTTTATAAAAAGATGCATTTAAGCAAGATGCTTGTTAGGAGCTAACAATTTATTTACACTTAATTTACAAAACTAATTGACAAATACCATTTCGAGCAATGGAAATTGGAATGAGTACTAATGTTATCTATTATCTAATCCTATGTAAAATTATCATTATAAATTAAATGCTTAGATAAACTTGTATAAGTGACATGAAACTTTAATTCTAATAGCCATAAAGTGTATAGAGAATTAATGACCATCCTAAGCATCAACTTTATAGTGGAATTAAAAAGGTAACCGACTGATTGCCTTAAAGTCTTTAAACCAGCTAAGGGATAGTATGTGGTGAATTCGAAGAACCTAATGACAATCTCGTCAGCCTTATTGGCTTCGTTAGCCGTTGGATGTCTCTGGGGTGGAGACTTCGTCTTCTTCAGTTTCGTCTTCGTCGTCGGCACAGGAACCCTTGAATTCGCTCAGGATGTCGTCGCCGGTCGTGGACTCGGATGTGGGTGCAATTTCGCTGAATTCAGTCAATGACACGGTCGATGCCCCGAACACTGCGATGAGGGCCAGGAAATGTCACCAAGTTCTCTTCGTCCTCATTGCTGGTGGTGTCTGCTTCGTAGCATGACGAAACAATTATTTACCATGTTAACCGGCACGCGTTTAAATGACTATTGCGGAAGGCGCATGGCATCAAGCAATGCTAGGCTGAAATCGTTTGTTATCAATTGCGCGGATTTGCTTCAGTACAACCCTCTCCCGGTAATGTACTTTCATTTGTTTATCACACCTTGGTCCGGCGGTGTCTTCCTGGCGGTGTTTTGGTGGCAGGAACGCTTACTCCACGTTCGAAATGGTTTCGGGTTTATGATATGACTGGTCAAGACAAGACTATCTGTCTATTAGAGCATCTTCCTGTCGATAATCGTCGACCATTCTGTAAAGAACTGGGCATCCATCCATGCCCGTTTTGGGCATTTGAATGGAAGGGGAAGTGGCTTGATCTTTTTAAAGCATCTAGGTTTCTGTGCCTTGACAATTACATGTTATGGCATTTTAGAGGTGCCACTCATGTTTCCGGAAACAAGTGCTGTCACCCGCTCATTCCTCTTCAGTCCACTGTTGCTGTCTGACAGCATCCTGAAGCTGTTTCGTTAACGTTGTCGTCTGGATGGTAGTTTTGTAGCATTGATTTTAGCTTAAGATTCCAGTATTCCAATGCATTTGCTTTCTCATCCACGCTGTTTGATTCGCCGCATACAGTCAGAAGTGAATGCCGCTCCGCTCTTTGAACTAGTCCAACAATCCCGATGTGGCAATGATATCTGTGATGCCCATCTTCTATTCGTATTCCACTGCTTCTGTTTTTTCAACATTTCTCCTGTAATCACGGCTGACTGGTTTAATGTGTCGTCACGTGTACATATATAGGCAGAACAATTCGATAATAATATTGAAGGGCAAAAGTGTTATCTTAGTATTATTGGGTGATTCAGGGGTGGCTATATATCGTATAAATGGTAATAAGGCATATTTCTCTTTGATTCGTCCTGACAAATTAACAATTCATGCACTACAATATGATAAAATCCTAAGCAAATAGTGTTTAAACGAACAAAAAATATTGTGAAATAACTATATTTTCTGAATTCAAAACGTATATCGATTTACAAATATTTGGACTAGTACGATACAATCGTGAAACATATTTGGTTTTTTTATATCGCATTCCATCAAGACATAATTTTCACTTTGTCATGTATTACACTGTTTTCATATATATACACGTATATTTCAACCTTCTATATTAAGTCAATGTCATAATTATCTGAACTAACTTTCAAATTCATATTAAGTTCTAAATTATATACATTGGCACGCTTAAGGTAATGTTTAACTTCATACTTAAGTATGATTCTTTTAACGCTCTTTTTTAATCTAATATCTGCTTTCCAAATTTAAACAAAACGTCTCTAATTCTTTAATTCGTAAGTGATATAAAACTTGTATAATAACCTACTCCCTGTTCGATCCACACATGGTGAAAACTCAAATAACTTTATATAGTTTTAAACAATTATCTTTGTTGATTTTATATCTTCATTTTTGGCAATAGTCTTCTTCAAAATTTAGAATCGCTTGCATTTCTCCGGCTAAACTCATAAAAATAACAATTTCGTCTGCATAAAATAGTCAAATATATATTAAACAAACCCATGTCGACCCTTTTAAACCCTTTAAGATAGTATATTGCCTATTAATTGTTAATATATTGAAATAATAAAGGCGACAGACATTCACCTTGACGTACAACTAAATTACTTTTGGAGACTCCACCTAGTTCATTTTGATATTAACTTATATATTTCATTATAGTGTAAAGACTGCCTTTAATTTCTAGTCTATATATGTTGTTCCACGATTTATCTCTTACTATTTAATTAAATATTTTGGTAAAATCAATAAAAGAAGAAATCATCGGTTTGTAATGATTTAAAATATGATTAATTGCAGTCCATTTTTCTGGAAAATACCAAACGATTAATTTTTTGAACAGTTTCAATAAAAATGGCGATACTCTATGTTACCGTTTGTTAAAAATTCCTTAAGTATGCGATATGACCAGCACTTGTGCAAAAAATCAATTGCATTATAAAAGTAGCAATTTTCATACATAAACAATCCAAGACATTCTAATACATTCTGATATAAATATACATTTATACGTTTATTTATCAACAATTACGTACTTGACGCGATATTGAAACCAACATAGTACTTATACTTTATAATTGACGACACTATATGAAGAACTCGGCAAATACGGACCAAGTCGGCTTATACGAGATTCCTTTGTTTTGATTGGCTAATCAACACGCCTAATGTGGAATACGAGAAATGGACCTATCAAGACTCGCCCAAATACGAGAATACTGTAATTGATTAAATTCGGCAGCCAATTTTATTTTTTTGCGTTTTACCGACTGTATTAATAATTGTGTGACTTGTTTAAACCAAATTTAGAATAACAAGCCTACGAAATACTTCAGCCACATTTTACGTTCTGTCGTCATATTTGTATTTAACCTGTTTTTGTGTTGTTTTTTTGGATACCAACAAAATGGAAGACGCAGATGAAAACAATTTTGAGCTTCTGGCAAACGGTTTAAAATATTATTATTATTATTTTTATTATGATTATTATTATTATTATTATTATTATTATTATTATTATTATTATTATTATTTTTATTGTTATTGTTATTATTATAACATTTTAAAGGTATGCTTTCTTGAATGAACAGTGCATTTGGCTATATTCATAAGTCTGGCAAAGCTACTATAAAGGATTAACAGTCGAACCTCGTTATGTCGACTTTTTCGGGACCTAATGAAAACAGTCGAGATAACGAAATGTCGACTCATCTGAATTACAAGAAATATCACCAATCCCAACACGTTTGAGTTGGATTGTACGATTTTTACATCCACAATTGAACGGTCTTGTTAAATATTTTCGTCGTGAAAACAGCAACTTATTATTGAAAAATAAAGCGAAACAAAGGAAGAATTATTTGTGTCAAATTTATTTCTTTTACGTTTATGGATCACACAAAACACATATAAAACCACAATTGCATACATTTGTACATTGTAAGATTTTATACCGGTCTAGTCAATAAAATGTTCATGTTTTATACAATACCAAAGAGCTTGAGCAAAAAATGTCTCTTTAATTAAAAACATCAACAAACAACTTTAATTATTCGCACTTACCAATTACATTTTTGTATCCCCCAATTATAACAGCTTGTTATAAAGACACGCACGGTATTTTGCGACATGCTGCAAACCGTCATGAATATTTTCATACCTACGTCTCGACAGTTCGACATAAAGAACATAGGAAATGTGTGAAATTCGACTACTAGGTCTGAAAAACGAGGTCGACATAGCGAAAAAGGCAAGATAAAAACATCGACACAAACAGATTTATTTTATATAGAATAAGAAGGAATTAATTCGGGACCGGAAAAAAGTCGACATAACCGGAATGTCGGCTTATCCGACGTCGACATAGCGAGGTTCGACTGTATGTCGAAATCAGCAGACCAGTCTAGAAAGGCAGAATCCATGAATGAAAAAAGGACGATAATAAGGAAAGTTATTATAATGTTTTTAATCAAAATGCCATGCCAAACGTATTATTATTTAAGTAATACAATACTCATTGATTATGTGATTATATATTTGCCGAGTAATTTGTCCGATGCCAGCAGTATTTCCTTGATCCCGACGGGCGAAGGCCAATACTGCTGACTGAGGGCGAATAACACCGCCAATATGACATCACATGATAAACAACATTATCATACCGCTCAATACCGACCAAATATTTAAGTCATATATGTTGTTTTATCGGATGAAAACGAACGTTTCGGTTTATGCCAAGTGTGACAAATCTGTATTCCATGTAACACTAACTTATTAGCCCCTGTTGTATCTAAGTCATCAAAAACAAGAAGGGCCAATCAAAGGATCCAAATAGGTTGAACCTACCGCATGGACGGTATGGCTACCAATGAGGGGAACATGACTTATACAATTACATTTAATAGAACTTAACTGTGTTTTTATGATCAAATAATGTCGTAGCATTCACAATATTAGACTTACACAAATGACCAGTACAAAAATATATATATTAATACCAGGGTTGTCCAGAAAATTTTGAGACTGCATTCATAAAAAACTTATCACTCATAGGATGCATTTAAAATTTCATCAGCTGTCAAGAGTATCTAATATAAAAAATCCTGAAAGTTTCAACAATATACTACGAAGTGAACGTATACAACAAACATTACAAAAAGTACAGGTTACAATTAAGCCACGGAGCACTTCGTTGTCTCATTGCGTCACGTCATTTACAGTTTTTCAAAACACGCTCCTTCTGCACGTACACACTTACAGGTGACAATCAACCCAATGCTTGAATATCTGTCCGTACCACTGTTTTATGATATTATGAATATCTGTCCTTTTTAGGTGAACGGATTCGCCAATCTCCCTCACTGTCCCCCGCCCGCCTTCTTGTAAAATATCCCGCACTAATTTTACGCCACTTTCACTTACGAATGAAGGTCTGTCGCACACATTTCGATGCCCGTCACTGAAATGTCCATGCCAGCGAAATACCGTGTTAGAAACGTATAAGTATTTGTAGGAGTTATTCGGCTGCGAACACGGGGTTTGATCATAGCGCGCTGCTCCGTGCGTGACGTCAACGTTGGATTTTTTCCGAAATACCTTTCTTCTTCCGCTGATCGTTACAACCATGTCTACAGTTAGATTGCGTCAATAATTTGCGCAGTGATGCAGCTGATGTCATACTGTCGTATTATGTTTTGACGTGACGTTTTGGCGTCTATTATTCAGACGGAGTAGTAAATATGATTTGTGAACAATTTTCAGAAAACGTCAATTTCAAAGTGCTCCGTGAAGCGTAAGATGGGTTGTCTTGACAACCATTTCCTTCCTTATTATGAGATTATTTGATTTTATTTTTCAAAAGAAAACTCGTGAATAGTCAATATACACAGCTATTTATTGTTTGTTGATTTATATTAAAAAACGTTTTGAAATATAGACACGGTCTCAAAACTTTCCGGACAACCCTCGTATAGGTTAATAACGTAACATTAAATACACTATGAAAACGTTTTGGGAAATAAGTTAATTTGGGAAAAAAACTTGTCCAGCATGGCAGTAGACGTCCAAGTTTGGCTGAGATACTTCTTTGACTATTATACCGAATAGTGTTTATACTTTTTAATTATCAAAGTCACTTGAGCGTATCGTTAAATAGGGGTTAAATATAATTAACTAAAACGGGCCTTATTACATTTAATTTGATACTTACGGCTATCCTTGTGAGTTACCTGATTTTTAATAAAAAATAATACTAAAAATTAAAGAACCTAATTATTGTTCATAAATATATTATGATGAGTAACATGACCACCACGTAACTTTGTTCCTTTCTTGACGTAAATTTGCTGGGTGCAAGACACACGGAAATACAATGACGTCTCAAGGGATTTCGCAAATAACATAGTGTTTGGTATATATCAACCGTTATTTGTAAGGAAAATCGAACATTTCTGCCAAATATGACATTAATCTGTCTTCTTGCATTACAGTCACCAGTGGGTGGGCTGTTACGTCGCATTTTCGTTCAAACAAGTTGTTATGAGACCACTAGTCAGACACATTACGAAGAATAATGGCCTTTAGGAGATCAAATATATTTGTTTTATTGGTTCCAATGCAGATGTATTGTATATAATTACATATTGCTGGAAGATCAAACCTACATCCAGCACAAACTTTTTTATTCGGACAATGTTGTCATATTCATCCCTCTCCCAATATATAAAGATGAGTCAACTACGATGAAATTGGGTGTTTGGTGTCTGTTTTAAGCGTTTATTTTATATTCATATATCATATAACACACAAAAAATGTAACGCATATTTCTGTCATGACTTTAGCAAGATCATTATATATATATACGCATCATGTCAACAATGATTTCATCGCAATATTACTCTAGGCCTACCATATGATTAGTAATATATTTAAAATAAGAAACATTACAATCGCTTCTGTTTCATTAAATAATATAGAAACCTTCGTCAAAATAAATATGTATAACAGAAATAGACGGAATAAATGTTCAGTAAATATATTAAAAAAAAAAGATGAATATTTGTTTGCTTGTATTAATACTAACAATTAAAGCGCGTAGGTCTTGAAGTGAAAGGTAATGTGGATTGTAATATTTGCAGGAACCAGTTTGAGGTCGAATGCTTGTAATCCGGAATTCATGCCTCCGCCGTCCAAGCAAGCGTTAAACCAAGCATTTATCGGTAAATCCAACTTGATGCAAGTGTAGTCTGTTTGTATATGGGATGTTTATACTTTTGTGTTTCTAGTATACGTATAGGATAGACAACAAGTGGACGTATCTATGACATAATATACCCGAGCGAAGCGACTTAGAACACGTGAACTAAAGCGAGGAGGTTTGGTTGTTGTTCTGCAATTTAAAGACTCATTAAATCCAAATACCATTTAACTTTGTATACCACAGACAATGCGTATTTGGGTTTGGCTCAATCACACAACTTTCTATGTTTAGATAATTAATGTTTACCATACACATTGCAAGGCAGGGATTTTAACCTATTTGCCAGAACTGGAATTGCCGTATCGGAATTCCGTTAAGAGTCCAAGGAATGGTTTTGAAACGGGTGGTCGAAAAACTAAATTGAATATTATTTTCTGCATAGATATAATAGATATTGAGATCGACATGAAACGTATATGTAATTTTTTATATCAAAAAGGGTTCATGTTTGTTCATGGTATTGCCTTACAAATAAATGCACTTTAAGTTTGATTTGCAACTTATGTAATATCTAAAATATGTAATGTTTTTTTAGTATTGTAACTATTGTTTGGATGTATAATTATCGGCATTGAACTAGATACCAACGCTAGTGCCTGCTAATAGAGATAAGTAAAACACATCTGAAATGTGAACAGCATCATGCACAAGTCAGTGATTTTCTTAAATATGGCACAGTGGTTTGTGCAGTGGGAGGGGTTATTTCGGTGATAAAGTTGACTTGATATTTATACATCGGACGATACACCACATTCGGGGCTGAGAACGCCATCCTTGGACTTTCGGTATGAAACAGATACCAACTGATGAACGGTCAAACCATAAAACTTGAAGACTGTCATTAGTTTTCATTATCAGCATATAAATAAATCAATACAATTGAGGAATGTGACCTGTACAAACTATAATGTACATAATGATAAAAGTATATAGCATATATATGGTTTGCCGTAAAGTTATATACACTTACAGGTCTGAGCAAAGAAATTGTCAGTTTTCATTCTATGTAACTTCTCATCAGAATTTGCTGTAGCATGTGCAAAACTTTCACACTGAACAGGTTCTGTATCATAAACATCATTCTCTGGTTGATCATTTATTTAAAAACATTCATGACTAAAATCATTTTCTAAATCAGACATATTAAATTCAACATCACTTGCACCAGAAACCTCTTAACACAAATCAAATGTTCATGAAAATAAAGTCCACCAACTTCTAGTAACTCTCCTCGAAATATCTGATCTTGACAAAATACATAAGGAACGGTGCTAGCTTGACTAGTTTAAGACATTTTCATCCAATTTTTAAGTAGTTTTCCGCCACCATATCCGTTGCTAATTGTAAACTGTCTCACGATCTGTTGTTACGAGAAACATACTTCCAGGTCAAACTGACGAAAGTCAGTAAAATAAACATTAATAAAGACTTAAATAAAGAATAACAACACAAATAAATGAATACATTACCTTCCAAATAAATGTTCCCATGTAATTAATCTGAAAAACATATTAATTCCGTATAGATAGACCGACGAAATCGTCACATCTTTGGTCTTGATTTTGACATGTTTTCATCAATATAGCGGAGAGCGACACATTCACATCAAGGGCGATTAATCAAGATTTAAGGTCAGACAGCATGAAACTTATCGGCAACAATCAACTTATAGCAGAGTGGTGGTGCTTTATAGAGTTTACGCAATTCGATATTGTAAATTATGTTAAAATAATGCCAAAATAATTAATAAATACAACGATAATTGCTCTGCAAGCGTGGTGTTTTTTAAATCTCGCTTTATCTCGGAAACGTGATTACCTCAACAGGACTAATTTTCGCTGACGACGTCACATATACTAATGAATTGAGTTTACCGCATTTGGACTGTATTGATTCTAATGAGGAAAACACCACTGAAACCATATACTTTAATAAAAACTTTTTGTATTTAAGTCATGTTCTGTCATTCACAATATTTAACTTAAATGAATTACTAGTACACAAATAAAGCTTAAATATCGGTTTGTAATGATAAGTTAAATACACATTTTGGAAGAGAGGTTCGTTTATATTTATCTAACATGGAAGTAGATGTTTGTTCGATTTTCCTTTGACAATAATTACCAAGTCATACTAAATAACCTCGAAAGATTAACACAGAATCAACAGAAAAGTACCAATTTTCACTATCGGTCTGAGGACTAGCTTTTGACACAGACTCATAAATCCAAAATTCCAAACTGTTAAAAAAATGAATTTATTTTACATTGTTGTTTCAAAATCTATGTTAATAAACATTAAACGTTTAGCTGGTAATTTTCAAAAGCAATGTCTGTCACTTCTACTCTGTCGGAGGTAAAACAAATATAAAGAATAATAATTTGAATATTCAGTCTAATTTCATATCACAGACAATTTGTTAGAATTTGTCTAAACTCAGTCAACATAATGTTTATAAATCAAGAATATAAACTCATTACTGAGACCGTTTCATTACATGCGTCCGAGCTTAGACATGAAACCGTTTGAAAAGCTGAGACATGACAACGTATGTGAAATTTGTCTGAGCTCAGAAATGAGATTATTTTTAAAATTTGTCTGACATAGTTTTGAGAATATTACTAAAAGGACTATGAGCTAAGACATGATACCGTTTGTAAATAAGAAGCCTGAGCTCAGTCAATATATCGCTTGGTAAATAAAACTGAGTTTAGAATTAAGACAGATTTTAACTATGGGCATGGCATACAATACTGGTCCAGGTGTTACATGGTATTCGTTTAAAAATAAAAAAGTATAATGACGAGCATGAAACGATGCATATAACTTGACATAGGTTTATCAGTTTATATGATTTTATTTATTTTATAATTCTTTATATTTCTTGGTCTGATGCTTGATAGGACTAGAACTATGACTTTTAATTTTGCTATTATTGTGAAGTGTATATAATGTAATATTATGTCAAACGTAAATAATGTTAAGGTGAGTGTCTGTTAGCTTAGACTAAATAGTTTTATTACCTTTGTGTGTTAACTTCACTTGAGCGTGTCGTTAATTGGGGTTGAAATGTTTAAACTACAAAGGGCCTGATCACGTTTAATTGGATATTTTAGGCTTAGCTTGTTAATCATCTATTATCTTAATTATATGACTATTTCTAAAAATTGATGATAAGTAACATGACCATCACGCAACTTTGTTCCTTCCTTGACGTAGATTGTCTTTGTGCAAGACACACGGAGATACAATGTCGTCTCAATGGTGTTCACAAATCACTTAGCGTGTAGTATATATCAACCATTATATGTAATAAAATGTAACGTATCTGCCAAAGTAGACATATATCTGTATTATTAGCTACAGGCACAGGTGGTTGGGCTTTATCGTCGTATTTTCGTTCCAGAATATTGTTCTTAGACCACTAGACAGACATATTACGAGGAATACTAGCCTTAAGCAGATCCAATATATTGTTGGCGTGAAGATATATAGTTTTAATACAGACGTTTTATACAGAAGTACATATTGCTAAAAAAATCAAACTTACATCTATCCCCGACCAGCTTATTCGGACAATGTTGTAATGAAATGCTGTTGTTAAGCTCTCAATTTAATTTTACTAGACGTAATTATAATTATACCACCGCCACACTAAAAGGATGGAAAACTGACGGGTGACTATTTACTTCTCCTATTGATCACTCTCCCCTCTCTCTCCAAAATTGGCTCGTTCCAAGACAAAAAATATAAAAGTTGTCAAAACGTTAAATCTGTGAGAGTGCAGCTTTAAGCATAATCAGAAACATCAATTGTATAAAAAAGCGAACAAAAGCGTTCATGAAATCGGAGTAGCAAACGTCAAAACCCGTGTTGTTTGCTTACAAGATGTCATTGGGTAAGCCTTCTGACAACAAATGCCATTTTAGGACAACTGTTCAAAATCAAACATTATGCTATGGTATACTATTATCAGTGTCAATTTACCGCTTTAGTATTGCATTTTGTTTGCAACAGCTATTTCTTATTGCTTCTATTCTCACATCTCATATAGACAATGACAACGTTTTTATAGCAAGAAATCAAATGTTGTGGGTCACTGTTATGTGTTTTTGTTTAGTCGTAATGGCCCCAATAAGGCTAAATGAATAAAGTCCACTCAGGTCCGTTACGGGAACTTCGAAAAATATATGTGTGCTAGTAATTTGTTCTGAAATACTGACATTTATCCGGAAGTGTTAGCGTTACTAATTTATACATGTGAGTAAATTTATCAGAATGTTCACATTTCTATACAATAAACCATATTGTTTTAAACAGGCCTTTATAGCCCAGTATTTAGAGTATTACAACGAATCCATATTCGTTAAACGGATACTTCGATAAGATTTACCTTTTGTGTTTTATCTTTATTAAGGAATGTTGGGATAAGAGTGAGGTTTGTGCACATAAACTGGTTTTAACCCCCAGTAAATTTACATTTTACTGACCGTTCCAAGGCGGTACCTAACAATTCTTGATAAACATACCTAGTTTATATATATATATATATATATATATATATATATATATAGTATGTATGCACTGTGCTGTTTGTGGGGTTTTGTGCTGTTCTTCCATGTTTCTTTTTTGTGATTTTATGTTCTATGTCTTTGGCGTTTACCTAGTGCCATTAAACCGGGTTTATGTTTAAACTTTTTGCTACTGAGCTTGTTTCTGTAGCTTTTCGCATACATATTGACTGAGAAACATTGAATTGTAATGTTGTTATTTTTAAATTTTTATAACGAAAGTCACTTTTTGATGCATTGTTTAATCTAATTTCTAACTTCAGATACATCTTGACTGTAATGTTTCAAATTTCGGATAACATTCTAAGGATTTTTCTTTTATGATGTATTGATGTATTTCTTGTTTGTTTCCTTTTCGCCTTTTTTCGCGGTGTAAATTTGATCATTATCAATGTAGTGTTTTGCTATTGGGCGACAATATATGGTAATATATGAATTTTTCATACAAACAATTATTTTTCTAAGACTCAAAGGACATTTCCCTGTAGATTAGTTTGTTACATTTGTTAATTATTCTCAACAGAAATTGATCTACTTTTTATAATCCTACATAGAGTGTAAAGAACTATTTCCGCTTAATAACTGTGTTTACTTGAAAGTTATTCAACATCAAGGAAGATGAAAAATCTTAACACGCAAACCGTGTTGTATTCTTGATGCAAATCACGAACCATCTAATATTGTTAAATTATTGGGTTCATTTTTTCTTCTTCATGGCTGTTCTATCACATTCTGTCGTTATATGACAAATACACAGATGCAAATGGCTGACTGAAGTTGATAAAGACTTTTGTTTCAAAAGCTCATTCCTTGAAACCAACAAAAAGAGTTTTAAAAGTATAATACAGTGTTAGTTATTTTCGGATGTTAAAACTATGAAAGCGAAAGAAGTTGACAATGGTTGTCACTATATCAAATCATGTACGTACGAATTATAAGTTTAGTTAAGTACAATCGAAGAGTCACAACTTTAACTTACATATGCAAAATGTCGTACTAAAAAAAGAAAAGTAATGTTTTCAACGAATTTGTTTGAGAAAAGCATTTATTCAAGTTTTTATATTATTTGTGATAAAGGGACCCGCTCATGTTCTGGCATCAAAACTATTGGTTTCTGGAAATGCATCTTACAGACTTATTTTATCATGATTCTACTTTTTTTACCGAAATTGCAGAAAGAAATACTATAAAAGTATAAAAAATTAACCTAGTTTCATCGAGGAGTTAACTCACGCGAGTATATTCAAGAAAAAATAAGACTATTGAAAACATTGGTAGCCCCACCTGAAACTGTCCAACAGCTAATTACAATGCATGCTTTATTTTGTTCAATCCCGTTAGTAACGATTTTCAAAGATCGGACTTCAAAAAAAGACGATATTTGAAGGGTTCCAGCCTCAGTATATTAGTTTTAACACTCCTAATGATTTGCCACACCTAATTGCGTAATAAAAAAGTCCGTAAAAAGTGCAGTTTACAAACAATGAAAGAGTCCCTTTATTCAGCCGTTCAAGTTTATATATGTTTGGATATTTGTAAAAACATGGATTTATATTAAGTTAACGTTCTTTATCAAACATATTATAATCGCTTTGCACCAGAGTCGATATTTCCACGATATCACTTACACGGTCAATTAAAGTATTTTTGTTTGGTACAGTTAGTAAGACACATGTCGATATGTATTTGTCATTTGACTACTTATGTAATGCAAGCAAATATTGATATAGATAATATTATGGATGTTCGACAGCATTTATTTATTATTTACTGTTGTATTCTATTTTCATTGTGGTTTTTTCTTGTTTTTACACTGACACTTTCATTATATAAGGTTATGTGAAGCCATAGCTTAAACCTTGTTGAGGCGAGCTATGTCTGCTAGCACTGTTGCTCCTGCTTGATTAATCATCGGCGAGTGTCACTGCAGTTTTGCTTTAGGAATTGATTTCAGTAATGAACCTATGCCTATCCCATTGGTATCCAACAAGACAAGATTAGAAAGAACACTGTTTATTTTTTATGAATTTAACCGTCACTACAAATTACATCTGTGGTAATACCTTGACTTTATCCAAAATATATATATAAATACCGTCTAAAATACTCCTTGTTATTTGGTTTTAGTATATAACTCAGGGTAAAAATACCAGCACTACGTCCAAAACCCAAATGGTTTAATATGTTTTTCAAACAACAGCACGACCCGGGTGGAAATACACGAAAACACAATGGGAATGTTTAAAAGCTCTAAGCAAATGATATTATTATTATTATTAACTGTCCGGTATTTTTAGAGGTTTTGCCATGTACAGGCTAGATAGTATTCACCCGACGAGTAAACTCGTAACGTACCTTGGTACACCGATAAGATAGCCATTGTTTTATGAGGCAACAAGTGTTAACTTTATCAATGGATTTCCGTTTTGTATTTACATATGTTCTCGTTATATACATTCTGTAAAGCTGAATGTATTGACAAGCCGGAAAGTTAATGGTAAAACAATCAACACTTGAATTATGAAACTTTCTATAACGGATACAATTCGAATTTTTAGTGATTTAGTAGTTTCCCGAACAACTTCCAATTTTAAGAACGAATGTATAGACAATAAAAAGCATATAACGGACAGTGTCCGTTAAAATGTTAAATGGCAAACACAAAAAAGAGCTTCAGGGCAATTAATTAAGCTACAATTTTATAAGAAAAATGTAAGCAATATACATTTGTTCATAGCAAAAATATGTTTATCGTTTTATGGCGTCATTTCGACTGTTTTTATTTTATGGCAAAAGAAAACGTTATCGCGAACGTATATGACAAACATACGACTTTCACTCATTTTTTTTAGTTCCTTCGATTAACGATACAATCTTATTCATTAGTATTACACTCTATAAATGCATTCGAGCAATAAGACATTTTATCCAAGCAAATATTAGCTTTAGGAATTAAGCTTTATTAATCTCTCGTCGTGGTTAAAATCGGTGAATCCTAGTTTTTCATACTTAGTTTGAGTTCGAGTTCATGAAATGTTAGTTATAGTGAAAAGATTGTAGTTTGCGAAATTATCTAAATGCCGACAAATCAATTAATTAATTTATTAAGAACTGTACAACGCAAGTACGCTTAGAAGTGTGTTCTAGTGCTTGCTTTGTATCAATATACATGTAAACAGCGTCTACGTATTTTTGAACGGCCCTCATATAAGCAGGTTTCTCAATGGTATGTACAAAAACATGGCCACTACTTTTATATATCACTACCATAAACGTGTATTTCAACATATTCAACAATACCCACAAGAAATCATGAAAGCTAGGAAAGATCTTTATAATTCTCAGCCAGCAAAAGACGCCAGACAGAACAGAAAAAAGTCCAGATAAGGTACCCCGTTAGACTATACATTGAGGGGCGATATATTGGAGACAGTATTTCCTGACTGGTTCACAATCCTACGAGGAAGCAGAATTCCGGAACAAATTACCGATCAATCTCAACAACAAATCAAGCAACCGACAGAAACTGAAAATGACCAAAGAGAACAAGAGCGTATGTATTCAAGCTCAACTGTCATTGACAGCCCGCATAGAAACAGCGCATTCGAAACACCTGAGCGACACGCCCACGCAGAGGTAAACAGTGCACAGAATGTAAACATTGTACATGTTCATGATTCGTTGTCACGTGACACAAGTGTAAATTAGTGTGCATCAACAATACAGACAAACACTCAAACAAACTTACATTCAGAGCAAGTCGATGTTATCCTAGATGTTATCCGTAATAGAAATTGTGCAAGGAGCCGATCACAATCACGTTATTCGCAAACAAACACTTTAAATCCAAATTCACAGGAATATACCCACGAGGGAGCAAATCATGGAATGGAGACTAGATCGATACCTACTTATAAAAATAGACATCGGGAAAACCAGTCGAGAGAGAAACCGGCTGATTCCACTCAACCAGATACGGGTCAAAGGTCACAGGAATAGGAACACGCGGAGAAAAGTGATATAGACTTTTGTATTTTGAACATACAGGGACTTGTTGGGAAAAGATACAATAAATTGCAATCGAGTGATTTGAAAATAATTTTTGATAAACATGATATTATCTTATAAACAGAAACTTTGTCAAATGAATATTTTGATTATGAGGTAGATGGTTTTAATTATTATTTGTTAAATAGATCGAAACGACCAAATGCAGTTCGAGACAGTGGCGGCCTTATCGCATATATTTCAAATAGAATTGATGAATATGTAACATTGGTAAAAACTGTAGATGACTGTATGATATGGTTTAAGATTGATGGTCAGTTAGTGTGTTCAAGTGAGGACTTGTATGTTTGTCTTTGTAATAATATTCCTACAAACAGTAGTCGTGAAGGTATTTCTTATAATGATTTGTTCGATAATATTGGAATGATATGATTATTTTTGAAGATGATGTTTTAAATATAAATTATATGATAGTAGGGGATCTGAACAGTAGGGTAGGGAAATTACATGATTTTGTTGAAAATGAGTTTTACAGAATTTAGACCTTATGCCCGACGACTATTTTGCAGACGATTTCTTACCGAGAAACACTCAAGATTTAACGATAAACGAAAACGGAAGGTTACTTATTAATTTTTGTAAGCTGACGGGTCTACGCATAATGAATGGCAGGGTAGGAAACGATAAAGATATTGGGAAATTTACCTGTATTAAAGGTCAGGGTCGTAGCGTTGTGGATTACGAATTTAATCTCCCATTTCTCGTTATTTAAAGTTAATGACCCGAATAATTTAAGCGATCATTGTGAAATTTCGTTTTCTTTGTCAAAAAAGGTAGAAGTTAATAATGATTATAATTTTGCTGAAACTTATCACGAAAGTCGAACGGTAGATTTTATATACAAATGGAATGATGAAAAGTTGGATATATTTAAAAGCAATCTCATTGAAGACTCGTTTGTTTTGAAATTAGATTCGTTTACAAATAATCTACAAAATGTTGCTACTACTGAAAACCTTAAAGCCAACTTGGATATATTTTATGAGGAAATGGGGAGTATCTGTAATCCGCTCTTTAAAAGAAATATACTGCATGGTACTACCTCTACTAACAAAAGTAAAAATAAAAACGAATTATACGATAGAGAGTGTACAGAAAAACGAAAGTATTTCTTTTCACAATTAAATAGCTACAGAAATAACGACTCGGATGAAAATAGATCACTTTTAACACAGTCGCGAACAGAATATAAAACTCTTTTGAGGTCAAAACGATACCTACATGATAAAAATGCTACAGAAAAACTGGTTCAAGCAAGATACAAAACTGCAAAACTATATTGGAATATGCTCAAAAATAGGCAAAATAGTAATAATACTAATAATAATAATAATAATAATAATAATAATAATAATAATAATAATAATAGTAATAATAATAAGTGATCGGGCAACATATCAGTCTCGCAGTTTGAACAATATTTTAAATCCATCAATAATCCAGTTTCGGTTTTCTATCAGGAAGATGAAGAAACCGAATATTTTAATAATAAATTCTTAAATGGGGAATTACAAGTCATGTTCTCAGAACTAGAAATAGATATCTCAACTAAAGAAATAAAGACTGCATGCTCCCAATTAACCAGCGGTCGCTCTGGTGGACCTGATCTTATCTTGAACAAAATTCTTAAACATGGATTTCTTCATTTATCTGGATATTTTAATGCTTTGTTTAATAATATCCTAAAACTTGGTTATTTCCCTTCGCAATGGACAGAGGACTATATTGTACCATTATTTAAAAAGGGGGACCAGAACTCTTTTAAGCACATTAGGCAAACTATTTACCCGTATAATTAATAATAGATTGAATACATGGGCAGAAAATTACTATGTTTACACTGAGGCACAAACCGATTTCAGAAAAAATATGGGTACGATTGATAATATATATGTCTTTAGTAATATCATTGAAAGTATTCTTAAACAAAACAACAAATTGTATGTATGTTTTGTTGACTTTACCAAAGCAATTGATTTATTATTAAGGGGTAATATATTTTACAAACTAATTAAATACGGCATATGTGGCAACATGATGAATACTATACAGTCTTTATATTGAAATGTAAAATCAAGCATAAAATTTCAAAATGAGCTAAGTGAGACATTTAAATGTTCAATAGGGACACGTCAGGGGGACTGCTTGTCTCCATTTATATTTTCTTTATATATTAATGACTTAGAAGAGTTTTTACTAAAAGGGTTCCAAGGACTTAATATTAACACACTCAAACTACTGTTATTATTGTACGCCGATTATATTGTTATATTTTCAAAATCAGAGGAAGACCTACAAAATGGCTTGAATATTTTACAAAATTATTGTCAGAAATGGAAATTAGTTGTTAATATTGAAAAACAAAGATTATGGTGTTTCGGAAAGGGGGCAGATTAAGAAATAATTTGAAATATATGATAATAAAGAAAATAGAAATAGTTAATCAGTTTACATACCTTGGAATAACTTTTTCCACTGGGGGCTCATTTAATAAAACGTTTGAAGCACTTGGTTTAAAGCCATATTTAAACTTACAAAATGCTTATCAAAATTTACAAATTTGAAAGTAAGCCACGTCTATCATTATTTGATAAATTAATAACTCCAATACTAAATTATGGTTCAGAAGTATGGGGGTTTTCGAAAGCAAATGGACTTGAAAAAATCCACCTACATTTTTTAAAAACACTATTAGGCGTTAAACTTTCAACGCAAAACAACTTTATATATAGAGAATAAGGTAGAGTTCCATTGTGTGTCCATAGATTGACATCAATCACCCGCTTTTGGTTGAAAATAACAATGACGAAAGAAAGAAAATTTATCCGACTTACATATAACTCGATGTTAACTGATATACAAAACAACGCAACGGAAATAAATTGGGCAATTAAAGTTAAAAATTTGTTAGAATATATGGGATTCGCTGAAGTTTGGCTTAATCAAGGGGTTGTTAATACAAAATAGATTACACACCTTTAAGATGAGAGCTAGAGATTGTTTCATGCAAAAATGGAAGGAAGAATGACGAGAACCATCAAGAGCGTCAACATACATACTATTTGCAAACTTTAATTATCAGTCATATTTAGACACCATACAAAACAATAAATTCAGAACAGTTTTAATACGACTAAGAGTAGCTTCACACAGATTAGAAATAGAAATGGGACGATGGCACAAGCCCCAAATAATACCAAGAAATGAACGAAAATGCAAACTTTGCAATACACTTGAAGATGAATTCCATATTCTCTTAAAATATCCGTTATACCATGAATTAAGACTCTTATACATTAAGCGATATTATTGGCGCAATCCAAATATTCCTAAATTCATCAAACTGATTTCGAGCGAAAATGTAACTACTATTAAGCTAGAAAACTATGTTGTTTTGTCTATAAGGGCTTTGAAATGCGTCAGTTTAGACAGTAGACACTTTTCTCCACTAACTCTATTTTTCAGTTTTTTAAGCAAATGTGTTATAACTTTACTTTGTTTATACACTATGATTGATTTTGAAAGTTGTTCTATCGGAAATGTTTATATACTGTACATGTTTATCTTATATGTAACTCATGGGCTGTAAGTTTATAGTTAATAAATCTTTATCTTCTTCATTTTCTTCTATTCGGATATGTGAATTACACATTATCAACCTGGGAGAAAATGTTAAATTCTAAATAAACTTTCGCATTTAAAAAAAATCAATATCTGAAATAAATCTTGAAATTTAAGATAACAGTCATGGAATAATTAATTAACCTGTTTTAATAATGATATGGCACATGCTAGTTTACATATATATTTTTTCTGTATATATTTATTTCAGATATCAAACGAATACTTGCTTTTTTATGCTTATCATTCTAAGCCGAGAGCATAGTTTAAACTAACCTTAAGCAATTGCCCCTTTATAATTCCCCTTAGATATAATTCTAAATCTGTTTTTCACGTCCCCAATAAAATCTCTAAGGCACCAATTATTACCTTAATGCAGACGAATCAGTATTTCATCGATTGAAAGAACCATGAAAACGTAAATAGCGTTTGTTGCGATCTTTTTTCTTTTCATTTTTAAACCGATTGTTGTTTTAAAGCCTCAACGTGCAACTGTCTGTACAATCAATAAATTGTGTGACGACGTGGTTTGGCAATAACACTCGCAATCTAAGAACGATTTCCCTTAGACGATTTATATATTTTATAATTGACCAACTAAAAAAATGTAATGCTACGTATCGAACTGTGATTAGTGTACAAAGCGGGATATTTTCTTAAATCTAACAGGGCTTTGTTAATTCAAATGGGTCATTAACAATGAATATACATATTCATATTTATTAAGTTAAATTAGGAATTAAAAAAACAATTTAACACTAAAAGGTTATCGCCATTCAAGTTTTTTTTTAAATACTCAGTCCGATAGTTGGACGTGGTAATAGTAAGTGAAACATATCACATAGGGGCGAACGAGTGATTTGTAGATGTACTACATAACAAAGTTAAGGTATGCCCATTTGTTTCATAAATAGTATATTGAGTTATGTTTTTGTTCAATTCTTCATAAATAAAGGAGAGTCAGTAAATTAATATCACAGTTGGAAACATTCAAATTATCATAATTTTAATTAATGCCATTTTACATCCCACAATTTTAGAAAAAAAACCACAAACACGATAGATTAATCGAAAGAATAGATATTGGAAAGAATCAAATCTCCAAAATAATGGATATGTTTTGAATATGCTATCAGGCAGTTACTACAATGTTCAGTGTGTGTATACCACATGATAAATTGCGTCATAGAGGCTACGTCGGAAGGCATAGTTTTGCTTCGATTGAAACTTTAAACAAAGATAACTTCAATATTTCTTCTCTAATTTAAAATGAAAGATAGCGCCGTCTACGCCGCTTACGGAGCCCAACCTTCGGTCTTTTACCAAGGTTTGATCAGAGTTTAGTTTCTTAAAACACAAACCTTTTCACAATACGGCCTTCTGACGGAGCACTGTCAAAACATTATTTTGGAAACGGGTTTGTTGAAGTGTTTGAGGAAACTTATCATCTAATTAAACTCCGGTAATAAAACAAAACCGTGGCTCTTTAAGCGGCATACACTGCCCTTTGTTTCATTTAAAATAGTGTAGTAAAATAAATATTACTTTTGTTCAAGTCTTCATTTTAAACAAAATGTTGCCTTCCGACGTAGCATATATGACGTAATTTATCACGTGGTATACACACACTGATGTTCTTGTTTCCATTAAAATTGCTTTCAAGCTCATTGTGTTATGTTAAACATATGTCTTTTATTATCAACATTCATACGTTTATCTAGTTAAAACATCAGTGTATTTGTGACAATATGATTTCAAATATTTCTTTCACCTTTTATAAAGAAAGGTTACACGGTTACCTTCAAAACTACAATAATATGCATCGCCTTACTGCAATTTTACGAACTGACACAATCAGTGGCGTATATTCCAGTTTCCAGTTTTAATTGGGAGTTCATCTATCCTGTTCTGAATTTAACTAAGAAATGTTAGATTTTGGGCTGTTGCTTTAAGATTTTGTCTCATTATCGAAATTTGTTTAAATATTCTGTAAAAGGTTACTTTACTAGAATTATATCCTTTTATATATACAAAATATATCTTGCATTAATGTTGCATTCAGCCATTTCTGGTTCATTAAGTCTTGATTTTTCTGTAAATTGTTAAACCCAAATTTACTTGACGCACATATTTGTTTTATCAATAGCAATGTTCCTTTCACTAGTAAGCTACCTTTTGTGGACTAAACAATTATATATTTAAGAAGTATTACACATCAATGCAGGTTATATGACATAACAAGGCCCTGCCAGTCAGCCTCCGACAGTGAATATGGACCGAGACGTTAGATATGGCTAGTCTAGAGTCTAAAAAACGACATAACCGGTCTTCCTTTTCCAAATACTAGTGCTTTGGATTATGATATATTTTCTAGTAGTGTACGAATCAATCAAGCTTTGTTAATCAGGAGTTTGAGACATTATAACTGGTTCAGAAGTTAGAGTGAATATTTTTATGAAGTTTAGCAAATTTTAAAAATGGCTCGGATAAGGTAAATGTTCTGTCTATTTTGTTACTTGTGAAATATCGCGGATATATTTAGAAAGAAAATAGCCAGGAAGGAGACATGGTTTTTTTTCGGTCCGTTACTTTTATACCTTATAATTCTGATTGTACAGTATCACAAGGTTAAGTATTAGCATACGTATTTTGGATGATCGTATTTTGGATGATAGTTAAATACATGTTTATATTAAAGTCGATAATTTTTCAACGAAAACCATTCTCTCTAGACAGTTTTTAAACCTTGTTTTAAATTGATAAATGCAAACAATAGCTTTGTTATGATCTTGTTCAGTTTAAGACAAATATATGATCCTATGTCGCCAAATAAAATGTTAGATTTGCCTAACTTTCATGTAAAATATCATTGTATTCAACAAAAGACTTATTGTCTACCATTTATTACACAAGTACACAATTCCCACATTCAACTAAAAGGTAATAGGTCGATATTATTCAGGTTGTGTTGGGTCGCCGTTATTATTAAAACTATTTTAGATTTATTCCATATTCCAAAACTTTATAACACTGTTTTCAAAAATCAAGTGAAACAATTTGACATATAGGAGACTGGTGATTGTTGAAGTCATATCTTTAAAATTTACGCTCATTGCCTTATTTCATTAAGGAGCCAACAAGCTCTCGGTAATTTTGCTTTGTTTAAATAATGTATCGCTAATTCAAGGCGCTTGTTCATTTTGTATGAATTTAATTAGTTTTGTGTCATCTTATACTTTCTGTTCATTTAAACCTGACTGGGTTGATATACAAAATAAAACTACCCGTTAGCGATATTGGATAATGTGCATCCCAATGAATTGAACACAAATATTACATTTTTGGATAAATGACTTGTTAAGAATATTCGAATGAAAGCATCGCCTTAACTAACAGGAATAAACAGCACAAATCCATAGACATTTGATAGAGAAATGAGCTGTACCAATCGGTATATATAATGAAGGACCACAAATCGTTATGTGTTTCATTATTTAACGGAAAACCTCATCGATAACTAATCTAGAGTTATTGTATGTACATATTAACAGAAGCCATTTGGTTATTGTAAGTGTCGGAAATTAACCCATAAATATATTTTACCAAACACCATTACACAACGCAAACAAAAAATCGCATTGCCAAGTAACTTTTAAGTCAGACGTTTTCGTTCCTCAGAATTCTGCTTTTTACACAGAGTTCTTGAAAAAATGTTAACATAATAATGAATTCGTTCACATTGACGTCTTGATTATGAATTTGACACTGAAACTCAAAACTGCAAAATTGCATGTACAGTTTCTATTAGAGGAGCTTCATGTTAAAACTGGCATTACATTTTGCAAATACTTTGTTTAACTATGATTAGTATTAACATATGTTTTCAACAATGACCTCATCTAAGTATATAATATTTAATGAAATTTGAGAATTCGATTTTCTGAGTCTTAGTCTCAAACCTAGACTTGAGATGATATTGAATATGGGCCCAGAATTCATATCGGTGGCAATTGTAGTAATATGGTCTAAACGAGAGTGTCCGCGCGTTTTGCTTACGTTATAGTCTAGACGTTGTAATAATAAACAGAAACATGAACCTCTTGATTATTTCTTTGCCAAGTGTGAACATAGTGAAGTTGTGGATATCAGTAAAATGCTGTTCTTTTTGAAATAATGCTTGTGGTCATTAAAAATCCTTTTAAAACAAATATGTTATACAATAATGTATAGGATAATATTTAAGTGTATGCCCTCTGAGTTTTATGAAATCATACAGTCCATAAACCTGGATTCCAGCACATGAAGTAAATAAGAGAATTTCTATATTAAATAGTCTTCTTTAATAACGTTCATAACACTATCATTATATACATATATATTAAGTAGAAAAGGTGGTCGTATATTCATCGTTTGTGATTGTTTTCATATGTGTAATTTTGATGAATTGATAAACGATTTTAATAGACTGTGGAAAACATTTTCCACAACCTTATGCTAGTCTCAGATAGAAAAAAATCAAAGTGGTGTGATAGATAAATGTATTAGTGATAATGTACCGGTATTTTGTACAAGAACACAATCTAAATCAATCATAGGGAAGTACACTGTTAAAATCGAGCTTTGAAAAGCTACAACAACGAATACTTGCAACAAACTTTGTTAACTGCGATCTGGAATGCTATTATCCTCAGTAACAACTTTTCCGAAGCTTGGAACATTTTTGAATCTATGTTCGTGTCAATTAAACATTAAATTGCTCCGATTAAAAAAAATGAGAATTGAACAACCGACAAAACTCGTGATATGTGGCGATATTCGCTATAGTATTAACAAGCTTGACCGAGATTTTAATGTCTATAACAAACATAAAACTGGGACAATTTTATTTTGTTTAAATCATGACATAATATCTTATAGGGAAGTCTAAAACTATTTTACAGATCAATTTATATAAAACAAATCCAATTCTATATCATTGTGGAAAAAAAAAACAAAAAAACTTGGTCTACCTTCTACAAATAAAATAAATAAATTATGTAGTTACTTTTGTCTTAAGATAATGATGATATTTGTTTTGACAAGTCAAATGTGGCAGAAAAATATTAACTTTATTGCAATTCTTGTCTCTTATCTTGTTAAGAAATTACAAAATTTTCATAAATTTGGAAATAGTTTTATATCATCAGTTACACAATCCTAAGGGTGTTTTACCAACTAGCTTTTCTTTTTTCCGTATAAATATAAGGGAATAAAGTTTTAAAATATTGAATGATTTAAGTACAAATTAAGCTTCTGGTTTAGATGGAATTCATTCCCGGTTTGTGAGGGATAGTGGTACCATAATTGCTTGCTCCCTAACGAATATAATAGTGTTCTGTATTAATCTATATGATTAATAGGCAAGAGTAGTTTCCTTTATCAGGAAAAAGAGGAAACAGAAGTCGGGAATTATCGTTTCGTTTTCACGATATTTGAAAGGGTAGTGTATGATCAGCTTAAACAGAGAGAACAAGTTCACTGTATATATTTCAATCTGGTTATGGCCTCAACTCAGCGTCATTTTGATAACTCCTGCTTTTTTCCGGTTCCATAGTTTATCCAATTATGGAAATATAAACTATAAAAAATGCAGATGAAGTTGATGTTGTTTTTTCTTGGAAAAAGGTTTCATATTGATATTGATATTCAACATTTTGAATTCCTTAACGGGTTACCATTTGAACATTTATTAAATACATCATTTGTTAATATGTATTTAAAATACAAAAAATGGGTAAGCCCCTGATAATAGATAAAACCATTGACCACACAGATTCAATTAAATCTCATAGAACTAGGTTTCGAGAAAAGGTTTTGGACTAAAGTTTTTCCTTACACAGGATATATTTTCTAGAACCAGATAAGATCAATCATCAGGAAATTAAGTAAAATTGGCGAGTTTAAGGTTGCCATTTAAAGCATATAAGCATTATATTAAGAATAAGATAACATATGCACTTTTAATAAGTATTAAGTATTTAATGTTATAGTTTTCGGGTCATTTTAAGAAATTATGAGCAATTTGTCTGAAATTCTGCTTTTTATGTTTTTTATTCTACGTTATATTTAAATCTTCTTTCTTATGACCAAACGTAACTGTCTTGTTATAATTTTATCTGTAATAAAAATTCGATATGTTCCGTCTGTGAAAGAAAGCTTCATGCTTCTCTTTGTCACTCCAGCCATTACAATGGAAATAAGGGATATTTCCTCTTTACTGTAGAATCTTTGGTATGGATATGTGTGGCATGGTTTTCAAAACTAATGAGTGTTTTAAATATTTAATTGCTGTAACACGTAGTTGTTATCACCGTTATTTCCTTATCCCATTATTAATAAAATATATTTAAGAATAGAATAGTTTAAATGTTTTACAGTAGAATACAGCATGACAATAAAAGGAAGGCTAAAGAGATGTATGCGTGTGGGTGGAAGAAGTCGATCACTGGTTTTAAAGTCTTTTTTGACATGCAAATAACACTTCATCGAACATAGTACTATTTTGCTCTTCGGTAATGGTATCATATATAACGGAGGGCTTCCTCAATCAGAGAATGAACAATTATGAGCATATGTCACCTATGTCAAGAAGAGAGTGGACAAATAAGGAGAAAGTGGTATTTAGTCTCCTGACTTCCACTACTGAAACATTGTTAGGGAATACTTATTATTTTACAAAGAGAATATGATTCAGGGAACAACACTTGTTGCGGAGATGAATGTACAAGACCTATATTTGTATTTCCCATAATAAAACAGTATAGGTGGTTTGGGCAGTCTTTGCCTCAACTGAGAGACAATTTCGTTCAGATAGTGTAGAAGATATTAAGAAGAACTTCATAAACAAAGACGTACGGGTTTACCTTTTTATCGTTAATGTAATGTAAGAAAAACATAATAACGATCGTAAATCGTTAATTTCAAAACAAAATACTATATACAATGGTATAATTGTGGTTAAATAAAAGTTAAACGAACACTTAATGTCCGTTTTAACGATGTTTTTTAACAAGTTAACTAATAAAAAACATCATATGAAAAATTTGACTCTTCTAGTGTACACCAATAGAGGAAATATATCGTAAAACGCTATACCATACAGTTTCTAATTCAAAGCATGAACATGATATCGAAACATGGTAAACAGTATAAAGCACATACACGTTACTTCATAATTGTAGCACGTTCATATCATCACGGCGATTATAGCAATGTTGCACCTCTTAATTTGCAGCCAAGAAAACACATTGGTATGAATGGCGATTTCTTAAATCCGTAATTGACAAAGACATTTAATTTACCGAACGTTATTGACATTTTTGATGTCACTTGTCTAATTGCAGTTGTAGGCAAAATATTTATTATTCGATTTATTCAACGAATAAAATAATATTGACATTGAATACTGATTTTGACATTCGAATACCAAACGTTTGATCGAATATTCGAATATTCGTTTGCATCTCTATTTAAAATGCATCAAAGGATAGTTTTAGATTACTTTACTATGTTGACTAGATCTAATCTCAGTGCTGTTAGGCCAATCTCGACCACCATGCGTGTCGGTGATTTAATTAAACAATAGAGCTGCATGAAAATGCCAATGACCAAGGTGCAGTTGAGATTCACATGTATTAGGGTCATTTAAACATTAAATTCGACTTCTGAACAAGACCACATATTCAGAAATATAAAACATTCTTCATAAGTAACATAGGTCTATACCTTGCATTGCGAGGGACGAAAGTGTTCTAAAGGAAATTAAAAGAAGCAGATATAAATTGTTCGCTTAGAATTCTCGATGTATACTAATATTTATTGAAAAGGTTGATTTTCTATAACTGTAATGCTAAATACTGCTCACTTAAAACGGTTTTAAGTAGAGAGGGGTTTGTCGTTCAGTGTTTGTAAGGCCTTCGTTTCGTGCTTTATAACCTTAAGGGAAGTATTCTGACTTGTTTACAATAGGGAGCAATGAATGTCTATGAGTTTCCGACGCATTAGGCATTAATAAACATTTTAATTATCCATCACATCATTTCCCATCAATTATTAATGAGAATGCGTTTCTGGACAAATTGATCAAAGCTTGTTATGTTCGTGCGCATAATACAAACTGGTGCTCACTCGGTGATTTATTAACAATCCCACACTAAACCAAGTATAATTCTCTATATGTTTTACTAATGAGAACCAAAACTTTTTATCACGAGTGGCTTTTCCACAAGTAAAATACTTTATTTTGGTTTCAACGAGGTTTTATCAAGACACTGTTATTTACATGTTTACTACAATAAACAACTTTGTCTGTCTGTCTGTCTGTCTGTCCGTCTGTCTGTTAAACATTATTTTCTATTTATTTTATGCTTGAAATGGAGATAATTGAAGTCAACTTAAGCGCGCTAAATTGAATGTGAACGTAACGCCATTTCGGAAATGAAGTCGTTGAAAGTTTTTCCAAGCCATGTTCACGCCGAGGTTTCATTTGCAAGTCAGAGCTGGCTGCCATTTTAAAAAAGTAAAACATATTCAAGTGTTATATCACTGTTGAAAACATAGGTATGTTTTGTTTTCACTTCACTGAGAAATATCTATAAACAATCGGATAGAATATAATCAAAATGGTTTATTGTTTTATTTTCCATGATCTATTGTCGTTGTCTGTAAAAAAAGGTAAAACAACCAATGACGAGAAGATTATATCGTCTGACCCGTAGACGAGCGATTGCCTATAAATGCTGCGAATTTAAGTAGCTCTAAAGCTAACGAGCGGTTAATGAAACATGGTATAGCTCCTTGCAGAAATAACGGGCATTCTCTTTACATCTCTAATGACAACAACCACATTACGTGAATGATACACGCATTATTCGCGTGGAATGAGTGTTGACAAAGCGTGCAATAGGTTCCTTTACGAGGCATTTCTGATGATAGTAAAATAAATTATCAAGCTAGTGAGAACTTGAAGCTTAAAGTATTCTCCGTTAAAGACCGCAAATTCGTAGTCGATATTTTGTTCTAAACATTCCATAATTTCACCTTAACCATGCAGGTTTTATGAAAAAATGTTTTATAAATATTGGTTTAGTTTCTATAAAGCATTGAAAAACACATATCGCTGCAGTTGCATTTGCTTGTTTGATCTTTAATGTTTATAAGAATTGCCTCGTTTTTTTTATATTATTTTTCTTATATACTCATGGTGTCCTATTATCATGAACTATCTGACTCATAGTTGGAATTATTAGTCAGGAATGATCAGTTGATTGCTGGACTAAGTACACATTAAGTATAAGATGGTCTCTGGGGCCATGTTCACCTCTTGCCCAATAAACATGGAAGTAAATTTTAGCGCTTTGAAAAAAAAACTTGGATAGCGACCGAGGGGAAAGTAAATGGACATTTACCATTTGAAAACAAACAACACATACATGTTTAAACAAGTACACAGCCATATATTTGTTCTTTATCATATAGTTAAACTTAATAGAGCGAATTATTTGTAGCTATTACTAAGCTGTGCACGTTCTTAATTAAACTCAATATATTTGACTGGTGTTTGATAGGAAAACTTGTTAATATTTTTCCCATTGTGGATATATATACTTAGATATTCGTGATGTTTTATCAGTAACATGGAGCTGTTTGACTATAAACATATCCAATTATTTCTTTACGAACGTTCTAACGCCTTGAACGTATTTGTCAACTGGTATATTTGTCAATTTATAATGACTATTTACGTGTAATAACACACACGAACAGTTGTATCCCTGATACTTGCAGGGTGCAAACCAAGGCATGACCTAAACAAACTAGATGACATTCAGAACTCTATGTCGTATTGTTGAGCCTAAGAATGATTGTTTTTGTAGTATTTTTAAGTATTTGTGTAGAATAAATAATCAGCGGCTAATATCAAACTTTATCACATACTTACCCTTGTTTTCCGAGTAATATACCCATTACGAATATTTTTATCTTACACATGTGTAAGATAACCTATCAGACATTTCTATTGGCTAGACTTATCACACGCAACCTAGATATCCCTCCGTATTGTTTGTAAACAAAATGGTTTAAATGCCAACAAATACTTACCTCAATAATGAAGCTGAAAGACTTCCGGGAGACAAATGACTAACGAACCATAGCGCCAGAAAGCATCTTGTACAAAAACTTTCTGATAACAATGTTCCGCCAACCAGATAATGAAGATCATTAGTCACAGAAATATCCAGTCAGTCAACAAATAGTGAAATACAGCCACATTAGTGACAAACATCACAAGAACATTTCAAACATTTCCATCTTGACCAACACAAGCAATACGCAATCAATGCCATTTGCTTGCCAGTTTAATCAGCTGTCGGTTACCGAAAACACAGATACGAATTCCGCAGCACAGACATCTCCTTACACATCCCATGGCGGCTAGAACATCATGTTCTCTGGAAACATTCTTGGTGGAACTTTTTCAAGATCAACATCCATGTAGTACAGAGAAAGGCTTCGCCGTAATCATCTGCATGTTGTGAAACTCCAATTACACTAAGAAAACGCTGCAAAATCATCGTAGAAAGCGACAGCGAATAACCTTTAAATCCTTGCACACAGTTAAACTTGACAGACCGATGTAGGTCACATAAACCGCGTAAATGCGTGTACTCTAAGTGTGACGTCATCAAATTGTGTACTTATTGGGTTTTTTGGTTAAAATCGTTCGTTATTCATGTTGTTGGATATTTTACAACACATTTTTATAGTTGTGACTTGTTAAGCGCTTTATCAGAATTAAAACTTGATAACTGCTAGTTACTTTTGTCATTTTAATTTGGAACTATTTACATGGCGCATCGTTGACATTTTACTCTGAGTACTTTAGCTGTCAAACAATCGGTTCAGAAAGTGGAACTAAATCGTTAATAAAAACACCGTTTTAAGCATGTGATAAAAAAGATCTGACACTCGTTGTCATTTAATACAAGAATTTTATTAAACTCGTCCATGAAAGTTGTTAGTAAGCTCGCCAGAGGCTCGCTTACTAACAAATTTCATAAACTCGTTTAATAAAATATTGTATTAAATGACAAGTCGTGTCAGATCCTATATATGCTTCATTTCCACTTGTATTCATTCCGTTGAGATGTTAATGCACGTTGGTAAAGAAGTGCCAAAAGAGTTCCAACAAAACCTTTACCTGTTTTGCTTACGTTGAGACGAGATGGGAGATAAATAATATTCATCTATTTTCTCTTTTTATTTTCAGTAAGACAGTTTTCTATTAAATTTCAATTTGCTGTCTGATAAGGTGTGTTCCTTTCAACAATAGCTAGCATATTCACGAAAAAAGGGCAAAGTGATACAGAAAAGAAATAGTGGTTAAAGAAATCAACTATTTTGTTTTGTCGACTTTTGTTTCTATAAAATATATGCGTATACTAGAAGACTTATTAAATGTAACTAACCCAACGATGAACTATTTATCGTAAATACGCAATTTCATTGAAATGAAAATACTAAACAAAGGTAGGTTTATATTATATATAGTGAAGTAATTATTATTTAGTCTCTATTTGGATTGTCAGTTCTTATCATCCGAATATTTGATAGAGTTCACAGTTTTTAAAGAAAACAATATGCAATTTTGTTTAAGTTATACCCAGCTCATATTTAATTGATCTTATGCTTAGTATTATGTGTTATCATTTTTTTATCAACATGCAGTTCTAAATTCAAAAAGCTATTCAATCGTTATGTAACTTTTGAAAGGATACACATGATTGTTTACGAATGTAAAACGCACGCACATCCATATAACTATACACGCGCTCATACAAGAGCACACATTATCACACACACGTACGTACGATGTACATACAATCAATGTCTTCTTTACTAACCAAGCCTACGATTGGTGTTATTTTACAACTTTTTAATGTTTTTTGATATGGCTATTAGTGAGTTTCAATAGTCAATTTATTTTCCTAGTTTAAATGTTTCCCCTTTTTTTATAAGTTTCATATCAACTGTATAGTTGTTCAACAGTCTTTTTTTAATTCTTTAATTTGAAATACATCATAAATGCATCAAAGGATAGTATTATATTTAATATATAACTACACTTTGTTGAGTTGATCTGTTCCTATCACGCCATTAATGTTTGATGAAGCTATAACACTCTGTAATATATTCCATAGTTATTGTGTTTCATAACACTCCCTTTAAAATGATCATAAAGAATCCATACCTACATAAGCTACAATCTACAAGTTTGAACTTTAAAAAGCTGTTGTTAGTTTGTATGTTTCTATTAAGAAACATGTAATAAAAACCACGTAGTGTAGTATCTTTTGTAGATCTGAATATATTACGGTGCATATTTAGGCTGTAATTAAGTTACGCAAATGGAAATCAGGTATCGTCAGATCTTCTTTTGACATGACATATTAAAATCATTATTGCGCCGGACTAAAAATGTGCGAATAAAAATACCACCTTATTTAAATACGTTCATTATTTTTCGACTTTAATGTAAATTTGAAATCAAGCCGAATAATGTTAAATATTGTTTGTGAGGATCTAATGGGAAGAGATAAGTTTAGATAAATACGCAGAAAATGATAATATTCTGACTAAAAGACACTGCCTTACATTATTTGTTAAAAATATTTAAAGCGTTCTCAGCCAATATTGGATTTCATTTAATTAAATTCATTCAAGCAAAAAGCTTGCGAGATGACAGCAATGTTCATATATTATAGTCATAAAGTTCATTAGTTGCTGTTATGAAACTTGCTAATTGTTTTTAAACAATTTCGACCATTTCGCTAGAATCAATCGTATTTGCAATATTATTTCTACAGTTCTTGTGTGCAATCTTGTCTTTTTTTATCTAATGCACAGTCTAGAACAGTATTGAAATGACCACAAATGATAAAGATTTAATCATCATTCGTCATTCTCATTCTGCATGTTCGTCATTAGTAGCCCATTTATTAATATCTAAAGCTGTAATTCAACTTCATTTTATTTCATTATTTTTCGTTTTGTCCATATTAATACTCTTCTGTTTTTACTATTTCGCATCAAAACACAATGTCCATTTAATTCGTTGTTTTGATTTTCAAATAAATGTTGGAACAATGTACTTCTTACAAGGATATAATATAATACTTATTACTAATAACCCACTCGAATATATACTTTATTGTCGTATCAAGACCCTTGATTTTGGGGTAACGGGTTTTAATGTTCATTTTTAAGTTTCCTCTAGCGTTTCTGCAATTGACCTTTCCTTAATCCCAGAAATGTTGTTTCGTGTATCTTCTCTAGCACTGATACATTTCATTGAAATACCCTGTTTGTGCTACAATAATTCTCTCCAGACTAGCACACACTTGTTTTGTTTTGTCCGCTTCATTTTCGCCTATTCTTCTTGCTCCTTGGTCTTTTTCGATTCATTTTCTTTTTCTCAAATTAACTGTAATTTAGCATCTCGACTTTGATGGCAAACGCCTTTGTCATCAGCTATTTGACCATTTAAAGAACAACAATGTTGAGGTATCCTTTACTATGTTTTCACTATTTTTGAATTAATGATCCTTATCAACTTCTAATACATTTTAATCATATTACTGTCGGAAAATTTTATGTAAGCGATATTATATTCCGATTATTATTTGATTCTTTTTCCACTGCAGCGGTATTTTTTGTTTTATAATATGCTGTTTTCGTTTCTTCTTTTGTTTGTTTTTGCTGCATTTTGTTTTTGTGTATTGTTGTTGTTTTTTTAAAAATGATCTGGCGTGAGAATGAAGGTCGAAAGATTAGATAATAAAAACATTTCTCTTTTACTAACAAAGTTTGTCCAAATTTAAGTTATAGTTATATGCTATTTTACAAATTGCATGAGTACCAAAACGTCAAAACTGCTACTCAGGGGATATCAATTGACTTTAGTTAATGATCTTCACAGATTTGAAAGCAAGCATCAAATGTTTTAAGTTTAACATAAAACATACATTTTATTGATGTAATCTATGAACTAGAAATATTGTTTAGTGTAAATATATCATAGTAATCAATAAAAGGAATAATATTTTATCAGTTTTTCGATTAAAAGGCATTTTAATCGTTTTCGAAAATGTCTTTAAGCAAAATTAATAAATATTTTATCAAAATCTTCAAGACTACCTGATAAACAACAATTTTTGGTTTGTGGTTATGCAGGTATAAGAAAGATATTTGAATTTTTGTAACCAAGAAATAAATTCGATCTACTATTATGCATTATTTTCTTGAATCAAGAAACCACAAGATATTGTTGATTGGGAAGCCTGGAGCATTTTAACAAAAATATATTTTATATTGCCGACAGTCTTTCCCCCCAAAAAATGCAAATTCTTTCTTATCCGAAATCTGAAAAATCTACTTTCTTTTTTTTGCTCCTTTTTACCCTTAAACATGTTGCAAAGAAAAGTTTTACTCCTTAATAAAAATTATTCGCTGAAACTAAATAAAAATATCTTGTTGTTTTGTTGTTGTTGTTGTTTTTTGGTGGGGGGGGGGTAATTTTTGCCTTCCTCACCGTGTTTTGCACAATGTTAATTTAACAAGGAATTTTGCGAAGATGGTTTGTAATAAAACGTTTTGTTATTTCCAATGCGTGCATATAACAGTTTTTAAAATTTGTTTAATCATGTCACTTGCATAAAAATCATTCCAATATTAATATGAAAAACTACAGAAACAAGCACGTAGTCAAAAGTTTTAATATACACTGATGCTGTGTAAATATTGATTTATTAGGTGAGTTAAACAACTAATTTTGTTATCTATTTTAGTTAAACGAACGCGTCAACGTTTCAATTTGTGTTTATACAGTTTTAACATACACTGATGCTGTGTAAATATTGATTTATTAGGTGAGTTGAACAACTAATTTTGTAATCTGTTTTAGTTAAACAAACGCGTCAACGTTTTAATTTGTGTTTATACAGTTTTAACATACACTGATGCTGTGTAAATATTGATTTATTAGGTGAGTTAAACAACTAATTTTGTAATCTATTTTAGTTAAAGGAACGCGACAACGTTTTAATTTGTGTTTATACAGTTTTAACATACACTGACGCTGTGTAAATATTGATTTATTAGGTGAGTTGAACAACTAATTTTGTTATCTATTTAAGTTAACGAACGAGACAACGTTTTAATTTTTGTTTATACATCGATTTTATTCAGTACTAAACTTGAAAAATCATATTATTGTTAAAATATGTTCAAGTCAACTTTTTTTTATTCTGAGAGGAAGTGGCCAAAATAACATAAATGCAAAACAATATCATCATCAGCCAGCATGCCTAAATTTGTTGTTTTTCTGTGGCAATTAGGCTATTTTAAACTATACTAAATGTATTATCAAATCATAAATCAAACATATTCACTAATCGCTTTACAGGTAAAATCTCATAGTAGTTAACTATTTATGATGCTTATGTTATAAAAGTGTTCGTTCATTATCTTTATAATAATGGCTGTAAACCTAATTGGTCACAGGTGTTCGTGTTGTTGTTACGACCAAGGTTCGTTAGAAATGATTTAGAGTGCCATGTTATTGTTCTTTAATACTTGCAAAAACGTGCATGTCGGATAAATCTCCTGCAGTGGCGAATCCAACATCGGTTTGCACCTTGATTACCGCAACTTCCTTTGAGCGGGTTTTGCTGTGGTGTCTGGTTTAACAGCGATGCTGGTGTGCATGCTTCATTAAATACCTTCACCGTTGCCTGTATTCCATCGACTATCATTAGACTGCGTTTATATATTGTTATACTATTATAACAAAATCACAAAATGTACTTAATATAATGTACTGAATATAGCATACACAAACTGGACATATATCATGACTAATTTGGCACAGTGTTAACTAGGTTTGAAACAAAATTGTTCCAAGTATGATATGGAATTGCTATTAAGATATCTCGGAAATAAAATAAACGTATGGCATAGTTGATCCAGCTTATCAATA
Source organism: Mya arenaria (assembly GCF_026914265.1). Taxonomy (NCBI): domain Eukaryota; kingdom Metazoa; phylum Mollusca; class Bivalvia; order Myida; family Myidae; genus Mya; species Mya arenaria. The sequence continues at coordinate 5,620,007 of NC_069129.1, forward strand.
GCTGTGCATCTATTCTTTCAACCGGCCGACTCAACATTTTTTACAATAAGGTAGCTATGGTGTTTTGTATTCATATTTTACTAGTCTCGTCAATGCATACATAAGAACATAACCAATATTTAAAACGATTTTTAACAGTAACGCCACTTTAATTAGTTATAAAAGACTATTAATTATTATACAGAATCTAATTAAAATCGTAAATTCAGTATATACCGTATATACAATGTATACATTCAGCAATTAAAAAGTGACGTATTCCCTGTCAATATTTTATAATGTATCAAGTATTGTGTTTTTCTTTCTAATATAAGTGGACTTTTATGTTATGTTAATAACCTTTTTAAAATAAAAACAACCATTTTTATATGACATTTGTCAGGAAATAAATGTATATGAACATAAAATTGAAAATGTTAAAACAGGTTTTGACAGTTACTCTTACTATGCCGTCGTTGTTGATGTTAAACAGTAATTTATTCTCATCATTTATTAAATTAAAATCTCTATCAAATGTATTTGCTGCGGAAAATGTCTTAAGGCCTGGTAGTCATGACACTGAATCAACTGGTGGTTGTATGAAAACGTATTATTATGATGAATACTATTTATTGAATTCAACGACGGTTATAACATGCTCAACCTTTATAAATTTAATACATATTTTAATATAATAATAAAGTTTTAACATGAAATGCAATTATAAAGAATACGTATATATCGAGTTCTCTTAAAATAGTGAAAAAAAATGTGATTTGCAGTTTTTGATTTAAGCTAAATAATTTAATTATATCCGAATTGGTTTAAACAGTATTTATGTAGTGACATATAATAGATATACACCATTACATATACAAGTAAAGGATTGAGGAGAAAGCCAAAGGAATATGGAACCCCTTTCCCCAAAGGGGATTTATCCGGATAAAATCATAATGAATGTGTTATTATATTTTTACTTATTACCCGCTATTATCGATGATTCATTTTGCAGATTCTAGAACTAAAAGTGGTAATAGACGGGAACATTCGAGTTAAGCGTATGCACTTTTAAATATCATTTTCAAACGCTTCTCTAAAAATAATTTCTAAAGATATTGATGATGTTTATCGCTATTCAAAATAGAGAAAGCAATTTAAATCAAAGATAATTTATTTTAGAATGAGATAAAGACATGCGTGTCAATTATCTAATGTTACGGACTGATAATATCCCTTTCGTACGCGGCGCCCCTCAACCGTTATCTCTGGCAAGTCAATTACAAGAATTACAGCCTTCCTGCCATTAACGAGGCCTATATTTTGACATCTAAAATGGTGATTAATTAATTACATGCGATCGTATCGCACATTCTGAAATAGTTTGTTTTAACTTTTGACAGATCTACTTCTTAACACATTGCCTCTTTTTCAAAAAATACTAAAAACATTTTCTTTTGTGAAAGGTACCTTTAAATCTAGCCTAACTGTAAACAGTACAGAAGTTGCTTGACGCAAATCTCATTAAAAGCATCAACTTATTCCATTGTGTGTGATGCTATGTAACATGTATCTGATTCCTGTAAATCTTTATGCGTTTGCCCATTTACATATTAAAATGAGTTTCAATTAAACCGTTACTGATGCATACGTATACAAGTCTATGAAATAAATCGAAACATTAAAAGCTGACACAACTTTTGTATAGTTTTGCATCCTCATGAGAAGCCTACCTAATTGACATTTCACATGAAATAAAATACCGTTCATACGTTTTACAAATTAAAAGCGACTAATGATTTTTCTCTCGAATTGATGTTTGTTTTTGTTTTTATTCCAGGACTTTATACGATGTTTCGTTATTCACTAGGAACCATTTATCACTTCTAGATAATAATTAATTTTCTTCAAATTGTCTTTGGGTGTCCGAGTCCGATACGCCAAATAATCAGCTTTGTCCTGAGATAATTTATTAGCGAAAATGTGTGTATGGCAGTTAAACCGCAAAAATAACAGCAACAAGCAAAACATGGTAAAATTCATTTCAGAATTTATTGACGATAAAGTAACAAAACAAACTTTTAAGACTAAAATTTCCAAGAATGAAAATAAAAACAATGTTTACACGATTTATATAAATAAATAACTTTATTATGATCAAATACCGTTTATCATATCACAGTTCAGTAGAGCACACTTTAACAACATGTCGAGCATCATCTTATCAGCGAATTGTCACTTTGTTATAAAGATTAACACGCTACACATTACCGGCCTCGGATCTGGAACGAGTTATATGATAAGTATTATTAGAATCCACATCCATTTGAATTCGATTGCAAATGGTATGAACATCCCAACTGGACGCTTATCGCTGAACTGCAGGAAAGTTAAACCACTGCAAATATGTTTCTTAAGACAATATCACTTGGAACACTTAACTCAACTCGATACTCCTACTTAAAAGTCATGACGAAGCCTTGTACGTTAATTTGTGACATCGTTTAAAAAATTTGTAAAGCATCCTGATTTTGTTTAAAGAAACTGTCGTCCTAACACAATTTTTAACACTTCGTGTTGCTATCTAAAACTTTAATTGTTCATATGTTCGAACCTTGGTCAAATATAGAGAGACTTTCCTGCTTGCAGCATTTGTCATAACTTTGTCTCATCAAAACACGTTGACTTGTTATGAACGTGATAGCCTTTCACACGCGAGCAATACAGATGTTGGCTATGGTCAGAAACGTTTGAGTTTGTTGATAACGTCCTTCGACACAACGTTTTCAAAACCTGGTTTCTGAATTTTTGTCCAAGAGCACAATATAAGTAAAAATTAACAGAGTGGTTCAGAAACATCAACATCTCAGCTGATGTCCTGATCAATTGTCGCTGTGCCATAACACTTAACGGCACGTTCTCGATATCTCTACTCCATCCGCTGTGAAAAACCATTACAATTGCCATCGGAAATGTCGTAATTAGGAATGTAAAAGACACAGACAAAAGCATCACGGTCAATTTTATGTTATTGTCTTTAAACACCTTTCTTTTATCTGCAGTGTTTATCAACGGTCCATTTTGAGCCGCACGCCAGATGGTAGCTTTCAATGTTTGTATAATAATGAGAGTATTGAATACGACAATCAGAAAAAATGGGAGCAGCGCATAAAGTGAGGCATCTATCCATGGCCAAATAACTGTTACTAGTAACCTGAAATCCGGCGCTGAGTCGCATGATTTTAACCCATGTTCGTGTTCATGCACAGATACTGTGAACAAAAAATGAAAGTTAATTGCCACGATCAACAAAGCGATTAAACATATGATACGTTTAGCGCGTGTTAGGTTGCAGTAACGTGAAGTGTGTAGAGGATGGCTTACCACTAAAAAGCGTTCAATCGTTACTGCGATTATAAGCCACACGGAAAATTGGCTGCTACTATAACCCAGAACCGACACTGCCTTACACAGCCAGTCTGACTCACTCTGGATATCTATTTGCAATATATCACCAAGCCATCGTCGCAACAAGCCAACAAACAAAACTATCGAGTCTGCGATAGCGAGAGCTGCTAAAAACAAGTTCGTGGATTGTCTGGTCATGGCCTTATTTCTCAAGATGAGAAAGGTCATGACATTCCCAAACGTTCCCATCAGTAGGAGAAACGGGGGAAGGTAAACGCCTATGGCTTTGTTAATCCTGTATTCAGGAATAAGCATTCTCTGGTCCTCCAGGTCAACTGACTGCACGTCTGAGTTAAGATTCAGCGATTCAATGAAGTGTAACTGAAAAGTGAAATATAACTTTTCCAATGTTGGTTTGTAACTATTCGAAAACTCTGCGTGCAAAAGTAGAGACAAATATCTTAAATGCTTGACGGCAGTAATACATTTTAGTATATCATCATCATCATAATAAAATTAAGCAATTGATCCCCGAAAAGACGATTTTAAAGTAATGCATGTGACACTTAAGAAAGTGAAACACTAAATAAGTGTGGTGAGTTAAATATACCTGATCCTCTGGTGTTAAAGCGAGAATTTCCGACGTCATATTTGGGTCCATTTGCAATGCCATCAATATCTGATATAGTGTCGAGGTCAAATTTGACGCCGGCGTCGTTCTCGACAATTGCATCTCGGTATCTGGTTCGCTGTAACTGAAGTTTATATAAATTTATATTCGTTTGTGTAAAACAACAAAAATTAACTTAGAACAATGATCAATGACCTGTTTTCATGGTTTCCGTCACAGTCATTTGCATAAACCATCACTATGACCGATATGATACTATGCACATTCACTTACAAAACTTAAATTGAATATATATTCAATATACCAGTGTTTTTCCAAGAATGATGCTTTACAAAAACAAAACTCTAAACAAATTGAAACCTTAAAACATTTAATTTTTTACACATATTCAATCTCTCTTAAATAATCAATACAATACGAGGAATTATGACGGATGTCCAGAACCCTTTCTAACAATTTTTAATCAAATTCTTTATTCGTTGTGAAGGTTTCATATTTTACATTATTAGTTTGGTCTGCAAAGAAAATAGCCAATTCGTCAAAAATATGAGGTTATAAATTAGCGTTTTATTGCTGTTCAGGAGATGTTGAAATGCATTATAATGATATTTAAATACGCATACAAATTCTTAATTCCAGAATAGCATACAACCATTAACCATAAAAATATTTTGTTATGAAGAAACACAACCTGCGATTTTTTGTTACACTAAAAGACTAGGGCGGGCACACGGCATTTATTGTTCTTCGATATTCAAGGCTATCAATATGTATTGCTACTTGTATTTCTTTTAATCAAAGCGACAGTCCACTTTTTACTTGAATGCCTTTATATTACCATTAATTGTGAAAATAAAAAAATGCTTTAGAAAATAAACCCGATTAATGTTTTTTTAATAAATAGTATATCCTGAAAGTTCTAGGCTGCTAATTAGGATGTGATCAAATTTAAGACAAAACCAAAGCAGAAATGATTACAGCCAGACGCCGGTTGTGTTTTGATAAAAAACAACACCTTTTATATAAGCAGACATAATTAACATTCTTGATTTTTGTAATTCCACATTCTTTTTTAAAATCCGATTTAATTTAGGTCTGAAAAGGATATTAACAACGTATGTTGTTTCAAAGTTATATATCCGTATTAAACACAATGAACTGTCCATTGAAAAATACCCCCCACAATATATTTTTTTTAATTTGCGAAGTGCACCATATATGTCGTGTTTGTGAACATATCAATAAATGGTCTTTACCAATTACTTTTATCTGATAAAGAATAGTTAATGTCAGTACGTATCATATGATCGATGTTATAATTAAAACAATCTCTTAAAATCAACATAATGTTAAAAGTTACTGTCTACGACATTCAATTGCAATCAACCTTGATAAATTTTCCACAGTTTTTCGTTTGACTAGCTGGCGATTTTAAATTTAATTTATTTAATCAGTCGATACTGATTATTTAACAAATATTAACAATCAGTGATTATTTCGGTAACCCAGTATATACAATTAGTTGCTGGTATGTGGATTATTGCGCATTGCAAAGGAAATATAATTAATTCACAGAAATCTGTGTACGACTATTCATTTGTTTATAGCAAATAATTAATGTTAATTTGAAGATGCTCATTATTTGTCTTCTCAACAGATCCAATTTATTTAATTAATGCTGTATTTTACACGAGTTCCAGGTGTTTTGTTGTTACTGGCTTGGCTAAAACTTTCTTCGTTAATTTAGGAGCTACTCAATTTGGATGGTGTAAATAGCAGTGTAGTCCATTGAATAATGTATACTCATTGTGTCGTCTTAAATAGCAGAATCAATATGCATATGAATTAAATCACACAGTGAACCAGCTTGTTGGTTTACAAATAAGAACATTTTTAGGAATAAACTATTAAATCCTTAGTAACTCGGTATACATAGCAAAACAGTAATTCGGGATAAATATTATAAACATTAACATTTTGAATGTTAGTATGTTCCAGTCCAGTCAACAACAGTAGAAAATTTAGCCATATGCTATATCAGTTTTTAACGATGTTACATAAATGCCAAAAATTGGTTTCTAATATTTTGTCAATACTATCTAAAGAGGATCTAGAAAAAAGTTTAAATCATTTTAAGATATTGAACGACCGATGTCATTCATTTCCTAGAGAAAAATGCAATTAGAAGCGGGTCATAAACGTAACATGGATGTTTTGTTTTACTCAGGAAATTGTCGGTGAGAAACTCATCCTGGAATACCTTGTAAAATTACGTCAAATAGTTTTAAATTTAAAATGCAGAATTAATTTTGGAAATTAGTCCAGTGTTCTGTTTTTTTTTTAAATAAACGGTCAAAATTCAACAGACAAAAACAATGAAATAATGCATACATATAGACAACGGTAAATTTAATGATGTTTTTATGTTTCAAGAGTAAGAAAATCATTAACAGTGTGTTTTCTGCATATTGTAAAAATCAAAATCAACAAACTTCTACGCAAAATATGCTCACAACAGTCTATTGTAATAATCACCTCATATTAAACTAGATGTCTCCAACTATATCCATCACCATATCTTTAATCTGAGAACAATTTAAGGATCCCTTTGATGAAATTAAATCCAAAACTGTATAATATTATTTATAGTGGATGTCACATATTCCAATTTGTATTATTGACGCCTTTGACGGGCTAGTTAACATTAGAACATCGCGCAAAATGCTTCTCCAGTCACAGTATTCCAGCAAGTGATATTTGGTATTGGAGAATTCTTACATATATCTCGCGGATCAGCTAGATAGCATTCCCTCAATATTTTTCCGCGTATCGAAGTTTTCAGTGGCTAACAGAAGCTAGATAAAAAGCACTCGAGCCAAGATTATACAAAAAGGCTACGTTAATAACTTAGAATAAAACATTAGAAGCTTTTGTTAAAATATTTTTACATTTCTCTTCTTCGAACTCTACCTAACATTAGCGAAATATATCCTTGGAATAAAAAAAATGTTAAGGCTGACGACATCGCGTTGGAATGAGTAAAGCTACCAAAACATATACCTGATTGCCAAATGTATTTCCACATTAAAGGGCTTTGACAAAAATACATACCAGACTGTTCATAGGTAAAACATGTATATAGTAAGAGTTTAATAGTATTAAATTATTTCCTCATGAGTTTAAAGTATGAAGCAATGTCTTAGAGTCTGCACACGTGTACATGTAGCAAACATTCCCACTAATTGCTTTTATTTCAGTAAATCAATATGAGACTGACGTGAATGACATGTCGCTTAATACTAACAGTATGCTTGAAATATGGAAACTTAAGGAACACACCTTGTAGCGAACTACTGACGTCTTATCTAATTGCACAAGGCTTAGGCTTATAAACTGAACTGGAGACACAACACGTACAAACACAGACATAGCGCACATGCACCAAGTCTTAAGTTGCCTTTATGAACAGTATACCTCACACTAGTTTTAATTCAATGCTTTCTTTTTCTTAGTTTTCCAATAGCCATTTTCTTCGTTATAGGTAGCAGCATGATTGATGATATTCACATGCAGGTTGGGCCACAAGGCTAGTTCTTATTGGATAATCCCGAAACGATTGACTGAATACTCGCTGGGTGATTGATTGGGCGTATTGAAAGGTTATTTAAACAGATACGTATTTACTCTAAATAAAAATATTCTACTAGACCAAAAGTGTCCATTTGTCGTATGATACAAAGTTTTGTTCAAAAGCTTAGAATGCCCGCATGTATTTAAATATTTCTTTTACACAACTAAGCCTCATTATTTTTTCTTACGAACAAAGACGTGCTGTTGTTAAAGGCATGTTTCAAAGTGACTACTAAATTAAACCAATACAGAAATTAGATATACGGATATATATCAATTTTGCGTCCATTGCAGTATATTTTAACATTGAACATCTTGATAAGACGTGTTAACATTTGTCACCTTTTTATACCGAGCATTGTGATGATATCTTGTTTTGCAATCATGCACAATTATTGCACGCATACGGAATATGACGTGATGGTTGATTATTTAACCAGTTCGTTGAATAGAAACCAAATAAACAACATTGACATTTCCTAAGTTTTACTTCTGCATAATAAATATTATAAACGTATAATAGCCTTGCTATACAATAACTGCAATTGGTACAGCAGCTTAACAAACAAAAATAAAAGGATTGGCAAAATATGGCCGTGAAAACGAACGGACTCCATGATAGGTCATAGTGACACACGTCTGGAAGTCCGAATGGAAAGAACCACGCAAGCCGAGAGTGGCTAGGCTGAGCCGTTGTATTAAATGTATATTCAAAGTGTACTCTATAAATACTATAGTGTCCTATGATAAGCCCGTGATGGAATAGACTGTTTGGCAAAATGCTACAACCCAGCAACTACGGTCTACGTGCAAATGCTCCTTACCAAAAGCAACTGCAAAACCCGCAATATACCCGCAATCTCCTAGCAACGCAACGTAACGCAACAATGCAACCCATAATTGCCAACAGCCAATGCAACATCCGCAATATATCTCCGCAATCTCATGGCAACGCAACGCAACAACGCAACCACCGGGACGCCAAGTACTAGGACGTTCCCGGCCTTGAGCAACAGACATGCAACAGACTCCTTCAGAACTTGTTATTCCAGCAACGGGATAATAAACGTTATATATATCTATATTCATCCTATTTAATTGATTTTAGTTTATAATTCCCAATTTCACATGTATAGCCCTCTTGGTGATTCCCATACCGAGTGATAACTAGCACCGAGGTGCTCGACCAAGGTAAAAGGTCTCAACAAGCCCAAATACATCTAAATCATAAATTACATATGTATGCATTTTTAAATTGAAATGGATGACAGCCTAGCCAGCTCTCGGCTTGCGATTTTTTTCCCGCCACAAAATTGTTAAACAATTCCCCCCCCCCAAAAAAAAATATGTTTATGAAATTATACGTAATGCATTATCGAATCCCTTAAAGCGTCAAAATAAAATCCACCCCCAGGCAGCCGAGATGTACTCTAGCCGGGCGGAAAAACCAAATCCTCGTGTGAAATATCTACGTTGAGTGACCCATAGTCCCCCGTGCGGCCTGATTATTTCGAGAGAAATTTGCAGGGGTTACATTTGCATTCGGGTTCGGCGGGGAATGACTGCAATTAATCTCAGCATGCCTTGCACCACACCGTGAACAAACATGGTTAAATTTACACATGACCCATGAGCAATTCCCTTTATTAAAATCAATGCACGCAAAATTTGTAGACGATCGTGTTTGGCTATGGTTTACCGGGACCGTTCGAGTTCCCTGGGGCGTGTCACGAACAATCATACAACGCCACCCCAGATCATTATTAATTTTTGGACCATGGTGACGGAGTTATGGCCTGGCGTAGCCTGAACCGCTCATCATATGAGCGCCATGCAAAGCCGCCTTGGCGTGAATCACCCTCTCTAACATTGTACATATATTGTAACATTTCGTTTGTTTCATGGGGTTGCAAAGCCAGATAGATGGACATGTAAATCAAAAATGCATCAGTCCACTTTTCGACGGATTGTACCTTTTCCTTGCACTGTTTTGGTTTGGCGTCCAGGGAGCCATCTAGTGATATTGACAGTGTGGTACTTTTACACATATCGTTCAATTCAATTGCCCCTTTTAACAAGATAGCCAAATTTATGTATTATCCCCTCATTATTTGTTGCTTCAATTGCGTTGGTATATGTGACGAAAGATCATCGTTCGCTAACCTATACATGTCCATGCTACCATCAAAATTTGCACCCATTTGGAACTCCCCACCTTGGCCAGACCCCGTTAAGCCACACCCAGTATCTGAAGGACTGTGCCTATTACCCGTAGGAACCAGAGTTTCTGTGTTTAAAGGAGGCAAAATATGAGACCTAGTAATGATATCATGGAAGTCAATTACATTACCCTCATTGTTGTTTCCCAGCTCCGCGTCTGGCAAGGGTATCTGTGGCGCCTGTGGGAGTTGTGCTTCCAAATTGACACGAGGCGGTTGCCTTAGCCGTCGTGCACGTGGCTGTTCCTCTTCCCTTACTTCTGCTGCTTCCGCCACCTTCCTTTTCCTCCCATTAGGGCGTCCTCTACCCGGCATTGTTGTAACAGGCGTATTAAGCCGCGAGTGTCAGATATTAAAGTACTAAAGTACTAAAGTACTTTATTTTCCTATTTTTTCAAGAGCTTTTTAATGTCGGTCCTCTCTGCTCGAGATTTCGCTAGCAAAGAAAAATTCCCCGTTAATAGACCGGTTTAATTTAATTCAGAAGGGCACTTTAAACTAGTGTCAAATATCGAGAACCAGTCCGCATTGACTTGACCGATAGAGGCCGAGAGTGTTCCGATTGCTTAGCAACGGAACAACAGACCTTAAATTCAATCTCGCGAAAATAATAAAATTTATTTTTAAGCAAAATAAATTAACTTATTAGAGTCTACATTTTGAAGTATGAATTATCCTCCGGAACCATACATTTATAAGTCTCGGCTTTATGGCGATAATGGATGTTAGCGGTAATGGTGGGTGTAACGTGAGCTTTATATGGGCGTTCGATGACATGTCTTATTAATACAAAGCGTATACTCATCGGAAAAGCCAAATTTAAACAATTATATATATATATATTTATATTATATTGATGTGTTCATTTATTATTTTAGTGCCCTTTTGCAGGAAGAACAAGAAAATATCAATAGAATGCTGTGAATTTTACATTATGTGCAAGGCAAAACATACAAAAGCTCTACCTGTATGTATAGGACATACACCCTTCACGGATCAATGTCTATACCAAACATCATTGAACCACGGTAAAATAAATAAAAAATGCCAAGTTAATTTTCTTTCAGACTTTGTTGTTTAGATTTTGTGATACTATACTATTATTTGTTTTATGTCGTTTAAATGCAGAAAAAAGATAAAGCGTACTATGGATTGTATATGTAGAAGTATAATAATATGGTAGTGACATTTATAATGAACAGCACGCCCGGGCACTCTTTATCCATACACATAACATAAATGTTAAGAAAAAATGTTTTACTGAGTAACACTATTTAATGTAACAATGATTTCAATGGCGTCACTATCAATTTTATTGCATTTTAAACAAATATATAAGGTCAATGATAAAAAAGAAAACTATAATGGAATAAAACATTTTTAAAAAATAATTTACAAAAAAAAAATCGTTTACTTTTCGAGATCTTAAAATTATTGTATAAATATGTCTGAATTCCAGCAGACCAAGCAGACATATTCACTGCAAATACTGTAAATTGAAATGTAATTCCAAACCGACAGTACGAGACACGATGGATTGAGTATATAACGTTCCACATGAAGGTAGTATTTTGTTATAATAATAGCACACCGCCGTGGATGATTTGACCATTGTTCGTTGTATTGATGTTAACGATAATTGAGCCGATATGAAAAGGAAAAATGTTTTCATTACGTAATCACTGGAACATACGTAATATGTTTATCATGAAAAACACGAGTGCACCAAACATTGTATTGAACATCTGGTGTCTTTTGTTTTTCAAAGGAAGTTGAGGCTTTGTCACGAGAAAAACGTTTATCACATACATTTTTACTATATAATAATCATATCCATTTTGATTGTCAAACCATTCGCAGTACATGATAAAATCGACGATAAGATAATATTGCACCAACGTTAACAATGATACCCTTTTCTAGTTCGTCTGTGTTTAGAAGGAAACAAAGATAATGTATTGCCACATTGATTGTATGACGTCATTTTATTTGAACGCAGAATAATGACAAGAAGAGAATGTCCATTTATGACTTAGATCCTTATTGAAACTGCCCTCACGTGCGGTACTTCTACCTTTGTCATATCTCTAAAGTTTTTAAATATATTCAAATGAAAGTTCGTATTGATGTTTCAAGAGATAATACACACACTATGATATATCAAAAGCAAAACCCCGTAACTCTGGGTTGCCTATTGTTTGAGTTTTGCTTCTTGCTTAACTATGAAAAAACATACGGAAACCTAATTCGAATATTAGTCTCGAACAAAAATAGCTGTCAGGCGGTGTCTTCTTACATAGCAATATGCCATTCATATACCTTTTTTAATTATAATTCCTTGAAGACTCTTCTTTACCATTTCTAATTTCAAAGGAAAAATGTGTACTTATTGACGTAAACCACTCGTATATATTTGCCTGGAAATACTAAATAGCCTGTTTTAATTAGTTTTCAAATGCCAGTTCGCAAAGTGGCGGAGAAACAATCTACACTCTGTATGTTTTATAGTGTCTATGTCAGTCATTCGGTCATACGTGCGATATTCAATATCACCATGTAATAGGCTCTTTGACAATATAGCAGATATAGTTCCCTTACGAATTGCATTTTGATAATATTTAAATGACGATTAAAATATTTTTGTAAAGCACTTCATATGACCTGATTATATAAGTGTGTTAAGAAATTAAACCACATCAATCCCCATCATACACGACAAGTATTGACCGTTCAAAGGCGGTACCTAACAATCCTTGATTATATAGTATGTACGCACTGTGCTGTTTGTGGAGTTTTGTGCTGTTCTTTCTTGTTTCTTGTTTGTGATTTTTTGTTGTTTTTTGTTCTATGTCTTTGGCGTTTACCAAGTGCCATTAAACCGGGTTTATTTTTAAACTTTTTGCTACTGAGCTTGTTTCTGTTGTTTTTCACATAAGTATTAAACAAATTACCTTAAAGGCGCAAGCCACAAAATATCGGCACTGATCCTGGTAAATGTGAATGTACACATACTTATATTCACATGATATATTGGACACATCAAATGAGTACTACTTAAATCCATTTCCACTTTCCCAAAAATGGGTAAACATTAATATTCCGAGAATAACTTAGTAAATTCCAAGATTTTAAATAAGTTATTGAACCGGCGAAACTTTTAAAAGGGCTTGTCAAATCCTATATACGAATTGAAAATGTTGCAGATCATACCAAGACAATCTTCAGGAATGTTTTTTCTCAAATTCCTAAAAAAATAGCTTATTTTAAAACTGCTATACACGGAATAACTAGAAAAATTAAGAACATTCTAAACACATCATGAGAAAACATACTTCAAATATCACGCGGGGGGGAACATGGTTTACTTCAATAAAGCTTGGTTCATTAGGTAAAACAATGAAGTTATTAATTTAAAATACATGTTCATGTACCAATGTAAAAGGTTATACATCTCAAATGAATCAAATTTTCTTTACTAGTTCTGCGACAATTTAAAAACTTATTTGACCTCGTGTGATACACAACAGCGGTTTGTAGAAAACAATTATAACCATATTATTGTTGTCGATTTTAATTGTTCTTTAAAAACCATGGTTGAAATAATGTATAAAAATTGAACGATTTAAAATAAGTCCCTTAAATTAACAGATCAAAACAAAGTATAAATAAAAAAAGTACCGTGAATGTAGGTCGTGGATGTTTAATGGAGGCTTACTTAACGACATTAAATATGCATCATTATTCAAATAACTCTGGTAGTCGTAAAAAACACATTTAAACTCATAATTACAGTGAATGATGGAAAATGTCGGCCGCTCTAAAACAATCTGATTCAAGCTTAGAAGTCCATAAATGACAATTAAAAGCTAAATAAATGGAGCACGACGGAAACTCGTTTTAGTTTCCGATATGACGTCATTTGGTTAAGAGTTTGCGCGGATTTCCCATTAAGTATCAATTCTATTTTTTTTTGTAAGATAATATACATGAAATAAAAATAAACATTATTTTATTCACTGTAGGACTCCAATGTATATCACTTCGCGAACACAAAGTAAATATTTCACTTGTGGAAAAGCAACTAGTGAAAAAATACTTTTGGTGCTCACAAGGTGAAATATATTGCATATTGTTAACAGCCACAAACACTTATCCTGTATACCGTGGATAAATAAAAAGTTAAACTTTTTTTAATATACCATTATTATAACATAAACCTTGATATAACAAACGAGTCCTTTATTTCGAAAATAAAATTATGCATTACAATTTGAAAATCACACAAGGTAACGCTTCCGGAGAAACTTTTACCCTCCTATATGAAATTGAATTAATATTCCAGACTCACACATGATCAATTCAATGACTGTTTATTAAATATGGGACAATAAACAACATTTCTTAATCCAATCGGGGGATAGGGGGAGGGGGGAGGCGGTGTCAGTATTCGAAGTATGACTGAAATTAGCACGACAGTACAAAATAAAATCTTCATAAAGTATGAACTTCAACACTGGAAAAGAATTTCGTCTGCAATCAGAATAATAATAATAATATAATAATAATATCTTTATTTTAAGAAGGTGACATATTAAGATCATGTACAAAACTACAGAATCTTATTTTCGATATGGCCCTCTGAAACAGAATGAAAATATGGCAAATAATCATAAGACAAACATGAAGACGATGCTAACAACGATGACGATGATGATGATGATTATAAGTATGCTGTTGATGCTGACGATAATGATGCATATGATGACATGATGATGATGTTGAATCAATATTAGACAGATACTCTCAGTTAAATATAATTATGAATAAAACATCACAATTTGTATAATCACAAGTTTCCTATGAGGTACTGTTTGACCTTTATTTTATACGTATTAAAGTTTTTTGATTCTCGTATTTCCAAAGGTATATTATTTCAAACAATTCTGCTGTAATATGTAAACGATGCTTTCATATAATTAGTACGAGGTCTAGTTTGTAAAACAATATCTTTGTGTGCCATTGATCTTAGCATATATACATTATTGTCTGAAACTGTTACTAATTCTGACATATATGATGGAGCCATGCTATTCAACGTCTTGTAAACTAATACTGCTGCGTGGTATTTACATCTATCCGAGAAGTTTAGCCATTTTAGTTCTTTAAATAGATTTGTTGATGAATCTCGTTTAGATTTACCAAGTATGATTTTTGCAATTCGTTTTTGTAAGTTATTTATTTTATTCACATATGAATTGGTTCCCTTGCCCCAGACCAAGCAGCCGTAATCAAAATTTGGCAGAATATATGCATTGTAAAACATTCGTTTTGTATCAGGTGTGAGGAAATATATTATATTTTTTAGAAGTGCAATTTTCTTATTCAGATTTTTACAAACATAATCGATTTGCACATGCCAGTTTAGTGTATTATCTATATACAACCCTGATAACTTTTGCACAACAACATTAACTATTTGAACATCATTAATACAAAGTTCAATATTCCCAGTGTTTTTTAATTTATTTGCAGACCCTATTAACATGCATTTATTCTTGGAAGGATGTAATGACATATTATTTAGTTGACACCACTTATTAACATAATTTAAATGATGTTGTAATTTATTTTGAATATCCATCAACTGATATCCAGATTCATAAAGTGTTGAGTCATCTGCATATAGATCTATATTTAATGTTGGATGCATAACTGCAATATCATTTATGTATAAAATAAAAAGCAAGGGTCCCAGTATGGAACCCTGGGGTACCTCAGATGTAACAGTGAGTTTTTGCGATTTAATTTTGCCAATCTTTACAATTTGATTTCTATTTTCAAGATATGATTTAAACAAATTCAATGCTATTTCAGAAAAATGATACAGTTTCAATTTATAAAGAAGAATTTCATGATCAACTAAATCGAAAGCTTTTCTCAAATCCAAAAATATCGCACCAACTAGTTTACCACTGTCAACATCTTTAAGCCAAGTATCTATAAGTCTTATTACAGCAGTGTTACATGAATGGTGTTTTCTAAATCCAGATTGTGTTTTGTGTATGACATCGGTTTTCTCAAAGTACAACTGTACCTGTGTCGCTATATGCCTTTCAAAGATTTTTGATAGTTGGGAGTACTGAAATGGGGCGGTAGTTATTGGGGTCCTCTTTGTTGCCCGACTTGAAAATTGGTATTACTCGTGCTTCTTTCAGTTTATCAGGGAAAACTCCATGCGCTATACTACTGTTGATAATTGATGCTATACAAGGTGTAATAGTATCACCACATTGCTTCAAAATTTTGGGGCCTACTCCATCTATGCCTGTGGCCTTTCCAACATTTAATTTATCAATAATAGTATGGACTTCATAAGGGGTAATATGTTTAATCTCAAACCTATTTGAACCTAGTTTTGTATCTAGAATATGTTTTAAGTTTCTAAAATTTGTATTCAAAAACTTTGTTTTATTTATAATGTTTGAAATGCTTACAAAATGACTGTTTAATTCGTTTACAATATTTGACGGATCTTCAACCGGAAATTCATTAAATGTCATTTTATGAGGTAATGCTGTCACAGTTGATTGATTCAAATGTGAAATATCTTTTAGATTTTTCCATAAATATGTCGGATTTTTATTGTCTTTTATTGCATTGTTGAAAAAATTCTTTTTACTTTTCTTTATCATAGAAGTTACTTTATTTCTAAGTATTTTATACTGGTCTATGTTGCCAGTTTTTCGGCATTTATCCCTGTGATTTATTATAGATATAATTTCCTCAGTAAACCAATCAGGCTGATTCTCGCGTTTCACACGTTTATCTTTGACTGGGGCATGTTTAGATAAAATGCCATTTAGAATTTCATAAAATCTTTTCAGTGCATCATTGGAATTTGACAATGAGTATATTTCATCCAGTCCTGAAAACATCAATTCTGCCTGAAAAGCTTCTTTTTCAAATTTCTTAAAAGATCTATATTGTATAACTGTATGGCTATTAGGGGCCAATTTTGGTAATTTGTCTGTAATAGAATGTGTGAAACAAACGGGAAAGTGGTCACTTAGTGATAAGTGAGACAATAGATTCGGAGAAAACTATGTTTATCTGCAAAGTAACCTTGGGATTGTCACTCAAAAATAATAGTATTTTTTCAAGTATTCTATCAAGGATTGTAGTTCCCTTAGGAAGACAGTTTTGGTGATTTATGATAAGTCCATAAGAGCTATTTGTTTATATTTACACATCCTCTTCCATTTTTTTTAATGAACCGTCTTTCAGCAATAGCGAATATTTTCGTATGATCGAAACGTCTTCGGATATATTCGGATCGCGAATCATCGCAAAACAATATACATGTACATCTAAATTGATTCTTTATCTTGTGGTTGTTTGTATTGTATCAGCAGGCCCTGTAAAACATAAACCAACATATAAGAAAGTGTTAATTTATGATGTTACATGTATTGTTGTCATAGGTGTTTCCATTTTACGTTTAAAAGTAATTTGAAGTGATTGATTTTTCCCGCGTTATTGGGACGTCATTTGATAAACTGTTTCCGGTAACGGAATGGTCTTTCTATTTACAGAATAGATGAAATTTAAATACTGTAAGGTTTTCTTAAATGAAATTAAGTATTTTGTAACAACTCTTGAATTAAATACGAACTTTTGATGTAGGTATAAGTAATGAATTGCCTGATTGATATCATTATCGGGGATAAGAACGCAGTTGGGCTGGTTAAATTACGCTTAGTGACTCCACATTCTTTTAAATTTCAACAAGCAAATAACTGTATTATATACGTGTGTTCATCAACAAAAAATATAAAATACCAAGTGTGGAAGAACAACTTAAAATATTCAGGGCGGAATTTAGGACATGGCTTGAGCTAACAAAATGACTGACTAAGAGTAGCGTAGGATCTTACTCTGTTGTACATACTACTTTGGACTATATATAAGAAAAGAACCGAATATTGCTCCTATCCAACGTTTTGTAGTCCGGCCTTATATATAAATGAGTAAAATGTTTGTCGATCAAACTAAAACCGTAGACATGGTTGAGAGGTTATGAATGGGGAAAATGCCTTGTAAAATGTATGTTATAAATACTATTTGAGCTAAAATATCAATATGATAGTTTAAAGATACAAAGCTGCAATAAAAACCAACATTTTTGTTTCTATATTTTTAGGCTGTCTCGAGAGTTACCTGGTCACCTCTCAATGCGGAATCCATGGCAACCGCATTTCACCAGGATAATTTAAAACTTTCATACCACAAAAGAAACACCACAGAAGCGTGAACTATTGTTTAATTGATGAAACTTATTTTCTTTTGCATGATTGAAAAATGCCAAATTGTATCACTGTTTCAGGCTATTAAAACGCCTATGGGTCTTAAAAATAAATAAAACACTGGTTTCCCTATATGATGACTTAAACATATCAACTCGACGTTTAAGGAAATACCATGGACACAATAAGATTTAAGCCCTTGAAGTATATCACGGCTATAACATAAACCTCGATATAAAGTACGAGACTTTCCTCAAAAATAAATTATCGTAATCACGCAATTCCACACTGCACGGGTTAGATTTGGTATTAAGATATGTTATATTATCTAAGCTACCTTCCATATGAAAGTAAATAAACAGTATTCCAGACACGTGCTCGCGAATTATCAAAACATAGAGTTGTTCAGCAGAATTACACGTGATACATGAGGCTTGAAAACGATAAGTGTTTCTGTAATTGAGCAGGCATAAAAAGTTAAATATATTTTCAGATTTATACAATCTGAACCACAAATCTGGAACACAATGTTGTCTGCAATCGAATATGAAAGATTCGAAGAAAACTATATATGCAAATGCTCTTCACTAATATACCTGAAATTATTACTCGAAAATATATTTTTTTGAAAGGGACGTGGTAGTTTTTGTCCACCTAATGAAAGTAGAGAGTAAGCACGGCTATTCGGGAAAAGAAACAACACAATTTACAACTATTCGCATAAATACGATATTTGTATACCTTCAGCAAATAATAAATCTGGAGTATAGTACTTACTTTTTTCTAGACGATCAAGTTACATACTTGAACGTAAAACAAGAGCGAACAAAGATATCAAGCAGAAAAGCTAAAATGTTTTTAAGCATACAAAATTACATCATATGTTATGGCAACATAAAGCACTTCCAAATAACAGGGATTGAAATAAACTACTGTTCGATTAAATGACAATCGCCATCTGTTTAATATTAAAGCTTCAGTTTGCAGATTGCCAAGCACAAAGATTTACACCACCTACATGAACGTATTAAACTATGCTGATTCATGAATGTTCTTTAATGGGTGTCTGTACGTTTTACGTCTCTTGTTTGTTGTCTTTTTCGTCCTAGCGTTGCGCCTCTATACTGGGTTTATACTTGACCTTTTAACTAGTTGGCTTTATACTGTTTGCTGTTTTCAATATATGTATCAAAGTTTGAAAGTTAGCACAAAATTATGTCTACCAAAAACTCTGCATCAGGTTCTGTGTCGATAAAGTCTTGCCAAACTATTCATACATAATTTGTTCAGTTTCAGAAGGAAGACATTTTTAAGTGTTATATACCATATGTAACAGATCATCGTATGTTATCCTCATAGTAGCGTGTAAACACAAGTGAGGACATTATTGCATTGCAGTTTATATGCATTTTAGTGTTGGCACTTATTTGTAGGCCAATATCAACAGTTGATTTTTCAAATATTCTAGCGTTCATTTTAACATAGGTGGACTACGTGAATAATTTTTATGGAATAAAACACTGTGCGTCTTATTCCTTTCGATCGATTAGCATTCTGCGCATGCGCTTGCTATATTATATTAACAGCAGAAGGTGCGGGCATTTTGCTTATATTTTACACCTGAACTTAAAATAGAAGTTTGGACAATGTTAGTGTTTATATGTAAGTATAAACACCATAAGACACGATGTACGATTTTCGAAATCAAAATTATCAAAATGGGGCGTTATTCATATAACTTCTTAAGTCATTTACTATAAAAACTTCACTTTCCTGATTTTAGTATCTTTTCAATCATATGAAATAAAAACAAAATGAATTATCCAAATACATTATATTCATAACCCTAATTGCAAAAAAACTTACTTCAATGTTAAAAACACGTATACATTTCTTTTAATTTGACTATGGAAAATTTAAAAAATCGACTTAAGATAGGAAATGACTTAAGATGCTTTATGAATACGGCCCCAGATATCTTTTGTAGCGGGTCTTTGCCTTTTAATTTTCGTATAAAAATAACCTATAAATATGTGCACACACACGTAAAGCAGTTATGTTAATAATCCAAACGCTAACACTTTTGCATTTTTAAATATCTTAAGGTTGCATTACTAAATTTCAGCTAGAATTTCCATAATATCATGAATCTCTAAAACTATTAGTCGTTTTACGAGGTCAAGGCGGTGTTTGTATTTCAAACGTTTCTTATCAGCTTTAAAATGCCTTGAAATTTGAATTGTCACTAAATATCTTCCTTCCTTAATAACTATACGGTTAATTATACAGATTGGTTTTCACTGGCACACCTCTGCAACAAAACAAAAGCAGAGGTTGTCTATATGGTAGCAATCATATAAATAACGTGTACGAATCTTCATTGCTGGATTTTAATCATGTAAATGATACATAAACCAAAATAAAGATAACAAAGCTAGCAATTCCTCGTAGAATTGCTAGTGTATTCGACTCCCCCAATATCTTCGTCTGGTGCAAGAAAATAGGCCTTATTTATGTTTACAGTCGCTATGCTATGACGTTTTAATTAGTGAATTAAAGCATTCGCCTATTATTTTGAGAGAGAAAATCTGACGTTCATAGTGAATACCCAGCAAATATTTTTTCTTCCAACATTGCACTCTTATTGGATGAGCTCGACTTCATTTAACATTTATTTTTTGTTAAAATACATTTACATTGTATATGTTGTTTCTTTACAGAAAGTTATTTATATATTCATTTTGCGGACAAGTAGACAATAATTCACGTTTTTCACATATAAAGTTTTGTTCAGGCATATTTACAATCGTGCCTTCGTACTGGATGAACAAACAAAAAATGTACATTCTAAATGTTAATTTCCTCCTCCATATAAAGAATTTGCAAACTATTTTGCAGCTGTGTATTAACTGTTAAAGAATTGTAAACGACAGCATACGCTTGTTCAAAAGTAAAGCCGATCATTGCTAAGTTGTATATAATTTGTTAAACTAAACAAAATACAAGCATGCGATTATGAATGAATTACTGAATGTATTTAGCCTGTTTAAATACGAAGGGTACAGTGTTTCAAATATATACATATATAGAATCAATTGTTGAGATAATGCAAAGGTTAAATTTGGTGTGGACTTTTTGTCTAAATTCAAAAAAATAAATAATCTTTTACAATCTTTAAAATTCTTTCAACCGTCATAATATTTCAAGTAAACTCGGTATTTTTCGAAATCATTCATGCCATATACAATATCCTCTTACATTGAACTACCGAAAACAGTTAGTTGTCATCATTACTCTCCTGAAAGTATAATCTTAAAGTGATATTCTTATTCAAAATCAATACAAACACATGTATAACAAACATCGATTTTTTTTTCTTATTTACCTTTAATTTCTTACTAAATAATGCATTTATTGAAAATATCAATTAATGATAACATTTTTTTAACCGTGTATTTAATAGCAGAAAGCTCAAAAATATGTAGTGGTTGGTGAATGCTAAAAGATTTACTGTGATCTACTATAGTCTCATACGGTAGAAATACCGTGTTTTATGCTCATTTCTTTCAAAGTAATCTCAGAATCATTGTTATTGACATTCCGTCATCCTTTTTGGAATATTAAAACAATATTATTAATTATTGTAAATCTTATTTGGGAGTAAGAATGCATCTTTAACAGAAATAAATCATACTATGAGGATGAACGCAAATTAAGTGTCAATCGTTCAAGGTTGTTGACGCGCTGAAGTAACCTTTAATAAGATTTGTTCTCTTAAAGTGTTGTATATATCCTCAATTTCCGGTGTGGAAACATTTAGTACAAATACCATTTCTTCGTCGCCTCTCCCATTAATCATGCTCAAAGAAATCAACAATTTGACCAATCGCTTGCTATCATGCCTTCTGCACTTCAGCCACTAATGTTTGGATCCATAAAAGCAACGTACGTGGTCATCGCAATGATATTCAACCACGTTCAGCACAACACTCACCAAACAAACGCATTTGATCTCTTAGACACAAACTTGATTATATCACTGACCTGGCCTGATCTAGCCCATCCCTTCTCCCTCTCCTTTATCCTTATATGTTTCTTCCATTTTGTCTTACTTCAACCGCATACTACCACTAAAGTCATTACTGTATTAACAACAGTACAAGTAGTCTTAAAGAGAGACAGAAACGAGGCATTATGTAAGCTCGAAAGATTTCTTCCAAATTCCATGGTGATTTTTTTTTTGCGCATATATCACTTTGTATTTTTCAAGTATTGCTACCAGAGTAAATCCTCTGATTTTGCTTTAATTTTTGTCCCTTAAAACTGTTTTATTAAATTGGATAGTTATCAAACCAAGTGCAAAATGTTCATTTGGCGTCATTTTCGCTGGCACAATCCATTAACTGTCAGTTTGCCAGTCACAATTATAAATCTATGTCGGAACCGTATGTGTAAGCGTTAACCAAACACCTGAAGCAGCACAGCAGACGATATATCGCAATTAAAAATACTCAATCTTCACGCACTTGATTTGTAGTATGCACTTAAGTATCTGATTCCGAAAATAAACGACATTGGATAGATAAGGCTGTTCTAAAACATTAAGCAGGGGCTTAACTGATATTTGAAAGGATACCCAGACTTACTACGGCTATTTTTGACCTCGGCTTATGGATTTATTGTAGCATATTTCTGTTGTTTATGAACAACTAACTATTCCTCAGTCAAACACACGGTCTCAAACTACCAAATCGGCTAAAGAATGTTTCTCAGACCACTGCAAACAAACACGTTTAAAAATATTCTTACTTGTCATTTTGGCATGGGTATTTTTACAGTGGTTTTTCCGTTTATTTGTCAATCAAGTTATAATTATCAAGTAATGGAGAATAAATGTTTGATATGCAATAGACAGTGCATCGAACCCATCAAAGACATAACCTTCTTGTGTCAGACAAGAGTAATTTTGAAGTATGAAATATTAAAATGTTACATGATATCCGACAATAAACAAATATTGACTTGACATGAATGGTTTGCGGGTCAATCCAAGTTAATTGTTGGCCTCGCCTTTTTTTGTTTCGCGCAAAAGTTTGCCGGTCCTTCTTCTGCCTTGGGCAAATAGTTTGGCTCATAAACTATTTATATCGAAACCTGTAATTTAAATTTAAAGTGACACTCTTATTCAAAATTAATACATGCTTAACAAACATATCTTTCAAATTAAATTCGATATCCTTCATACAACCCATTGGCTTAGTTATTTATTCATCCTTTTCGGTATATTAAAACAAAATAGTATTAATTGTGGTAAATCTTAATTAGGAGTAGGAGTGCATCTTTAATTGCCAGGTAATTAAACGACGATTTAGTTATAATATTAAGAAAGGTCAAATTGAATACATAGAGTATAAAAACTTGAGTGATAATACAATACGGAATTTATTAAGCGAGTTCTTTAAATTGATACAAACTAGTCTAGGTAATGTTTTAAATATAGTTTTAGTTAAAAACTTTCATTAACTCTTGTTTCAAATGGGCATTAAGGTGACATTTATATCAAATTTAATTTGGTTTCTGGATTGTAATAAATACCAGAAATGACAGATATGGACAGAAACATTCGAATTAAGCGTACGCACATAAATATAATTTCTGAACAACTAATAACGTTTTATTCTCACCAAAGTGAAAATATTTCAGTTTAAACATACATCAAATAAAATCATAAATAATGTATTCTAGGATGAAATTAAACCATGAGTTACCATCACCAAATGTAATGTGCTGATTGTATCGCTTTCGTTCGCGGCACCCAACGACTTGTATCTATGGCAAGCAATTTAGAAGCCAGTAAAGAATCCATTTATTTTGACATCTGAAATGCTGAATAAAATTTCCGCTATCATATCGCACATTTCGGAATATTTGGATGAGAATTCTCACTAATTGACTGTTTCAAAATATAAACTGTTCTATAAAAAATCAGCGTCATCCTTTTTGCTGTTCATTGTACTTTAAAATATGAACTTAAATTAACTTAAGTCTTTTGATATAAGATACAAATCCAAACAGTCTCCATATATCTGAATCCACTCACGAAAACAGCGATAATATATGTATACGTTTTTTTTATATAAAAAAAAGAAACATTAAATGCTTACTCAATATTTGTGTGGATTTGTAATGAGTTTTACAGATTGTTGCATTTAGTGATAGAACATGGATCATGATATTTCTTTACAAAATAGTGTTTTCTTAAAATGATAGTAGTGAATTCCTGTTTGTCTCCTATTTCTAAAGACTTTCTAAAGGTGTCGATAAATATATATTTAAACAGCTATTCATGTGCAACATATGCGTTAAGAAATTTAAAACAGTAAGTGTATCGTTTTTTTTTTTCTTTTACAGAAAGTTAGTTTAAACACATTGACGAGGAATACACGCTTCATTTCTTTCTAAATAAAGGCCTATGGCACAAAATGCAACATGAAAACCAAGATTAAAAAGTGGCATCATGCTTTTATGACAGCTGTGTGATTTATATATTTTCTGTCGCAGTCATGATTTGTGATATAATATATGCAACCTATTTGATGAAGTTTTGCTTGTTTTTGTAGTTTTTCATATAAATATTGATTTATCTGACCACTGTGACGGTTTGAAAGATGATTCATTCTTATTTATACTGGCAAAGACAGCAACGGTTTTAACCTTGACCACCGCAACTTGTTGTGAATGTTTTTGGCAGTAGTGAGTGTGGTTTGCCTGGGTTGTCATGGCAGAGATTCTAGTTATTACGTGTAGTAAAGACCTTAATAAATTCCTATATTTCAGCAACAATATGACATACATCGTTCGATATTGAGTCTTAGGACGTGCATCTGCTTGTAATGTTTTACTGGGTATTTCAACTTACTGACAAATTCATCAAGCAATACTAAAAATGTTAACATGATATCTCTACATTTGCGTACGAAACTGATGCATTGTGCGTTTTGAATGCTAAAATAGACGTCACACAGATGCAACGAAAGTTCTTAACTGAAACAAGGTATAATGTAGGTATCTATATTCCAACTGGCTTATAATTTATGAAAGATATATAAGAAAAACTTTCATGATACAGGTAAGTTTCAAGAATCACGCTGTTTATAAGAGACACTCCAAATGCAGTCGTTATAACATGGGAAGAAATAGTTGCTATTGAATCACGAGTAATCGTCAAAAATCGCCAAGAAAAGAAGATTGTATGAAATAAAATTCCATAAAAAATATGTTTGCTTTTTTATTAATGATTATTTTATTAATAATGATTAAATCCAAAGGCCCCGCCCCCAAAAAACAAAACAAAACAAAACAAAAACACAAAAACAAACTTATTGAACTGTTTGAGATTAAAAGTCAATTTTATTTGGCTGAAAAAAAAAAACAATCTAAGTTTACTCTTGGCCTCGGCATTTTTGTTCCAGGCAATGGTTCACCCGTCCTTTCTCTGTCTAAGGCAAATAGTTTGACTACATAAACTATTGCTATCGAATCTGTAATTTGCCAGGTAAGTAAACGGTGTTTTAGTTATTAAGAAAGGGCATATTGACTACGTACAGTATTAATTATGAGTGTTATTACGAATAATAAGAAATTTATTAAGCGAGGTTTTTAAAAATGATAAAAGCCAGTCTAGGTTTTTTTTATACAGTTTTAGTTAACAACTGTAATAAGCTCTGTTTCAAAGGCAATGAAGGTGACATTTATTTCAAATTTATTACGCACTAAAACTTCATTTCTGAACACTTCATAACGTTCTTTTCTCACCATGATGATCATTTATATTCAATTTTAACACAAATCGCATTTAACCATAAACATGTGTTTTATGATGACATTAAGACTTGAGTTACAATTATCAAATGTAATGGGCGCTATCTCTGACATGTTATTTAAACGACAGTAAAGAATCCATTTATTTTTGCATCTGAAATGAATAAATTCTTTGCTATCGTATCGCTAATTTGGGAATATTTAAATTGAAGTTTGACTAATTGACTGCGCTTAAATATAAACTGTTATATAACAAACCGTTATTTACTATACTGCTATATTATGCTGTCCATTGTATCTTAAAAAACACTTAAGTTAACACACTTTTCATATAACATATATCTGAAACTACTTACTACAACAGCAATAATAGATGTAAACATGTATTTGTTAATAAAATATAAATAAACAATAAATGCTTTACTTCTTTTTGATTTTTAATGAGTTTTACTGAATGTTTTATTGTTGCAGTTGGTGATTAAACAAGGATCCTGAAATAACTTTCAAAATTGTGTTTTATATATATACAATCAGCATCCATCTCAGCTGAAGGACTAATTACCTGTCGCTGTGCCATAACACTTAAGGGCACGTTCTCGAAATCCTTACTCCGTCCACAGTGAAAAAGCATTAACGTTGCCATTGGTAATAATGCACTTGAGTCCAGTTTGAGCTACCCGCAAGATCAAAGAGTACATTGTATGTAAACAAATCGGAGTTTTGAATACGACAATAAGCAAATATAGTAACATGACATAAGTGAAGCATTTGTCAATGGGTATACAACTGTAACCAGGAAGCGAGTGAGCATAGTATACGCTAAATGTTGGAAGGGTTGCAGTAACGTGAATAATTTTTACCACCAGCTAGCGTTCCATCGTAACTACCATGAGAAAACATACGCAAAACTGGCTTCTACGGTAACCCGTAACTATCTCAAACAACTGGCTTCTACGGTAACCCGTAACTATCTTAAACAACTGGCTTCTACGGTAACCCGTAACTATCTTAAACAACCAATCTGATAAACTCTGGATATCCTTCTGCAAGCCATTATCAAGCCATCGTGATACCACTTAAACAAACACAACTATTGAGTCGGCCAAAGAGGAAAGTCATGACATTTCAAACAAACATTTTTATCAGTAGGAAATATAGGTTAAAGTAGAGGCCACGGCTGTGTTAATCCTGTGTTGTAGAAAAAGCAAAATACAGTTCTCCAGATATACCGCCTGGACGTCTGGGTTTCGATTAAGCGAGCTACGAAGAGCTACTTATACGGGACATTTCCATTATTGGTTTATAAATGCTCGAACAGTATGTGTTCTATAAAGATTAACGTGAAATACGGATGACGGCATGTATTGCAGCAATTTATCTCTTCATAACGTAAATTATCTGACGTGAAGACACGATAACCATGAGCAAGTACTTTTTGAAACGTCGATTTAGGAATATGACATGTGAATAAAAATTCAGATTATGGACAAAGAAAGAGTTTCATGTATAACAGACATGCGTTTACGTACTGTATGGGCATGGCAATTCCTGTTTTGCTCACTCTTGGCTAGACTACTCGCATGAACTTACTCAACATATCCGACAAATATTTATATTGACTATTATTAATCAACTATTACGTATTTGACGCGATACGGGGACAATCGCGGTACTAATACCAGACAATTAAAGACAATATTTGCCGAATCTCGCTCAATGCCGACTAAACTCGGCCAATATCAACAAAACACGGCCAATATGAGTTTTCTCCGTTTTGTTTGGCTACAAAACTCACCAAATATCAGATTTGGGAAAAGGACCATTTTCATTGGCTGTCGAAACTCGCCTATTATGAGAAATATGTTGGAAATTTTCTAAAAGTTAGCCAGTTTGTTTTCCGTTTTCCGACTGTTTAGAAAAATGTTGTGCTTCGTATAAACCTATTTGGAATACCTAGCCTATTGACTATCAAAAAAGGACACGTGATCAATGGCGGTCGAAAAACGAATTTCAAATTGTTCTCTCAATTTTTACCAAATTTAGTGCGCTGACGAATTGGAATTTCATAAAAGAGTTGTTATTTAAAGCAATATAACATCAACAGTGACAATGGTGCTTTCACATGGGGAAAACTAATTGTGATTTTGTAGATTCATGGATATATAAGGATATATAACGCAAACAAAGGATACACAAAGGATTAGTTATGGCGGACAAAATGTGACTAATTTTTCGGACTTATTGGGTCAATCCAGAGAATTGTTATACGGACAGCAGCCAAACCAACATAGAGAACACATGGACATACAATATTCTCAATACACTAACAATAATACGTTTCGTTTTGGCCAAGGACAAGGTCAAGTACAACACGGATTTGTGAATGGTATGCAGTACAATCAACCCGTTAGTAATGCTCAAGGCAATCAAACAAATGCATATATCGCTCAACCGATTCAGCCGAATAACCAAACGGTAAATCAAAGGTCGGATAACAGTATCCCACAATCTCTCCAAGCAAATGACCAATATTCAAAGCTGCCTAGGTATGTACAACAGCAGGTGGCAAAATGTTGAAACGAACATTTTTCAACAAAATGATAAACTTGCAAATCTAGAGACACAAATGACAGGATTTTCACAATTAAGACATAACATTGACACAACAAATAAACATGTGTCACAAATGCAAAGCAAAATGAACTCTTTTCAGACTAAACTGGTGGAGTGTAATGAAACTATGAACCGGTATAGTGACATTTGTTACAGCGTCACCGTTACAAATAGTGGTCTAGACAAAAAGGTATTGGCCCTTGAAACGAAAGTACAAACTCTCGAACGGCAATATAATGACCTTGAGAAGCAACAAGCCTCCACGGATAGCCGTGTCACGGACGTCCAGTATCAAACAATGAGGGAAAACCTACTATTTTGTGGCATACCCGAGGCCAAGACTACAAACAGAATGGCGAAGACTGTCCCGCCGTTATACAACCTTTCATGAGAGATGAACTTGGTATTGAAACTGAGATCTCTGTTGACCACGCGAGACGGTAAGGGCCATTTAGACAATACGCTGACCGCCCCAGGCCAATTGTGACAAAATTCACTTTTTATAAGGACCGCGAAACAGTCAAACCGCTAGGCAAAAGCTACCTGACACCGACTTTTGGGTGAAGGAACAGTATCCAAAAGATATGGAAGATAAGAGAAGGCAACTATACAGTGTCGCAGACGAGGCGAGGAAAGATACCATCAACAAAGTTGTCCTGATCAGAGACAAACTCTTTATCAATGGCAAATTGTATACAGACACTACTCAAAAACACACATCTTATCAAAAAACAACGCATAGGCAATCACAGAACCACCGAGACGAGCCGAGGTGGTCAAAAACTTACTACAGAAGTCGTGCCCCAAACACACAAGCTCCCTCTACAAGTAAACCTGTGCTAACTTCAAACCCGTTTGCGGTGCTCGACAGTCGTACACCGCAGAATACTACAACCCGGCGACCGACGTTAGCGGGCAAAAAGAAAGCCACGTCACCTCTTGAAACTGGCACTTATTTCAAGAAACCAAACTGCTATAATAGTGACTCTGATACAACTTCCGAAATCGACTTAACTGATTCACCCAGTTTACTGGATACACAACCTCCCACGCAGGAACGTGGCGATCAGGAGTCACTGACATCTTCCGATAATCCCGGGGCTAGCGACCAGACAGCTGATCAACGCCCAGAGGAAAACATGTAGCGGTCCGGGGAAGACGGCTATTGCTGAAGTGATAATGGTAATCCTTGTGACAATTCAGAAAACGCCGATACTGATCAGTGTAGATTAAAATTCTTGTCGTTAAATGTTGGTGGTGTATTAAGCAAAATAAAAACTCCAGACTTTATAACTGTTATAAACCAATATGATATTATTTGCTTGCAAGAAACCAAAACTGATGATACAGATTTTTATAAGTATCCCTGGTAACTCTGTATTCATGTTCAACAGAAAGAAATTAACTCGTTATCGCTCTGGTGGTATTGCTCTTATTGTGAAAGATAATGTATTAACATTTGTACAGATTGATACATCACCACAGAGCGACCTTATTAAATTTTTCACTATCTCGAAAGATATATATGGTTGTAATAGCAATATTGATCTTAAATGTGGTATCTTATATATACCACCCATCGGGTCAAAATACTCTCATGTTGACCCGTATTTTGAAATTCAAAATGAGCTGTTTAGATTTTGCTCAGAAAATGACCATATACTCCTACTGGGAGATATGAATTCACGATGCGGCAATTTGCACGATTTCACTTTCTGTGACAATGTTTTATCAGACCTATTTGATTTACATGATGTACAAAATGAAGATTCGAATGTACTCTACAATTTTGAAAAATGTAATACTTCTTTGCATCGACATAATATTGATAATACAATCAACCATTATGGAAACCAACTTATTGATTTTTGCAAAAATAATAATTTATTCCTATGGAATGGTCGCATCGGCTCTGACGGGACTAATCCTCAATTAACTTGTAAAAGTGCAAGCACGGTAGACTATATGGTATCTACGTCAAACGTGTTTGAAAATGTAATTAATTTTAAAGTGAAAGATTTTTGTCACTTACTATCTGATGCCCATTGCTCACTTACAGCTGTCGTAAAGTGTAAACACTACCCTATAACGGGAAATAGAAATGAATTAACAAAGGGCCCAACACTTTGGGACAGTAGTAAATCAGCTAATTTTGTAGATAATATTGATATTCTAAAAGTATCAGATATTGAAAGTTAATTAGATTTGCTATCAGGAAATAACCAAATTTCACAAAACGATATAGATGATGTTGTAAATGATATCGCAATATTATTTAGCGAAAACGCTGTTACAACATTTGGTATGGTGCACAAAAGAGAACATAATGTCTCGACACAAAACGATTCTCCCTGGTTTAACAGGGAATGTCAAAACTTGCGAAATATTTATCACAAAAAACGAAGGGCATATAACAAGCATAAAACAAGTCATTTAAAAGAATGTCTAAGAAACATTAGTAAGCAATACACACGCACAATGCACAAAACAGTTATAATAATAACAGAATTAACAGGCTAAGGAACTTGAAACTAAATAGCCCACGCAAATACTGGCAGATACTAAATTCTGAATATAAAAAAATGAAGTAAGTGCAACACTTGGCGATTTTTTCAATTTTAAAAAAATAAATGATAATTCAAATATACACGAGGATACGCAGCTTAACGAAGATATACTTCGTGAAAATGAAAACATAGATCCTACAAATGAAGAAATTAACAGACCATTCAGTGCAGAAGAAATATTAATTGCAGCGAAGGCGCTTAAATGTAATAAAGCACCTGGTATTGACAACATTGTCAATGAACATATTAAATCATCTGTACATATAATGCTACCAATTTATGTTTAGTTATTCAACTTAATTTTAGACCATGGTACAATTCCAGATACTTGGCTCGAGGGTATTATAAAACCAATCTACAAAAACAAGGGTGATTCAAAACTGCCTGAAAATTACAGACCCATTTCTCTTCTCAGTTGTTTTGGAAAATTATTTACTTGTGTCTTAAACACCAGGCTAAATAAGTATGCAGAAAGCAAAAAATTAATTAATGAAACGCAGGCTGGATTTAGAAAGAATTTTTCAACTGTAGATAATATATATGTTCTTAAATGTCTGCTTGATATATTACAATCTAATAAAAAGAAACCATACTGCTGTTTTGTAGATTTTAAACAAGCATTTGATTCAGTCTGGCGTGTTGGACTTTGGAGAAAACTTTTTAATGAAAATATCAATGGTAAATGTTTCAAAATCATTTTCAACATGTATGATAATATTAAATCAAAGGTTATGACGTCCGAAGGCACTTCAGATACATTTAGTTGTTTCGTTGGTGTACGACAAGGAGAAAATTTGTCACCTTTCTTGTTTTCATTGTTTTTAAACGCCATTGAGTCTTATCTATGTGACCAAGGTATAAATGGAATAACACAAGAAAGCACAATAGATGAGCTACGAGTATACGTAAAATTGTTCATACTTTTATATGCTGATGACACGGTTATATTCAGTGATAATGCTGAAGAATTACAACATGCATTAGATGCTTTCAAAACATATTGTGATATTTGGAAATTAAAAATAAACACAGATAAAACCAAAATCATGATAATAGGCAAAGGACGACGATTGAACAATCTGAATTTCAAAATAGGAGACATTGTTTTAGAACAAGTTGAAGAATATAACTATCTGCGCTTGTATTTATCGAGGACAGGATCAAAATTTAAATTAAAACAAAGAAGTATTTAGCTGACCAAGCTACAAAGGCCATGTTTTCGCTACTTAGAAAAATAAAAACAAACTCACACTACCATTTGATATTCAAATTGATCTTTTTGAGAAATGTGTAAAACCCATTTTATTATATGGATGTGAAATTTGGGGTTTTGGAAATATTGATGTCTTAGAAAGGGTTCAACTGAAATTTTACAAATATATTTTCAACTTAAAAAAATCTACACCAAACTATATGGTATACGGAGAAATCGGCATCCAGCCGCTATCAGTAGACATAAAAACGAGAATTGTATCTTACTGGGCTCAAATGATTGACAACAAAGAAAACAGTCAAGTAATGAAACTAAACTCAAAATTGTATGTTATACTTAATGAACTTGTTTCACAAAGACGTGTTAAATCACCGTTGTTAAAAATATACTTTGCAATAACGGTTACTCGGGTATATGGTATAGCCACAGTTTTAGTAATAGTAAATGGCTTATAAATGGCTTATAAAGTCTATGCACCAAAAACTAAATGACAGTTTTATTCAACAATGGCACTCTGATATTGACAAAACCTCAGCATCGAACTTCTACAATTCTTCAAAATTGTAAAAGTTAATTTTGCACAAAGTAATTATATAAATGATTTATCATCAAATTTAACTAAATCATTATTGTCCTTTATAACACTGTCATAAATGAAAGAAAATGTGTTAACTGTGATGATGTTGGGGATTAGTTTCACTATTTGTTCAAATGTAATACTTTTTGAAATGAGAGGCACAAATATCTTAATAGATATTATTATAACAGACCTAATACTCAGAAATTAAGAGAACTGTTTAACAACGAAAACAAGGAGGACATTCGTAAACTAAGTATCTTTTGTCATAAAATAATAAATTACTTTTCAATGAAAAATCAAAGTTAGAAACGAATTCATTTTGGAATAGAAAAAAAAGAAAGAAATCAAAGAAGAAAAAAGATCCTTACATCATAAACTCTTGATTAAAAGCACCTTTAAATCCTTGTGTTTCGGTTTCGGCAAGTTTTTTAAAATAGGTGTGAAAATATCATATTATATATGTACGATACATCGACTAGTGAAACCTTGCGCGTGTGGATTGTCCGTACAGCTGGCGAAGCTAGTCGATGGTACAAATCTAATAAATGACTAACCAAATTTGTTGTCCACATTTTATCTTTTTTGTAGTAGATACTTATGCTAAATAGATATACTCACACCTATAATTTGCATTAGTTTTTCATAAAGCAAACAATCACTAACCATAACAATGAAAGTAACTAGTCAATTTGATAATTAATTTATTTGAGCATTATTTATTTTTATTTCTTTCACTAATATGTCAACATATGATATGTACACACTGCAAACAGTTGTAAATAGCATTGTATATATTTGTTAAATCATTGTTATATAACATGAAACATAGCTGTTTGTATAAATCCTGTTTCATAATATGCGTTAAACAACTCATTTTCTGTAGCTTCTCACACGTATACATTCTATAAATTTCTGATTTTTATTTGTTAGTCCAATAAGTCGATGGTACCGCAATGTATGTCACATTTATATTTAATAAACATGTTTATTTTTTGCATACTTGCATGTGCCGATGCTGCATCTATGCGCGGCATTATTATTTCTAAAAAGCTTACTTATATATATGTGTGTATTTTTATGATTCTCTATAACACTAAAGTGTTTGTTTGTATATAACATTCTATACTTATGTATAGCCGTTTTCCATTGTATTACGTGATATGAACATTGTATTTGTATAAAATGGCTGCTTTTGTTTTCCGTATAATGCGGAACTTAGCATTAGAAAATAAAAGTTGAAAGTTGAAAGAATACTTGAACCACATTGTACGGTTTGAAATTACAGTTGTATTTAGCCCGTTAGTGGATTTTACGACCATTGTGTCTTTGTACACCGACAAAATGGACGACGAGGGTGACATATTTGACGTTTTAGCAAACGATTTACGAAATAAAGACGAACAGACATGCTTCCTTAGACTGTACAGCACTTTATATGTAAGTAAGTGCAATGTCACTAAAGGATGCATGTCAAAATCAGCAAAGTCAACTCTAGGAAAGCAGACACCATAATAATAATAATAATAATAATAATAATAATAATAATAATAATAATAATAATAATAATAATAGTAATAATAATAATAATAATAATAATAATAATAATAAAAATAATAATAATAATAATGATAATAATAATAGTAATAATAATAATAATAATAATAATGATAATAATAATAGTAATAATAATAATAATAATAATAATAATAATAAAAATAATAATAATAATAATAACTTTATTTAAAGAAGGTAACACATTAAGACATAGGCATCATATTATAAACAAACATAACACACGACTTGTTTACAATGTGGCCTTCTGAAAGAACATACACACGCACACACACATAAATGCTTAGAATGAAAACGTAAGCATAAATTGATGTTATTTCAAAAGGGCACGTATTAAAATGTTATACGAAAACATAAAGAAACATGAATATAATACTTTACTTATAACATCAATGACAAACAATACATCAACTTGTACCTAAAGGTTAACAAATCGTATCATTATAATTTATTGACTGAGAAAGTAGGAAAGTTACACATGTATTTAACACCTTACTCGAGATATATATAATGTAAAAACAATAGTCATGGAATTATGCGTATAATTCTTACAACGGTTTTGCAATTGATGATGTAAATAGAACCTCTTGCAGCAGGCTTTAAATGTCTTTTCCGTGAATGATTAAGCGATACACAGGCTTCAAATATAAACTTAAGGTAAGTTATTAGAATGTTTTTAACCAAAATGTCGAACAATACGTAATAGTTAATTAATAAAATACTTATTAATTAGGTGATTTCATATTGGCCCAGTTATTTGTCCTAGATAAGCTGTATTTGCCTGAGCCCGAATGAATGCATGTACCAGCGAAAAGGAACGATACGGAACGACACAATCGTTTTGAATTAATGAAAAATAAACATATTGTCAAACATTTTATTTTTCCGAGACGTTCTTTTTCAATCTAAAATGGCGAAATCGCAAATAAAACGACTCAGCCTTTTCATAAAATAAATCTTAAGTTCCATTCCGTTCTTTTTTAAATTGGAAATTCCTTTGATGTCAAATGCAAAAGCATGTCGGCCATGCTTGTGTGTACATTTCGCGTATGTCGGCTCACTAAATAGAGCTGTCCTCTCTCTCGTATACATTTCTGATGCTTTCCTCAATAAATTCAATGTAAAAGAAAACCTGTAAAAGAAGTCTGTATTTCATTAATACATACAACATGAATGTTGTTTTGTTGATTGAAAATCATTCGATTCAAACTGAACATGCCCAATATGAATAGTCTGTATGGTAGAGATAAAATGATGTAGTTTAAACGAATTTTCATTACATGACCACAATACATTCTATATTAATATGTTGTTGATACTAGCCTGGGTTCGAGACATTTTACTTAAAGACACAAGCGTAGGACGTCAGCCCGAAGAATGAATCCAAGACACACACCAAGAAACTATTGAATAAAGTCCGGTCGTTAAAAGTACACAAATCAATAAAATGCATTTTTTATTTGAACAATATTACGTAAATGTCAAACGTTATAAAAAGCAGTAGCATTTTAATCTTCCAAGATATAACATCAATGCGTGCTGTCATTACTTTCTAAATGTGTACAACATAAACCGACCATATAATATAATTAATTCTCGGATATTTCACGACGGTTGTCACTCATTTCCTAGAGACATTGCAACAAGAAACTTTTATGAGCATTATGCGGATGTTTTATTCGTCAGAAAAAAAAGACAATTAAAAATCCACTCTTAAACAAATAATGTTAAAGTGTAATCACTTCAAAATACTGATAGAAATTGCGGGAACATGTACAGTGTCCCTGTTGCAGAGAATAAATACGTCGAAAAACATCAGACAAATTAAACAAATAATGCATGCATAAATTATACGCCCTGTTGAACCTAAATGTTGTTGGTTTTATTGCAATGTTTAGAAAATGACAATAAATTCTACAGCATTGCTTACAAACAATTAAAGATATCCGATGTACAATGAACTTTGTAATTTCATTAAGCCATTAAAACAATAAGAACATCGAATCCCTGGTGACTTCAAGTTTTGTTAGTATCATTTAAAAGAGTATTGCTTGCCTATTACT
The DNA here is from genome assembly GCF_026914265.1 of Mya arenaria. NCBI lineage: Eukaryota > Metazoa > Mollusca > Bivalvia > Myida > Myidae > Mya > Mya arenaria. Next base: position 5,656,603 of record NC_069129.1, read on the forward strand.
ATGTACAGTGATTACACTATATGTAACGTGATTGCTGTTTGTGTTAAGCTCCTGATGTGTATATTGTTAAAATCGATCGAAAGAATGACCATCATGCAACCTCAGGCCGAGAACCGTTGTTTGTAAATATGTGTTATTATTATATTTTCTTTACGTTCTCATAATCCCCTGTTAAATGATATCAAAATGAAATGGGGTCACCAGATATCCGAAACTCAATTTATATTAATATTGGATACCTTAGAAAGTCAATTATTTAGTAAGATCATATTGTACTAATGAACATTCTTGTGTGCTAACCGTAGCATAATGGCGGATCCTTTTCTAGGAAATTTATTCCAAACACAAATAATGACACTCAATTTATCTTAGTTGTCAAGTATTCAAATTCTAAAATTGACGTTATTCAAATATCGTGTCATTAATCGAACAATGTGCGAAATACAACTCCCGTATCACCATTCCAAACTTTGATATTTGTAGGGGTTTTTTTTGGTAAAATTATGTCAAATTATCTGATATCAGGTACACAGTGTACCTTCAAAAATGCTCTCTCGCTTTTCCGAATTTCCCTTTCTAAGAAAAGTTACAAATTTGATATCGAGAATTTAATAAGGCTGATAGATTACATTGGTATGAAATTGAATGAGCTTTAATTAGCTCAGTATTAATGTTAACCGGCTACATTGAACAATACAGATAAGTTTATGGTTTTATTTTGTAAATGAATTAGTAAATAACTTATTGTACGAGGATCACATTTAAGATATAATTTTGGAATATAAAGGCTGTAAAAATGTAGGCACTGAAAGGAAGGAAGTGTCTCTGATAAAAACATACGCTTATTTGCAAATTATTATCGAAAGTACTTTCCGGATTAAATGCTGTAACAAGAATATATACTTAACAATTTCTTTGTCCATAATCTTATGGTTCCATCTTTGCATACTTCTAAATCATTTCGATACTAGTTTACTATTTCACGCAGAGAACAATCACTGCAATGCATGTCGGCAGCCGTATTTCCGACATTGGTCTGTGTAGTACACATATTGCTCAAGCAATTATAAACATAGGTATAATTGGCATAAGAAACATTTAGTCAGCGTTTAATACTATTTAACTAGAGCATTGTTAGTTTTATGAAGTAAGAACCATGAATAATTTTCTAAAAGTCTAAACACCTTTTCTTTTAACAAACGTATAAAAAGCGTACTGAACAGGGAACGATCGATACTTTACGATGTATTCCGAAGTATAGCATTTAAAACACAAATTACTCACCAATCATAACAGCCACACCATGGTATCGGTACAATGTTTAAACACTCTTCCCATATGGTCTATTAAACACTACGATCGCCTTTTTGCTTTTGAGTCTAACTACCATGACTTGAGTCTTCACACATTAAAAGATTAAGTATACAAAACGCATCATTTTGTATAAAAATGATTCGACAAAACAACATACCATTTTTTTATAAAATATATAAAACTATCTATATATCAACTGTTTTATTGTTTTGTGAAAATTAACGCATATGTACAAAATTTAGCTCGAATACTTGCCTCATTGGTTTACAGTAACACCGTTAAAATCATAACTATTGTATCGTGTTCACAAGTCATGCCACTTTAGTTCATGAAGTGGTTATGTTTTAGACAAGTACAAACAAATCTGTTTACTGTTAAAATTAACTACACACTGCACCCCCTAAATAAAACAACAAGTTATTTATCTATTGCATAGTTCCATTGTTTTGCACAGGGTAAATAAATATACCTAAAACAATAGTAAACAAACACATGGTTTCTAGGAGCTAGGAACGGCAAGAGTGCATATCAATTATACAGTGTTATAAGTGAGAGAAAGCAATTTAGCAGTTCGGTTTTCTATATCAATATTAACGCAAACGTTCAGCTAAAAGTACATTAGTATCCTACATTTAATCATTGTCATTTTAATCATGACATAAGATATTAATGTTCACGGATGTTTAGTCGTTTTCACAATAATTGATTTCTTTTCAATAAATCAGTAAAATACTAGTATGGAAGTCATATCACTGAAAATTAATTATAAATTATTTGTGATAGTTGGTTCACTTCGAAGGAACCTTAAGGGCCTAAACGAGTACGGAAATATTTAACAAATGTATTGTTTATTCACAACGCTTTAGCCTAGGAGGCAATATACTAAACAAACAGCACAGATATACCATGCATAAACTAAATATCATCGCTTTCTTTAAATCATATGAACAACAGCCTTAACATTATTGTCTTTTATTATTATTTCTACTATCATTGTGGGTTTTCTTTCGCACCATTGGCGATATTCATACGTATAATACTGTTTAAATGCACACTGATCAACACCAAAACACACCAAACAAAAAACAAAGCTGACAAATTTCATTGTTTAATATTAGGGTTTATTTGTTTGCGCTTTTTTCGGCCAATCCATTAATTTTAAGTATATTCTGGAAATGCAATCCGTAGGGAAATATAAGCTTTCCATTTGATTGAAACTGTTCAGTGACAGCAGTGGTAAGGCAACACGTTCACCACCTCTAAGATAAAGCATAACCCTAAAGAACACATTTATAACAGCAGTAAATGATATTAACGTTGAGTTATAAACGCATTCCATCATTATTTTATCATATCGGCAAAACTAATTGGTCACATGTGCTCTCGTTGTTTTCACGACCAGAAATTGTCAAAAAAGATTTACTGTACTATGTTATCGTTTTTTTAATACTTGCAAAATTGTAAATGCACCATGATTACCGCAAACCTCCTTTGAATTTGATTTGCAGTTGTGTGTCTGGTTTACCAGGGTCGTCCGGCGGACGAATATGGTATGTAGTCAACCCCCTTTATCAATTTCTGTATTGATTAAACTATATATGGATATATTATATATTTAAGAAATATAACACACCATTGAGGGTCATATGGCATAATAAGGACCGGTCAGTCAGCCACCGAAAGTATATATGGACCGAGGCGTGAGCCGAGGTCCATTCACCTTCGGGGGCTGAATGGCCGGTCCTTATAATGCCATATGGCCCGAAGTGGTGTGTTATATTTCTTATATTATACCGAACATTTTTTTTTATCATTCAATATTTTTAAAGCGATTTAAATGTGTTTAATTGAATAAATCTAATAATGTTTACTTGCGACAAATTTTCGCCGTTATGAAAATAGCAAACCGCACTTACCAGTTGTATGACGTCAGCGGTCCATATTACATTTTGGCGAGGTCCGGACCGGCCAAAAATATAATTTGGACCGCTGACGTCATAAAACTGGATTTTCATCAAAATACAGTGATATACGGACCGATTGTGTTTATATATACAAAGAAGGGACACATTTATGTGAGGTATAATATTTCTTATATAGCTTATAAAATCACGTATTGTAGTATAATGTTCTTTAGAGAGCAAAGTACAACCTGGAATTTTTTCTGGACATAAAGATCATGAGCGTTTGGCATTTCTTTGGAATATTTCAATTATCCTTTTGCAGTAAAGCATTATTTTCCAACATTTCATACACATTAATTTCAGACTATAATTATAATTTATACTTCAATTTAAACAAAAAACGTGTAAAGATATAAATAATTGATTGCAGAATGATGTTACGGGCTGATAAAATCATTCAAGTACGCAGCGCTCCTTGATCTCTGGCTAGTCAATTACAAGAAACACAGTATTTCTGCCAGTAACCGGGCCTATATTTAGAGATCTGAAAATGTATATGAATTCCCTGCGATTGTTGCACGGAAAAGCGCTTAATGAAACTCGTTTATATATATATAAACAAATGACTAGAGTAGAAGATATTGTATAGTAGAGAAAAAAAACACTTTGACCATTTTCGTATGGTTTTGCAATGATGAAAACTAATGACAGAGCGTGTAACTAAACGTTACGTACATTTTAACGAGACTTTTAACAATAGGCTCAGTGATTTGTTAAATAAACCATGTTTTTTTATTAAGAAATATACCAATCATTTCATTTATTATGGTTACAACGGGTCTGCGTTAAAACGTCAGAATATCGTTAGCAAGTTTTATACCGGAGTTTGTTGTAAAACGACACTGAAATCTGCATAAACGCTGCAAATATGTCGCCAAGTCGCACGTATTGTTTTACTGCTCTGCATATCGATTCGACAACACATATAAGAAGTTAGTTTATGGTTTTCGTTGAAATATGGAGTTTTATAAGTGCAATGGCAACAGTGTAAATATCAATTTGATATCTGCACTGCACAATATGGAGTGTAAATATCAACTTGAAAAACTAAATATTCAATCCGTTGCAGTAACTCCCCATTGATCGAACCTTACACGTCGATTTTTAATCTGTGGGAGAAATAGAGGATTGCTTATTATTCGGCTGATATGGTATTTAGCTATAAGCATGAGTTTAGGTTCAGCGATTCAATGAAGTGTAATAGAAATATGAACCGGTCGTTTTTAGTATTTGGTTGATAAGCTTAGGTCCATACAATACTGCAGATATATGTTTAATATGTAGTTGACTGCATTCAGTGGTAGATCGTTATTCAAAAATACGATAGATGAATTCCGTTATTTTCTTTAAAACAAGATTTTTGCAGTAATGAATGATACGGAAAGTAATCAAAGATTTTCCTTTTTTCAGTTTGAAAATAATATGCATCATGGTTTTAATATACCGGGTCCTCTGGTGGTAGAGCACGAATTACCAGCGTCATGGTTTGGTCTATTTGCATTGTCATGAGTATCTAGTATAATGTTGACGTCAAATTTAACGCAGGCCCTATCATGGATAATGACATCTCGGTATCCGGTTCACTGTAACTGATGATATACGTTTATATGATTTGTTTCCGGTTATGTCTGCGTTTCAAATTGAAATGTACTTTTTCCTGCACTCCAGCGGTGCTACGTACATTTATCAAGACTAATCATACGAGATTAAAAATCAGTGTGTAAACGGCAGTACGCCACACTCGGCACTAGCATGATACGAGGTCAGAAAAGGACGGTGTGTAAAGAGCAGCACTCAACCCAAGTCACTAGCATGATACGGGATTAAAAACATACAGTGTGTAAAGGCAGCACATAACATACGGAACTTGCATGATACGTGATTGAGAAATGACAGTGTGTAAAATGCAGCACTCAACATTCGGCACTAGCATGATTCGGGATCAAGAAACGACGGTGGGTTAAAGGCAGCCCTCAATATACGGCACTTGCATGATACATGATTAAGAAACGACGGTGGGTTAAAGGCAGCACTCAATATACGGCACTTGCATTATACGTGATTAAGAAACGACAGTGTTTAAGAGGCAGGACTCAACATACGGCGCTTGCCTGATACGTGATTAAGAAACGACAGTGTGCAAAAGGCAGCACTCAACATACGGCACTTGCATGATACGGGTTTAAGAAACGACGGTGGGTTAAAGGCAGCCCTCAATATACGGCACTTGCATGATACATGATTAAGAAACGACAGTGGGTTAAAGGCAGCAATCAACATACGGCACTTGCATGATACGGGTTTAAGAAACGACGGTGGGATAAAGGCAGCCCTCAATATACGGCACTTGCATGATACGTGTTTAAGAAACGACGGTAGGTTAAAGGCAGCCCTCAATATACGGCACTTGCATGATACATTATTAAGAAACGACAGTGGGTTAAAGGCAGCACTCAACACACGGCACTTGCATGATAAGGGTTTAAGAAACGACGGTGGGTTAAAGGCAGCCCTCAACATACGGCACTTGCATGATACGCGATTAAGAAACGACAGTGTGTAAAAGGCAGCAATCAACATACGGCACTCGCATCATACGGGTTTAAAAACCGACGGTGGGATAAAGGCAGCCCTCAATATACGGCACTTTCATGATACGTGTTTAAGAAACGACAGTGTGTAAAAGGCAGCACTCAACATACGGCACTTGCCTGATACGTGAGTAAGAAACGACAGTGTGTAAAAGGCAGCACTCAACATACGGCACTTGCCTGATACGTGATTAAGAAACGAGATTGTAAAAAAGGCATTACTCAACACACGGCACTAGCATGATACGGGTTTTAAAAAAAACATCAGCGTGCAGACGGCAGCATTACCAAATAAAGAAGATGTAGAAATGCATGATATTACATATGACATCAGACAACAATATTTTACATTGTAACATAATCAACATATCAATTAATGATGCCTAACGTAAATAAGAGTTTTCTGTAATCAAATGGAAGCCCGGCGAGATTCAACATTTATACATTTCTAATTGTATAAGAATCATCATTGATGAGAGTAAATATGACAGAGGACCAAAGTTTTCCTTTTTTAATAAAATAAATTCCATATGCGACATATAACAGTTTACTCTGCATAGTACGGTTCGCCATACGCTATAGGTCCGAGTTTAAAACGGAGCTTTTTTATTGCTATTGTTGTGACTGTTTAAACTCATTTGTATATTTTCTTATCAAACTTAAAGTGTCTCCGAGATAAAAAAAAAACACAAAACATTTAACAATCCTCAAAGGATATATACGTATAGCCTCGGCACGGTCAGTCATTCATAAAGAGGAGTCATTGTGCAACCTATACAAATATTCAAATCGATTCCAAATGTATAGGCAGAAATGCGATGCAAACGAATACAAATATTGTTCTGATGACACACAGTCTGCGAACAAACGTAAAATTAAATAATTCATAAGACATGTAGGGCATATCAGGCATATAATTCTACGAACTTTAAAATATAATCAACAAAACAATGTGGATTTTTATTTGCCAGAATTATTGTATTCCTAGATTAGTTGTCATTTGTTGGGCTTAATCATATACGAGGCTATCTATAACAGCATATATTGTTACATTAGCATATGGATTGCATCACATAGTGAACTGACATATTTGTTTTCAAATAATTACATTTTTACATCGTTATACCTTTCCAAAAGTTTTTTCTTCGAAGAAAAAACACATAACAAACATTTAAAAGACTGCTATGTTCTTAAGAAAAAGAATTGTGTGCTAATTGATTTTTTGAACGATGTTAATTACACGCCGATTGCAATATTAATTTCTGGAATATCTTTGAAAGAACCATATATCAAAATTTCCACGACGTAATGGTTAAACGGCGTGAATTATCTTGCAGTTTTGATACGATAATGATTAGTGATTTTTGTGGCATAGTTAAAAATCACTTACTTTTACTCAATTATGTCCAAGAAAGTCAATTGCTATAATCGGCCCATATTAAACTAGAGAACTCCCTCTGTATACAGCACTCGTTAAATCTTTGGCCTGTGCAAATAACGGGTTTCGTTCAGGAAATTTAATCTTAACAAGAGAAATATTATTAAAAATTATCATGGAAGTCACGTTATCAAATTTCAAAACTGACGCCATTCACAGATTAGTTATCAAGGGAACAAGGTTCGAAATGCGATTGCTGTTCACCATTCTGTCAAGTGATATTGTTATTGGAAAATAATACATTTATAGCGTTGCTGCAGATAAAATCCCGCGTTTCGAAGTGTTCGGTGACACAAAAAGGCTTTGAAACAAATATATCGAGTCTCTTCCATTCAGTAAGACATATTTAATAAATTGCTTTTCAACATACTGAGCATTTTTGTAAATAAGCGCCGTTTACGTCTTAACGCGCTACCTAGAACTATATCAGTACGCCCTAGTATTGTACATGAATTAAGTAATAGGTGTTCGAGGATCAATTTCCAACATATTCTTTTGGAATAAGTTTTAAAAGCTGTAGATACTGAAATGAAATGACTAACGCTTATCAAAAGATAACATTGTTTGCAAAATAATATCGAAAATATATTTACATATTAAGTCTTTAACAATAATATTTTCAAGATGGTTCCTATGTACATTCAACCTTAGGAATACTTGTCTAGCGTCCAATACATTTCAAACAATGTATGATAAGTTTTATAAAGTTCTGTTCAAGGTCCAACCTCTAACAATAATGAAGGATGTGTTCCTGCCATGAGCGGTCAGCGTAACAGGAGTTAACTGGGGGTCCCAACCTTGATCAATAACAGTATATCATCAAGCCAAACACCTGCCCTACGTAAAGATGCTGGTAAAATTGGTATCTGGTTCCCCCATGCTGTTTCTGCGCTTCGCTGCAACAGGTATACAAAACAAAACTGACCTAATGGCTTGCAATTGGTAAATCAGTTGAGTTGTTTTAGTAAATTAATGTAAGGCCCATTGGGGCGAGGGAAAAAATAATTTACATTTTTTTCATAAAGGGCTAAACATATTTTCCTAAATCAATGTTTTGCCTTTTAGGCGATTTGAAATCAATCTTAATCTGATCTCTAATGTACAATGAAAACAAATACCTGCAAATGTGCTATGTGAAACCCTGATTTCATGATTAATGATAACTCGTTCGTTTAAGTCTTCATTTGAAAACCAAATTTAATATAAAGAACAATAAACTGTTGTGTTTAGTCATTTCAAATTAAACCATACCATTTCATGTGTATCGATATGTTCCCATTGTTCACAATAATTGCTTCCATTTCTTATAATCAGTGAATCAATAAAATGTCTTATGTCTACAAAACTCGCCTAATATAGGATTTGAGAAATGGGTCATTTTCATTGGCTGTTGAAACTCGCCTAATATGAGAAAAATGTTGGATTTATTTTTTACTAAATATCTTTTTAACTCATAACTACCGTGAATGGTGGAACATATCAAATAAACTAAGTAAAACTCTAACTTCAGAGTACGTCAAGTCCAAACGCCGCAGTAAAACAATCTTGATTCAAGCTTAGAAGCCCATATATGACGATTGAAAGCTAATTAAATGGAGGCCGACGGAAACTCGTCAGATTTTTTTAGGGAAATAAACGGCTGTATGGAAACCAATTTGTTACCACATTAACAGGGGTTCCAAATTAGTTCGTGGTTAAAAATGGTTCAGATTCTATTTAATAGCAGCAAGCGATCCTAAAGCTTACAGCTTAAAGCGTTGCGAATGATGTGCAAATCTTCCAATTTGATGAGGCCAAACTTTCTTGGTGCTAGTGAATAGTCTCTTCCATATTTATATCCCATTTTTGTATGGCTATGAAAAGCCAAATGATCGAAACGTCATCATCAGCATATATATATATATATATATATATATCTATATCAACAAAGGTTCTCCTCCAAAATACAAAATCCTTTCTTTCATCATAAAACAAAGAATACACTTATAAAATAGTAGTATTCACGCATTCACTTGAAAGCAATTAATTACAACGCAAAAATACATATATACTGTTCAATGTTTTTAAGTACTCAACGACCGGAATAAATTGAGTAATTTTTATTTAACAATGGCATTAATTTAGCTTGTCTGAACACGGGATTTAAGTGTTACAGGTCTTCCCTTTTACCAAATGCTAGTTCTGTGGACACATATATCCTTAAATACAAAATATGGGATAGGAAAATACGTAAATATGTTTGCCAAGATTGAAATTTAGTGTTTCTGAGGAAAACTCCGTATATCTTATATTTGTAAAATTATTCGCAGCTGATGCTAATAAAAACGAATACGGCTCTGTTTATCGTGTCAGGTTATGCTATTTTTATAATTGATCTGAAAGAAAACATGATTGTCGTGTTTTCCATTTCACTAATTGCCATCGGTGACAATTGATAGTTGCAATCATACCAAAGAAGCGAAATAACGCAAGTTTACAGAAAATCTTTTCTTTGAAATAACGTATTTATATGTTGCTTAACTACACTTCTAAGAAATGGAAGCTATTTACAATTCCAATTTTAATTAATTGAATGTAAATATTTATTGACGTATATCATATTTATTCATTGGGGATGACCTGATTAACCGGTTCTTACTTGTATTCAAATACCCTACGGATAGAGGTGGTAAAACCTAAAACAATGTGCGTACGTTTCATATTCGCCTACTGTCAATCAATTGGTATTATGCACTTCATTCAATATTCCCCTGTAATAGGTTCCAATGAAGATAATCATATAAGGAACCGACCTTGACAACTGTTGGTAGTTTAAGGTGATAGCGTGGCAAACCCGTTATATCATTCTGCCAAACATTGTGATCAGTCTTCTACAAATTGCAGACAAGACGAAAACATTGTTGTGGGGTTCATAGAATGGCATCAATTTTCTCGACAGGAGTTTAGAAAAAGGCAATATTCTGTTTTCAATTATTTCATAAAGCTTTTATTTCCCATAGGAATATAATTTAGGTGATTTATGATAATTATGTAAGAGCTATTTATATATATTAAGACATCAACTTCTATTCCATAATCGGCAAGTATGAATAGTTTCATATGAACGCAACATTTGTTTTTGATCACGAATCATCGCAGCACAATAAAGTTATAAATTGTTTTCATCTTGTTATTGTTTGTATTGTGGTAGCAGGCCCCGAAAAAGTTCATTTAACATATTAGAAAGGGTTGATTTATGGTTTTACATGTATTGTTGTCATTAGTGTTTCTATTTTACGTTTAAAAGTGATTGATTTTTCCCGCGTTATTGTGACGTCATTTGATCAATTGTTTCCGGTTACGGTCGGGTCGTTCTATTTACAGAATGAGTGAAAAATAATTACTGTAAGGTTTTTTAATATGAAATTAAGTATTTCTGTAACAATTCTTGAATAAAATACTGAACTTTCGGTGTGAATATATAAGTAATGAATTGCGGTGTAAGCAATATGTTTGGTCTATATATAAGACAAAAACAGAATATTGCTCCATATCCAACTGTTCATAGTCCAGCCTAATAAATATATGAGTAAAATGTATATCGATCAAACTAAACCCTTAGACCTGATTGAAATGTTATTAATGGGAAAATGCCGTAAAAAATGTAATGTTTATAAATTTCTAGCTCAAACATTAATTGGATTTTATATAGATGTAAAGCTGTAATAAAAACCATCATTTTTGTTTCTATTTGTTCAGTCTGTTCCGCTGAAGAAAACTACTCGGTCACCTGTCAATGCGGAATCCGTGGCAACCGCATTTCACAAGGAAAATTTAAAACTTCCACACCCGAAAGAGACACCACAGAACCATTTTTTAACTGATGA